>NC_142103.1:25862553-26210053 GCF_054644295.1 Miniopterus natalensis
CCAACCTATTGTACTAGGCAAATATTAATTAACTCGATATCAGAAGAGGACTAAAATAGTACCCCCCTTAAAAATAACTTGAAACTTATATAATCTTAATAACCAGTGTCATCTCAATGAATTTAATAAAAAGAAAAAAAAAGATTGAGTAAATAAAAATATAAAGCCCTTGATATGAAAATAACAAAACCTATAGACCAAATTCATTTGAAAAAATAACAGTGATGATCAAGTAGAGATACAAAAGTGGTTCAATGTTAGAAAATCCATTAATGTAATTTATTTCATCCATCCTTTTATTTAATAAACACTTAATGAATGTCTACTATGTGCCAGATATTGTTCTGGATATAGGGGAAATAACCTACAGCAGTAAAAAAACAGAGCCCTTGCCTCTCATGGGTCTTATAAGCTAGTGGGAGGAGAAAGAAAAAAAAAAAAAGCAAAATAATTTCAGTGTTATCAGTTCTTCAAAGGCCAGTTGCACGGTGATGTAAAAATAATAAATGGGTAAGGGAAACACATTTAATGGCTCTTTTTCTAATATGTTTTATATATTTGAGCAGAAACCTAAGGACAGGAAGGAATTTTCCAGAAAGACATAAAAGCTGGGGCAAAGTACCTGAGGCAGAAAAGAGTTTGGAGGTTTGAAGATCAGAAAGAAGACTCATATTGTTGAAACAAAGTGGTGCAGGAAAGGGGTTAGAAATGAGGTTAGAGAGGTGAGTTAGGGGATTCTGCAGGGCAGGGGTCTGCAAACTATTGCCCATGAGCCAAATCTGGCTTGCTATCTTTTTTTGTAAATAAAGTTCCATCTTAACCCAGCCAAGCCCATTCATTTACATATTGTCTATGGCTGTTTCTCCTATACCAGGGCAAAATTGAATAGCTTCCACACAGACCTTAAATATTACAAAGACAAACAGATTTACTGTTTGGCTCTTTACAGTTGCAGGACCTTGTGGAGGTATGAATTGTCCCCTAGGAACAATGGAGTGCCACTGGAGAGATTTAGGCAGGAAAGTGGCATGATTTAACTTCTAATTTAAAAGCTATCTAGAGATCACAATATTGGTTACCTTCAGAGTAGGGTATTGACTAGGAGAACGCATGTGTGTGTGTGTAGACATATAGATATATAGATGTATATGTAAAAATATATCAAGCTGTATTTTAAAGACTGTCATTTTACTGTGCACAGATTATATTTTAATAGAAAAGTTTTAAAAGCACAAAAATTCACTATAAACAAAAGTAAGAGAAAAAGGACAGAGTATGAGAAAATAATTTGCAATATATAGCAGACAAAAACTCAATAACCATTAGCAAAAAATGTCCTATAAATTAATTAGAAAAATTAAAAGATATAATTTAAAAATGGTACAATATGGGGAAATAGGCATATATATATTCATTGGAATCTAAATTAGTACAACCTTTTCAGAAGATGATTCATTAAATTAGAAATTCAAATACTTTTTAAACCAGCAGTTTCACTTCTAGGAATCCATCCATTCAACAGAAATACTTAAGCATAGTGAACACATATGTGTATATCCTCATGATGTTCAGGTTTGGATCTAAAACTTAAAAAACAATAACTTCCTAAAATTACAAATTACTCATTCACATGGGAATGATTACATAAATCATCATGCATCCATACCATGGGAGAGTGTATGAACAGATATACATTAAAATGCTTAAGATAAGTGAAAATAGCAAATCACGTGACACCAAATAATTAATTTTTTTCAAAGTTACATACCAAATGACTGACAGTGTGGACTTCTGAGAAGAAAGCTGAAGGCATAGGAGGAGGTAAAAAGAGTCTTTCATTCCACCCCAACATTTTATTAAAAATTTCAAACATACAGCTATCCTGAAAGAACACCAATATACCTACTTCTAGGTTTTGTCATCAAGTTTTACTATACTTGGACTTTACATTTTTAATATAATATACCTTATTTAATTTTGGGGTTTTTTAGCACCTGGACATTGCCTTTTGTAATAAAAATATGGTTTCAATAATGAACAGATATTGCTTTCATAATCAGAAAAGTGAAATATTATTTTTTACTAATTATTATTATCCTAAATTTTTCTAGAGTACCAATTTTTCATTTATAGATTAAATTCTAAAAATAAAAAATGATCAACCCTTAGAGTAGTAATGTACCACTGAGATTAAAAAATCATTCCATTATTTCATTCCTGAAATTACTATCTTGCTTTTAAAGCTTAAGTTACTTAAATAATCTTTGGCTACCCATTTCTATAGCATCTTTTTTTCCTTACAACTGGATATTACTTTAATTGCATATTTTTGATGCAGTTATCTTTTCACTTTCAAGTTTGTTGCTGTTACACATCATAGTAAGATTATCTATGGTCTAGCACTATGAGCCCAAGGTAAAAAAACACACACACACCTGAAAAGCAGTAAATGTAGAAAATTATAATCTTTCTCTCTCTGGTAATTTTGCTTTTATTTTTTGCATTTTATTTCTTCCTCATTCCATACATGTACATGCCTATAGTGATATCATTCCCTTTACTTTCATCTTTTATAGAGATAGAACATATTTTAGAATAGTTGCTGATACCAGCTGGCATTTTCAGGTTAATTTCCTATTTCTGATACAGAAGAATTGAACTCAGATCAGCATTATCCGTCGTCATAAGAAATATGAAAATGAGAATTCCAAGCCTTCCCACAAAATCACACATTCAAAAAGCCATTATTTACATAACTGCTACACTCAAGGACATAAATATGGCGTTTCATGAATGTAAATTATTAAGGAATAAGTTATAGAACGTCTTTTTTTGAAAGAAGGTTAAAACACACAAACCCACAAATATTTACAAGTTTTTATGCCAAATTAAAATACACACACACACACACACACACACATATATATATATATGTATGTATACACACACACACACTCCAACCAACACAATACTATTTCCACAACTGAATTGGGAATGACCTTAAGATTAATTCCACTGGTCAAACGTACAATGAACACATGAGGACTACTAATTGCAACACCACTATGTTTGTCAGGTAAATTTAAGATGTATTAAAAAAAATTAAGACGTATTCAGACATGTCCTGAACAGGCACTTACACAAAGCAAAACAAGGGCTGTGCAAATTTTATTAAGCGGGCGTCTCTCCGTCAGTCATGAAAAATTGTCTACTATCACTTCCAATAAATACCCAAACACTTTCTTTTTCTTTCCCATTAACGCAAGCACCCCAAAATTATTTTTACACACCATCCCATCGTTCCCTCCAATTACTCACTGTTAAAATTGTATTCCTCCGGTTGCTTGTTGGTTAACCAGATATCTCCATACGGATCTTCGTTATTCCACAGGGCCAGGTAATGACTCTTCCCGCCCCTTAAGGGTCTCTCCGGTATCTCCTCATGAGCACTATTTCTGAAGGGAATCGCTAAAGAAATAGTGTCCAAGGTCTCCCCACAGTGGATGTTATCTATGCACAGGATCCCTTGGCCTAACCTTTTCTCATTGTAAAGACACGAGACTCTGAAAATTTTCATTTCTATGCCAACTTTAAGAATATTTTTATACACAAGAAAGTTCAGTCTGGGATCAAGGAAGCACTTCTCCTGGTACACCCCGTCTGAGATAGTCACATCATAGCAGTAAAGGGGAAGTTTAGGTACCGTGTCTCGTGGCTCATCCTCTAACAGGTACCTTTGGACGGCCAGCACAGCGACAGGCACCACCTCCGAGGGGGAGACCCATCGGAGAGGTGAGTCTGTTATTTGCTCAAGAACCTTTTGAATCCAACTGGGTCCTTGGACACGGCCCCTTCGGATCACTCCTCCCGAGCCACTACCCCGATTTACCTCAGGTTTCTGCCGGTCCAGCCCCGCATGTGAGGGGCCGGCCTGAGGCTGGTCTGACTCACCAGACATGGTGGGGAAATTGCGTACCCTCTTCACTCCCAAAAGCTAGTTTGAGGTGCCCAAAGCTGAGAGACTAAAGAAGCCACGCGCTTGAGCGACGGACGCTACTCTGCCCCTTCAGACTAGTGAAAGCAGCCCTCGGCGAAGAGGCTGCAGACTTGCCGCGCGCGCGCGCGTCAGCTCTCTCGCCCCGCCCCTTGCTAGGCGCCCTTCCAATTTGGAGGCACTGTTACTAGGCATCACACAGGTGGTTACATAGTGGGTCCTGGGACCTGTTGCCGGCCAGATTACCAGCGGAGGAAAAGGGGGGGGGGGGGGGAAGCATTGGTTGCCATGGTTCCCAAAGCATAACAAGGAGGGGGAGGAGCGCTTCGTGGCTCTTCGAGAAAGGTTTGAGCCCAGACGCGAAGTAGAGAGAAAGTGGCTGGAAGCGGGGTGCAAGTGATCATATTTCAGTGTTTTTGGGGTCTGGCCTTGGAACAGGAACAGAAAGTAAATTAGAGTTGGTTAATATACATGAATGTGATAACATGGGATTCCTGTACTATGACTGAAACCAGATAATATATGCACAGCCTTCAGTACAGTCCCTAGCACAAAAAGTCCTCCATATACCTTAGTTGTGATTGCTATTACCATTAGTATAATTATTGTGGCGCCCTGAATGCAGTGGGGGTGAATTAATGATTCAGCGAAAATGAAAACAGAACATTTTAGAACTGGCTTGGTAAAGAGCTGCCAAGGGGGGAGGAGGGGTGGGAAGAGATTAACCAAAGAATCTAATGAACAAAATAAACTGATGCACAAAATAGATACAGAGACATAGAACCATGGAACAGTCTGACGAATTTCAGAGGGAAAGCGGGGGTGGGGGAGTGGGGAGGGGGAGAGATTAATCAAAGAATTTATATTCATATATGCATAACCTATGGACAAAGACAATAGTGTGGAGAAGGCCTGGGGGTGGGGGGCAGGGGAGGATGCCGGGTGGAGGGGATCAATGGGGGGGAAAAGGGGGACATCTGTAATACTTTCAACAATAAAGATAAATTATAAAAAGAATTTATATGCATAACCTATGGACACAGACAATAGTGCAGTGAAGGCTTGTGGGGTGGCGAGAGTGGGGTGGAGGATGTCAATGGGGGAAAAAGGGGACATCTGTAATACTTCCAACAATGAAGATAAATTTTTAAAATGTATTTATGTTTTACACAATACCTGGCTTAACATGCAGCTAGGATATAGGTTTTGAGAAACTGCATTTCTAAACTACAAAGAAGGTGTATGGAATGAATGTAAAGTGAAAAAGCTGGTAAGAATAGTCAGAATTGAAAATAAAACATGTTATGTGTACCCAGATGTGCCAGTATATAGAGAATGTAGTAATTGCCTTAAGAATTCATTTCAAAGATGGTTATGGGCTTATTTTGATTATATTAATCTCTCTTTGCTCTCTATTTCATCATTATTTATTCACTATTTATGAAGTCCCTACTATGAGGCAGGCACTGTACTAGGTCACTGGGGATAACAGTATTCATGCTCCTTTAGTCAAGCTGCTTCTCATTGCTTGGGGTGAAAGAATCTGCTGTTATTAATATTTAACTTATTCATTCATTATAATGTTATTATAATCAGGGGAAAGGGAGTGGATGAGGCATGAATTAATATTTTATTATAGAGCATGATTAGGGAAGGGGTCTTTGTATTGAGAAATAGAACAGAGCAGAGACATACAGTAAGTGAGGGAGTGGGTATATAGACATCTTGGAAAGGGTGCTTGAATCAGAGGGAAGAGTAAAAGTAAATTATGAGACAGAAGAATGCTTAATATTTTCAAGGAAGTGAAAAAGCCAATGGAGGGGTAGGGAGACAGTGGTAGGAGATGAAGTTAGGAAAGTAGCAGGGCTCTGTAATCTTTCCTCTGTTCTGAGAAGAGTGACATATTTCAACTTGAGCCCCACTTCTTTCATGAAGCCTCCCATACCAATTCATTCTAGAATGACCTCTATTTTTTTTAATATTTAAAAATTAAATTTATTGGGATGACATTGGTTAATAAAATTATATAGGTTTCAAATATACATTTCTATAACACATGATCTGTATAGTGCATTGTGTGTTCATCACCAAATGTCCAATCTCCTTCCGTCACCATATATTTGAACCCTTTTATCTTGTATTAACCTCACACCCCCTTCCCTCTGGTAACCACCATATTGTTGTCTGTAACTATGAGTTTTTGTTTGTTTTTCTTATTTATTCATTTGTTGCTTTCAGTTTTATACCCCACATATAAGTGAAATCACATGGTTCTTGACTTTTGCGTACAGCTTATCTCGCTTAGCATGATATTCTCAAGATCAGTCCACTTGTAGCAAATGGCAGCATTTCATCTTTTCTTATGGCTGAGTAGTATTCCATTGTATGTATGTAGCACATCTTCTTTATCCAATCCTCTATCAAAGGACACTTTCATTATGTTTTAAAAAATTTATTTATATTTTTATTTTTTTCCTTTTAATATTTTTAAAAATTTTTATCTTTATTCTTGAAAGTATTAT
This sequence comes from Miniopterus natalensis, assembly GCF_054644295.1. Taxonomy (NCBI): domain Eukaryota; kingdom Metazoa; phylum Chordata; class Mammalia; order Chiroptera; family Miniopteridae; genus Miniopterus; species Miniopterus natalensis. The sequence goes on from NC_142103.1 coordinate 25,869,070, forward strand.
AAATGTCCCCAATTTCCCCCCATGATCCCCTCCACCCTGTACCCCTCCCACCAGGCCTTTACCTCAATATTGTTTGTGTTCCTGGGTTATGCATATAAATACTTTTTAAAAAATTGTTCAAAATATTACAGATGTCCCCTTTTCTCCCGATCGACCCCTTCCACCATGCACTCACACCCCTTCCAAGTCCCTCACCACTTTATTGTCTGTGACTTTGGGTTATGCATATATGCATACAAATTCTTTGGTTAATCTCTTCTCACCCACCCACCCCCACCTTCCCTCTATGATTCATCAGTATGATCCATGCTTCCAAGTCACTGGATCTATTTTGTTCATCAGTTTATTAACTTCTTTAGATTCCACATATAAGTGAGATCATGTGATGTTTGTCTTTCTATGCCTGGCTTATTTTGCTTAGCATAATATTCTCCAGGTCCATCCATACTGTCCCAAAGGGTACAAGATACTTCTTTTTTACAGCTGCCTAGTATTCCATGATGTAAATGTCCCACAGTTTTTTTATCCACTCATCTACTGATGGGCACTTGGGCTGTTTCCGGATCTTAGCTACTGTAAATTGCACTGCTATGAACACAGGGGTGCATATATTCTTTCTGATTAGTGTTTCAGGATTCTTAGTATATATTCCTAGAAGTGGGATCACTGGGTCAAAAGGCAGCTCCATTTTTAATTTTTTGAGGAACTTCCATACTGTTTTCCATAGTGGTTGCACCAGTTTACATTCCCACCAGCATTGGCCAGGGTTCTTCTTTCTACTCATCCTTGCCAGCACGTATCATTTGTTGATTTATTGATGGTAGCCAATCTGACAGATGTGAAGTGATACCTCATTGTGGTTTTCATTTTCATCTCTCTGATGATAGCGATGCTGAGCATGTTTTTACATGGCTCTTGGCCATCTGTATGCCCTCTTTGGAGAAGTGTCTTTTAGGTCCTTTGCCCATTTTTTAATTGGATTGTTTGTCTTCCTCTTGCTGAGTAGTATGAGTTCTTTGTGCAATTTAGAGATTAGCCGCTTAACAGATACATCCTTTGCAAATATGTTCTCCATACAATGAAGTTCCTTTTTACTTTAAGGCTGATTTCTTTTGGTGTGCAGAAGCTTTTTATTTTGATGTAGTCCAATTTGTTTATTTTTTCTTTAGTTTCTCTTGCCTTAGGAGATGAATCTGTGAAAATTCTACTACATGAGATGTCTGTGACTTTACTGCTTATCTTTTCTTCCAGGATTTTTATGGTTTTGTGACTTACATTTAAATCTTTTATCCATTTTGAATTTATTCTTGTGTATGAAGTAAGTTGGTAATCTGATGAGAAATTAGCTGTCAGCCTTATGGGAGCTCCTTTGTAGGTAATGGATTGTTTTTCTCTTTCTGCCTTTAAGATTCTCTCTTTGTCTTGAATTTTTTGGCATTTTAATTATGATGTGTCTGGGCATGGGCATCTTTGGGTTCTTCTTGCTTGGTAATCTCTGTGCCTTCTGAACTTGTGTGACTTTTTCCTTCACCAGGTTAGGGAAGTTTTCTGCCATTATTTCTTCCAACAGATTCTCTATCCCTTGTTTATTATATTTCCCTTCTGGCACTCCTATGATGCGAATATTGTTACATTTCACATCCCACAGCTCCCTTAAATTGTACTCCTGGTTTGTTTGTTTTGTTTTTTATCTTTATTGATTTTAGAGAATGAAAAGGAGAGGGAGAGAGAGAGATAGAAACATCAATGATGAGAGAGTCACTGATAAGCTGCCTCTTGCATGCCCCCCACTGGGGACTGAGCCCACAAGGAGGGCATGTGCCCTGACCAGGAATCAAACGGCGATCTCCTGCATCATAGGTTGATATTTAACCACGGAGCCACACTGGCCAGATTGTCCTCCTGTTTTTTAATTGTTTTTTTCTTTTTGGATGTCTGATTGAGTGGTGTTTTCTACCCTGTCTTCTAATTCGCTAATCTGATTCTCAGCTTCCTCTAATCTGCTGTTTATTCCTTTTAATGCATTCTTTATTTCTGCTATGTCATTCTTAATTTTTTTCATAGTTTCCGTATCTTTTTTCATGCTGTTGAACATCTTTACAATCAGTATTCTGAACTATATCTGTTAGGTTGCTTATCTCCATTTCATTTAGCTCTTTTTCTGGAGACTTCTCTTGTTTTTCCATTTGGGGTTTGTTTTTTCTCTCCCCATTTTGGCTGTCTCTTTGCATTTGTTTCTATGTATTAGGTAGATCTTCTAGGACTCCCAGTCTTTTTGGAGGGTCTCTGGTGCAGGCCAATGTCAGATACTGTGACTGGCCCTGAGTACCCCATTTGAAGCTTTCAATGATCCACGGCTTGTAGCTCCCTTTTCTGGGGGCTCGATGCATTTGGAAAGGACCCAGCTGCCCATCAAGGTCTGCTTTTCCTAGCCCTGATTCCAGAAGCAGATCTGGCAAAGACTCAAAGCATCCAAAGATCCACCTTTGCCTGTAGGCTTATTGCTATTCTCAGTCACTTAATGATCCTCAGGCTGTAGACCACAGCAAGGTGTCAACTCTACAGGTTGGGGCAAGAGGTTTTCTAACACTGTGGGCAATTGCTTACCCCTCAGGCAAAAGCTGCCTGGATGGTAAACATCTGCATAAAAAAAAGTCCTCTGCAATCTAGGGGAATGACAGCACAGGAATCTGAGCTTTGTCTTCAGAGCCCCTAACCCTGATTCTCCTCACACAGCAGTAGTCCACTCTGCCCTCCTTTTGCTGGATCCCATGGTGAACGGCTGCATATGAAATTTTGTGCATTTTCCCTTTTAGAGGGTGCCTGCATTTCCAGCTGTATCTCCCTGGCAGACAGAAAGCCCCCTGTTTTTCTCAATCACATGTTATATGGGCACCTTTCTCAGTTCTCGTTATTTGACTAGGGAGCCCAGCTTGGGGTTTAGACCCCAGAGTTCTCATTGGAACCTCCCTTTGAGATATCTCTCTGGACCTTTATCCACTATCTTTGGAAGCCTGGTCATCCCTCTCTTGCCTCTTCACTTCCTACCACTCTCTATGTAGTCTACACTTTTGGTCCTTGGTTATAAGATTTCTCTCCAGCTAGTCTTCATTTGATTAGTCAGGATGGTTTTTGTATATTTTAGTTGTAATTATAGTTTCCTCCTGGGAGAGTGTCAGTGTAGCTTCCCCTTAATCTGCTGCCATCTCAAAATCTTTGAATTAATTTTTATGTATGATGACAAATATCAGTTTAGTTTCACTTTTTATTGTGGCTTTTCAATTTTCCCTGCACCAATTATTGAAAAGGCTTTCTTTTTCCATTGTGTGTGTGTGTGTGTGTGTGTGTATTTAAATATATCGTTATTGATTTCAGAGAGAGGAAAAGGGACGGAGAGAGAGAGAGAGGAACATCGATGATGAGAGAGTCACTGATTGGCTGCAGCATGCAAACCAGGCATGTGTCCTGACCGGGAATTGAACCCTGATTGGCTGGATTCCAGGTCGACACTCAACCGCTGAGCCATGACTGGCCGGGCTTCTATTGTATATTTTTGGCTCCTTTGTTGAAAAGTATTTGCCTATATGCAAGTGGGTATATTTATGGGTTCTCAATTCTGTTCCATTGGTTTTTGTATCTGTTTTTCTGCCAATACCATGCTGTTTTCATTATTGTTCCTTTGAAGTATAATTTTAAGTAAAATGACCTTTCTTTTATTTGTATCTCCTTGTATATATCACTCATTTAACTTTTATCACCTAATATCTTGTAATTTAAAAAAACAACACATTTCTAATGTATGTAGCTTGTCTTTCTAACTCAGGTTTTCTCAACCTGGACACTCTTGATATTTTGAGCTAGAAAATTAATTATTGTGGGGATATCTTGTTTAATGGAGGATGTTTAGCAATATTCCTTGCCTCTACCCATTAGATGTCTGTCGCAGTACCCACACTCCTCAGTTGTGACAACCTAAAACATCTCCAGAGATTGACAAATGTCCTCTGGGGGGGGGGGGGATGGGGCAAAATTGCTCCTGTTTAGGAACCACTAATTTAGCTAGCTGTAAGCATTTTGAGAGCAGAAACTGATTTATCATTTATTGTTTCCTGTAGTTCATTCACTATTGCTATGCTTAAGAGGTATTCAAAGTTTAAATAAATGAAACATATAATTCCCACCACTAGTCAATAAAGAGAATATATATACATATACACCTTTCCATAAACAAACATACACTAAACAAAAATCCAAACTTACAAAATACAAAATAAGTAAGTGCTTTGGGCGTAAGTACTTTGTTACATTTACTGGTGAGTCTCCAGTGTCAAAACATGTATCCAGCATATAGTAACTGGTGCTCATAGTAATTGTTGAATGAGTAAATTAAATTATAGATTTACTGCAGGAGTCATTAAATATCAACTATCTCTATTGTTTGTCCAAGAAGAACTGGTTTGAAATCTTTCAAATCTGCTCTATCAATATCCCCCTAAACTATATACTAAGTGAAATTTACGCATAATAGTATTTCATCATTGTATTCTGGGTTCTTTCAGCTAGTTCATAAAAGATGAATATTGGCAGTAATTCTCAGTAGTTAGGCAATTACTGGGATTGGAAGGAAAACATACCCATATTTAACTTTGCAATACTACACATAATAAAGATATATAGGGACTATAGGAACACATTTGGAATCTTTTTTGTTATTCTATTGAAAATTTCTTGATAGTGTATCTCCCCAAGAATTAAGGTGTCTACTTGAGTAGTTATCACATCTGTATATAAATGTTCCTTGATTATAAGCACACTATAAGCACATGTTTCAGGATTAATTACACAATAATAGAATAAGTAAGAGAAATGACTTTTAGAAACAATTATGGGCATCACTTAGGTTATTGATTTTTTTCTCCCCTCAGATCTGGACAATTTGTTATAGTGCCCTCTGGAGCTTAAAATAGTAAAAGCAGGCAAGATAATACTTCATAAGATGGTGATGTTCTAAGATATTGAAAACACTTTATTTTTTTTTATTTTTTTAAATATATCTTTATTGATTTCAAAGAGAGGAAAAGAGAGGGAGAGAGAGAGACAGAAACATCAATGATGAGAGAGCCATTGATCAAGCCCACAACTCAGGCATGTGCCCTGACCAGGAATCAAACCCCGATCGCCTGGATTCTAGGTCGATGCTCAACTCCTGAGCCATGCCCGGCCGGGCTGAAAACACTTTAAATGCATCATGAATATATTTTGGTAATCCACTAAATTTGGTGCAGATATCAGCTACATTGATTTTCCCCAACTTTAAAATTGGACTAATAAAAGTAGTTACAATTGTTGAAAAATTAAGTTAATTCTTATAAAGTGCTTAAATCAATGTTTAACACATACTAAGAGTTCAGTAAATGCTTTCTCTTGTTACTATTATTCTAAAAGGCAGAAATAAAGGCATAACATAAAATCATAGAATTCTGGAATGACAGGGAGCCATTAGATACCCACTAGTTCAGTGTTTTTGAAACTGTGGGCTATGAGGCATTAATAGGGTCATGAAGTCAAAATATGAAAAAGAATAGAACAGAAAATATCAGACTGCATTGCTGCATTGCACATAGTAAGGATAAGGATTGCTTTATAAAATTTTGTTTCAGATTTGTTGGTATATATATATGTATACACACATATGTGTATATATGTGTGTGTATACGTGTGTGTGTGTGTGTGTATAAATATATAATGATGTAAAATGCTCTTCTACTATAGATTGTGGCCAGGAAATTTTCAAAACAGTTACTATAATTCAAACCCCTTTTATTATAAATGAGGAAACTGAGGCCCGAAAAGGGAACTAACATTACCAAGATCACACAGTGTTAAGTTGTGGAGCATCAGAACTACTGATTACTAAACCAAAATTATTTACATGATATGAAGTTGGACAGATTCTGGATTATCCCCCAAATATATAATATTTTTAATTTGAGTAACCTTATTTTGGTTATTTTTATTTTGGCTATTCTTACTTGAACAACCTTGTTTGATATTCTCATTTATTTATCCTTTCATTGATTTTTGCTTGGGTAGGAAAATCATTGTCATTTTATGGCCTTGGACATCGGGCATTTGAGGTACATTTGTAGGTTCATTGCATTCATAAGATTATGACAGTGGGGGTAGAGATGTGGAGGAGGAGGAAATAGAAGTGGCATGACTAGTTGGTGCTAAAAGGATTTGGAGCGCTCAGATGCTATCTCCAAGAGTATTTCGGTAAGCTCTCCAAAATCACCAAGGTAACAAAAGAGGGCTTGAGGGTGGCTGCCTGGCAACCAGAGCACTAAGACCTTCAGCTCAGTGCTGCCCTTTTCCAACATCCTTTTCTTTTAAGGGTGCTCTTGATGAATTCATTAACTAAATTGCCTGAATATACAAGGATGGATCTGCATAGCTTATAATACCACTTACCTCATTGGAATCAAGGATGTTCGTATGTTACCTTTCTATCAGATGTCAAATATGTTTTGATTTATTTGTTGGATATGCATAAACAAAAGTCTCTAACACAAGCTCACCATAACAATGGTTCTGGACTCATCAGTATCTCAAGCAAATCCTTGCATTTGTTCCTATGCCTTGGCTTATCCTAAGCACATATTAGATACACAACAAATAGTTGTTTGATGCTGTTTCCCCCTCCTGTTCTGTCCATTAAATCCCACCATTTTTCAAAAAGGTCCCAGTGTGTTAGATTTTCTTCTGATTTTCAGTATTATATATCCGTAAGAGATTGGATTTTAGAATTCAGATTTTATCATTTTCAATTTATTTTATCTTTGTTTTCCTGATTATTAGAAAAAAAAGATGACTGACAACAAATTCCCAGAATTCTACAGATTAATTTATTTTCACTTATTCTAATTTGTCATTCTAGTATGACTTATTTGGCATGCTTCAATGTTTATATTCCTCTTCTCAAGAATTTCTGTTTGTTGGAATATGCGGCTAAAATTTAATGATATGTTGTAAATCTGAAAATCAGTTGCTTGACTTGAAATAAAGCTGGGCCAGAAATTTGGTTCTCAATAGGCTATTTATCTAAAGATGACTGTATTAATTTATTTTTAAAATAACATCTTTATTGTACTATAATTCACAGAACATACAGTTCACTCATTTAAGGTGTCACCCATTCAATTGTTTTTTGTATACTCAAAGAGCTGTGCAACCATCACCAAAATCTAATTTTAGAACATTTTATTATCCCATGAAGAAATCTTATACACATTGGCAGCCATTTTCAATTCCAACTCCCGGCCCAAGGCTCTGGCAACCGCTAATCTAATTTCTGTCACTATGGATTTGCTTATTCTGGACATTTCATATGAGTGGAAACACACATTGTGTCTGGCTTCTTTCACTTGGCATAATGGTTTTAAAGTTCATCCATGTTGTAGCATACTTCATTATTTGTTTTTGCTGAATAATATGTAATTTTATGAATATATTATATTATGTTTATCACTTATCAGCAGATGGGCATTTGCTTCCACTTCTTGCTATTATGAATAAAGCTCCTATGAATATTAATGTATGACTTTGTGTGGACATATTTTCAAATCTCTTGTATACACATCTAGGACTGAGATTGATGACTCACATGGCAACTCAATGTTAAACTTTTTGAGGAATTGGCAAATTGTATTCAAAAGTGTTATACCACTTTACATTCCCACCAGCAATGTACAAGTTTCTTTTTTTTTTTAAGTGTGAAACATTTTTTAAAATTTATCTTTGTTGTTGAAAGTATTACAGATTCAATTTTTCTACATCCTTGCCAACATTTGCTATTGTATGTCTTTGTTTATTTTAGTCATCCTAATGGGTGTGAAGTGGGTTTCATTGTTGTTTTGATTTGCATTTTGTAATGACTAATAATTTGAACATCTTTTAATGTGCTTATTGGCCATCTTTGGAGAAATGTCCATTGAGATTCTTTGCCTATTTTTAAAAATATGTCTTTATTGATTTCAGAGAGAGGAAGGGATAGGGAGAGAGAGAGATAGAAACATCAATGATGAGAGAGTCATTGATCGGCTGTCTCCTGCACAGCCCCTACTGGGGATCAAACCTGCAACCCTGGCATGTGCCCTGACTGGGAATTGAACCTGGATCTCCTGGATCATAGGTTGATGCTCAACCACTGAGCCACTCTGGCCAGGCCCTTTGCCTACTTTTAGATTGATTTATTTATGCCTTTATTATTGAATCATAAGAGAGGTCTTTATATAATTTATATATTCTAGATACAAGTCCCTTATTAGATATATGATTTGCAGACATTTTCTCTGATCATGTGGTTGTCTTTTCACTTTCTTGATGGTGTCCTTCAAACAATAAAAATTTTAAATTTTTATGTAGTACTCTGTGTGTGTGTGTGTGTGTGTGTGTGTGTATTCTTGATGTGCTTTTAGTGTCATATTTAAGGAACCATTTTTTAATCCAACATCACTAAGATTTACTCTCATGTTTTTTTTAATTAATTTTTATTTTATTTTTTGAGATTCCTTTTTATTTTTTGAATTTATTAGGGTTACATTGGTTAACAAAACTATATAGACAAGTGTACAATTCTATAATACATCATCTACATATTGTATTGTATGTTTACCATCCAAAATTTAGTCTCCTTTAGTCTTCTACATGCCCCCACCCCTTTTTCCTCTGGTAATCACAATACTGTTGTCTGTGTCTATGAGTTTTATTTTTAGTGGTTTTAAATTCAAGTATTTCACCTAGCCCTTCAGCTCCCGTACTCTCTGAGAACTATCAGTCTGTTCTCTGTATCTATGAGTCTGTTTCTATTTTATTAGATTCCACATATAAGTGAAATCATATGGTATTTGTCTTTTTCTGACTGGCTTATTTCACTTAGCATAATACCCTCTAGGTCCATCTATGCTGTCACAAAAGGTAAGATTTCATTCTTTTTTGGCCATGGAGTATTTCATTGTGAAAATATACCATAGCTTTTTATTCACTCATCTACTGCTGGGCACCTGGGCTGCTTCCAAATCTTGGCTATTGTAGATAGTGCTGCAGTGAACATAAAGGCTGCAAATAGATTTTTTAATTTGGTGTTTTAGGATTCTTCAGATATATTCCCAGAAGTGGAATCACTGGGTCATAAGGCACTTCCGTTTTTAATTTTTTTGAGGTAACTCCATATGTTTTCCACAGTGGCTGCATCAATCTGCATTCTCACCAATAGAGCATGAGGGTTCCCTTTTCTCCACATTCTTGCCAACATTTGTTTGTGGATTTATTGATGATAGCCATTCTGACAGGTGTGAGGTGATATCTCATTGTGGTTTTAATTGGCATTTCTCTGATGATTAGTGACTCTGAGCGTATTTTCATATGACTATTGGCCATCTGTATGTCCTCCTTGGAGAAGTGTCTATTTAGATCCTTTGCCCATTTTAAAATTAGATTGGTTTTGTTGTTGATTTGTATAAGTTCTTTATAAATTTTAGATATTTACCTCTTATCAGATGCATCATTGGTGAATATGTGGGTTGTATTTATCTATCATCTATCATCTATCTATCTATCTATCTATCTATCTATCTATCTATCTATCTATCTATCTATCATCTATCTATCTATCTATCATCTATCTATCTATCTATCTATCTATCTATCTATCTATCATCTATCTATCTATCTATCTATCTATCTATCATCTATCTATCTATCTATCTATCTATCTATCTATCTATCTATCTATCTATCTATCTATCATCTATATCTATCTATCTATATCATCTATCTATATCTATCTATCTATCTATCTATCTATCTATCTATCTATCTATCATCTATCTATCTAATCTATCTATCATTTATTGTTGTTGTGCAAGAACTTTTTAGTTTGATGTAGTTCCATTTGTTTATTTTTCTTTTTTTACCCTTGACCAAGGAGATATATCAGAAAAAAATATTCCTATGAGAAATGTCCCAGATTTTACTGCCTATGTTTTCTTATAGAATTTTTATGGTTTCAAGTCTTACATTTAAGTCTTCAATCCATTTTAAGTTTATTCTTGTCTATGTTGTAAGAAGGTGGTCTAGTTTCATTTTTTTGCATGAATCTGTCCAATTTCCCTGCTACCGTTTGTTGGAAAGACATCCTTTACCCCACTGTATGTTCTTACTTCCTTTGTCAAATATTGATTGGCTATTAAGGTGTAGGTTTATTTTGGGCTCTCTATTTTGTTTTATTGATCTCTATGTCTGTTTTATGCCAGTGTCATGCTGTTTTGATTACAACAGCCTTATAGTATAGTTTGAAATTAGGTAGTGTGATACCTCTAACTTTGTTCTTTCTTTTCAAGGTTGCTCAGACTATTTGTGGTGTTTTTTGGTTCCGTATACATTTTTGGAATATTTCTTCTACTTCTTTGAAATACACCATTGGTATTTTGATAGGAATTGCATTCAATCTTTAGATTACTTTGCGTAGTATGGATATTTTGTTAATGTTAATTCTTCCTATCCATGAGCACATTATATGCTTCCACTTATTTAAATTGTATTCAATATCTTTCTTTAGTATTTTATAATTTTCCATGTATAAGTCTTTTGCCTCCTTGGTTAAGTTTACTCCTAGGTGCATTATTATTATTATTATCATTATTATTATTTGCAATTGTAAGTTGGGATTGTTTTCTTACTTTCTCTTTATGATAGTTTATTACTGGTGTATAAAAATGCCACCGAGTTTTGAATATTAATTTTGTATCATTCTACTTTACAGAATTCATTTATCAGTTCTAGTAGTTTTCTGGTGGAGTCTTTAGGCTTTTCTATATATAGTATCATGTCATCTGCAAATAATGACAGTTTTACTTCTTGCTTTACAATTTGGCTGTTTTTTATTTCTTTTTCTTCTCTATATGTTGTGGATAGAACTTCCAGTACTATGTTGAATAAGAGTGGGTAAAGTGGATATCCCTCTTTTGTTCCTGATCTTAAGGGAAAGGCTAGTAGTTTTTGCCCATTGAGTATGATGTTGGCTGTGGATTTGTCATTTATGGCCTTTATTATGTTGAGGTATGTTCCCTCTATTCCCACTTTGCTGAGTTTTTATCATAAAACTCAGGGTGCTAGATTTTATCAAATGCTTTTACTGCATCTATTATTATGATCATGTGATTTTCATTCTTTATTTTGTTTATGTGATTTATCACATGTATTGATTTGTGAATAATGTATTGTACCAACCTTGCTTCCCTGGAATAAATCTCACTTAATCATGATATATGATCTTTTTAATGTATTGCTGGATCCATTTTGCTAATATTTTGTTGAGGATTTTTGTATCTATGTTCATTGGGGATATTGGCTTTTAGTTTTCATTTAACCCTCAGTTTTTAAGGAAAAGTTTTATAGTTTTAGCTGTTCCATTTTTGAGTTACTATTTTATGTGGTGTGAGGCAGAAGTACAACTTAATTGTTTGCCTTGTGGATCTAGGTGTACCACCACCATTTGTTGAAAAGGCTTCTTTCCATATTGAATTGTCTAGCCATCCTTGTCAATAAATCAATCGATCATAATTTTAAGAATTTATTTCTCGACTGTTAATACTCTTCCACTGATTTACAGATCTATCCTTATACCAGTGCTATAAAGTCTTATTAATTATAGATTTATAGTACGTTTTGAAATTAAGAAGTGTGAGTGTTCAAACTTTGTTCCTCTTTTTCAAGATTGTTTTATCTGTTTTGGGTCCCTTGCATTTCCATATAAATTTTAGGACCAGCTTTATTTCTGCAAAAATGAAAGCTAAAGTTTTGAATGGAATATATTAGTTCATTTACATTTTCCGGTTTTATTGAGCTATACTTGCATGTAGCATTGTTTAAATTTCGTGTACAATGTGGTGATTTGATAGAGAAATATATTGCAAATTGTCACTACAATACAGTGCATGAACAAATTTTCCACCTCATAAATTATGATTTTTTGCTGATGTTATGGTCAGAACATTTAAGATTTACTCTGTTAACCAAGTTTCAAGTATTCAATATCATATTATTAACTGTAATCAAATGTTGAACATTACATCCTCAGTACTATTCCTCTTATAACTGGAAGTTTGTAGCTTTTGACCCACATCTTCTTATACACATCACCTCACAGCCCTGCAACCACCAATCTACTCTCTGCTTTATGACTTTGGCTTTTATAGATTCCACATATAAGTCAGATCATACAGTATTTGTCTTTCTATGTCTAACTTTTGTCACTTAACATAATACTCTGAGGGTTCATCTATGTTGTCCCAAACGACAGGGTTTCCTTCTTTATATGGCTGAAATACATGATCTATTTTCTATCTATCTATCTATCTATCTATCTATCTATCTATCTATCTATCTATCTATCTATCATCTATCATCTATCTATCTATCTATCATCTATCTATCTATCATCTATCTATCTATCTATCTATCTATCTATCTATCTATCTATCATCTATCATCATCTATCTATCTAATCTATCATCTATCTATCATCTATCTATCATCATCTATCATCTCATTTTTTTATCCATTCAGCTGTTGATGGACATTTAAGTTGTTTCCCAAGTCATGGTTATTGTGAATAATGTTCCTGTAAACATTTGATTGCAGGTATCTCTTCAAGATCCTGTTTTCATTTCTTTCATATAAATACTTAGAAATGAGATTGCTAGATCATATGGTAGCTTTATTTTTAATTTTTAAAGGAAATTCCTTACTTTTTTCCATAGTGCTATAACAATTTATATTCCCACTAGTAGTGCATGAGGGCTCCCTTTTCTTCACATTCTAGCCAGCATTTGTTATCTCTTGTCTTTTTCATAACAGCCATTATAACAGGTGTGAGTAATACCTCACTGTGGATTTTTATTTGCATTTCCCTGGTGGTTAGTGAAGTTGAGCATCTTTTCATGTACTTTTTTTTGCCACTTGTAGATCTTCTTTGAAAAAATGTCTATTCAGGTTATTTGCCCTCTTTTTAAATGGATTTGTTTGCTGTTGAGTTATATGAGCTCCTTATACATTTTGGAAATTAACCTTTATCAGAAACATGGTTTGTCAATATTTTCTACCATTCCATAGATTGCTTTTTCATTTTTTGATTATTTTCTTTTGCTGTGCAGTAGTCCCACTTGTGAATTTTTTATTTTATTGTTTGTGGGTTTGGTGTCATATAGAAAAAATCATTGCCAAGACCAATGTGAGGGAGCTTTTCCCTTAAGTTTTCTTCTTAAGAAATTTACATTTCAGGTCTTATGTTTAAGTTCTTAATTGATTTTGATTTAATTTTTGTCTGTGGTAGAGTATAAGAGTCTAATTTCATCCTTTTGCATACAAATAACCACATTTCCCAACAATATTTATTGAAGAGACTATCCTTTCCCAACTGAATATTCTTGACTACCTTGTTAAATATTAGCTGACCTTATATAAATGGGTTTATTTGGGGGTTACATGAATATCCATTGTAAGGTCTCCTCTTTTATTTATAATTTTATTTACTTGAGTATTCTCTCTTTTTTATTTATTTTTATTTTTTAAAAATATATCTTTATTGATTTCAGAGAGAGGAGAGGAGAGGGAGATAGAGAGATAGAAACATCAATGATGAGAGAGTCATTGATCAGCTGCCTCTTGCACACTTCCGACTGGGGATGGACCCCGCAACCCAGGCATGTGCCCTGACCGGGAATCGAACCCTGATCGCCTGGATCCTAGGTCGATGCTCAGCCGCTGAGCCACGCCAGGCCGGGTTTCTTTCTTTTTTAAAAAATTTAGTCTATCTAAGTATTTGTCAATTTTATCTTTAAAAAACATCTCTTAGTTTTGTTGATTTTTTTTTATTATTTGTCTATTTTCTATTTTATTTAATTCTGTTCTAATCTTTATTATTTCTTTCTTTATGCTAATTTTGGGCTTAGTTTGTTCTTCCAGTTCCTTGAAGTGTAAAGTTAAGCTTTTTATTTGAAATCCTTCTTTATTCTGAATGTAAGAATTTATGACTATAAAATTTCCTCTTTTGATAGTTTGCTTATAATGTGTCTCAGTAAATACCTATTTATGTTCAATCTGTTTCGGGTTGTTTGGGCTTCATGAATCTGCTTTACTTTCTCCTACTTCTACTTATTCATTTTACTCCTCTCTTTCTTTGCCATCTTTATCTTAGGATAGTGAACTTCAGTGGAAGCATTATTATCTTTCATAGCTTCTCTATCTTTTTAAAAAATATATCTTTATTGATTTCAGAGAGAAAAAGGGAGAAGGAGAGAGAGATAGAAACATCAATGATGAGAGAGTCATCATTGATTGGCTGCCTCCTGCATGCCCCGGAGTGGGGATCTAGCCTGCAACCAGGGCACGTGCCCTGACCGGGAATTTGCCCATGATCTCCTGAATCCTAGGTAGATGCTCAACTGCTGAGCCATGCCTGCCAAGCTTGATAGCTTCTCTTGAGTGATGTACTACTGATCCTGGGACTCATAGAAAATGTGCTCCATTTCATCTGCAGTAAGAATAGATTTAGTACCACATCTATGAATTCTTTTTCTGGAACTTCAAGAGGACAAAAGAAATTAAAGAAGGTATTATATACCCACTTAATTGGAAAAATTAAAAATCTTAGGTATGCCGAGTGTTATAAAAGATGTTGAGCAATAAACTGTTGGTGGGAGTGTAAATTTGTTCAACTAGTTGCAAAGTTGAGCATGTGCACACCATATGATCCTTATATTCTCCTCTTTGTATATACACGAGAGTAGTTTTTGTCAAGGGGAGGAAGATATTAATATTTTTTGGACAAATTATAGTGAAGGGAAAACATTGAGATGAGTGTTCTACTTACTACTGCTTTCTCTCCTCAAAGAATTGTCCAATTCAAAGAGTGTGTGGCATAAAGTCCAAACAAAAAGCAGCAATTAGAGCTTGCAGTACTCTTACTGGACTGAGAAGACCAAAACTGAAGGCCACAACTACCTAGTGTCTGAAATGTTAATGGTTAGTTTCCCTGAAAAAAAAAAAGGTAACTGCAAAAAGTGTGATTAACATTCCACATAAAATTTTACCTTGATGCATGTTCAGTGTAAGAGGGAAAGAAATGAAGTATAAAGCTGCTTCTAAAATATTACGAAGTTAAACAGATTCAGAAATATTACAGTGCTGAGAAAGCAAAAATAAGAATTCTGGAATCTTTCCAAAAGATGTTAGAATACAACCCAGGTTTTTAGTTGAACCCTAGGAGGGATTGCACCATATGAGTAAGGTTAAATTGGCAGTAGACCAGCCTCAACTGCATCAAGATGATCTACCCCCACTCTGTCTGTTGTATAGAAAAAATCATTTTTTTCTTCTTCTGATGAAGATAATGTCATCCAGAACCACTACAATTTTCTATACACAAAGTCAAGGATTTAATAAAAATTTACCAGATATGCTAGGGAACAGGACCAAATGACCAAAAAAATTGAGAAAACAAACAATGAAAACATGCACAGGTCATTCAAAAGTTGGAATTACCATACATGACCTTTAAAATAGCTATGACTCATAGGTTCAATAAATAAAGGAAAAATAATGAATAATTTTACCAGAGATATAGAAATTATAAAGTACAATCAAATGAAGATTCACGAATTAAATAACAGATTAACTGAAATTAAGAATTCAATGGATAAGAATATTTGCATTATAGGAGTGCCAGAAGAGGTCCAAAGTAAGCAAGGGTTAGAGAAGCTGTCTAAAGAAATAATGGCAGAAAACTTCCCTAACCTGGTGAAGGAAAAAGTCACATAAGTTCAGGAGGCACAGAGAATCCCAAGCAAGAAGAATCCAGAGTCTTACACTGAGACACATCATAATTAAAGTTCCAAGAATTCAAGACAAAGAGAGAATCTTAAAGGTAGCTAGAGAAAAGCAATCTTTTACCTACAAAGGAGCTCCCATAAGGCTATCAATTGACTTCTCATCAGAAACTCTAAAGGCCAGAAGGGAATGGCATGAAATATTCAAGGTAATGCAAAACAAGGATCTGAAACCAAGACTATTTTATTCAGCAAGACTATCATTCAAGATAGAATGGTGAAATAAAGAGCTTCCCAGATGAAAAATGATCTCACTCATGAATGTAATAAACAAAATAAACTGATGAACAAAATAGATCCAGATAAATAGAAGCATGAATCAGACTGAGGGATCTCAGAGGGAAGGTGGGGGTGGGGGAGTGGGTGAGGAGAGATTAATCAAAGAACTTATATGTTTATAAGCATAACCCATGGACATAGACATTGGTATGGGGAAGGCCTGGGGGTGAGCTGGATGCAGGGTAGAGGAGATCAATGGGGGAAAAGGGAAAACATCTGTAATACTTTCAACAATAAAGATAAATGTAAAAAAAGAAAAGAAAGAACCCTGTAAGTCCAGAGAAAGCTATTTTTGAATTTTATTGTCTCTGATGTTAAAATTGCTACAATTGTTTGGTTCTTTTTCACATTTTCCAGATTTATCTTTTCCTGTCTTTGTATAACTTTATAAAGTAATATTTGGTAGTATATGTAAAGCATTCGTTGGTTGTCCTTATGATGTATTTAAAAATTAAAGGAATTCTAAAGTTTCATTTCACCAAACCTTTCATAGTGCTACTCCCCTACCTTCCTATGCAACTATTTCAACAATTTAGTGTCTACCCTTCAAGTCCTTTTATCTATGCATTCAACAGCAGTAATTATGTCTTAAGAAGAAACATAGAGCATCTTTTACAATATATGTGTTTTATAATGCATGACATATTTTTTACTTATTTCTGTAACTTGATTTTATTTTATTATTTTTCTGTTAGTACATTTAAATTGACTTAATCTTTATAATGGATACATAGAATTTAATTTCTGAAAAGACCATTGCTTATTTTGTTATTTCTCCTTTTGTGTTACCTTTGATTTTGTCAGGGTTTTTTTTTTTTTTTTTTTTGGTCATGACATAATTTAATATAATGACAAATTGTGTAAGCATTTCCTTTCTGTAAGAATATGGATGTTTAGAGTGACAGGGGTATGGTTCCAGTCTTTGGCTCTAAAGTTAATTTTAAGGTGTTCATAGGATGAAGAAGTTAATCTTATTTCTTACATGACAATCTAATTTCTGTGATGACTGAAATGCACCACATATTCCACAGAGAGAGATTTTCAGCAAAGGCATGAACTGACAGGAACATCTGAAAACTAGTGTCTAATATTTGGAATTCCACGTGACCCTTGTCTGAGTGTTTGTGAGTGAGGGTGCTGGTTACAGGTAGACAGAAGAGCTCTGGCCCTTTCTGTCGTGTGATTCACATTTGAGGCACTTACAGCAGGAATATAGAAAGGTCTCAGATATGCCTCTACTTCCCATAGAAAACTGATGTCAACCACAAAAATATAATGTATTTTGGATTTTATGACAACTGGACTATGTCACCTTACCTTGGGAAGAGAAACATTTAACTTGGATGTTTACAGGCAGAAAGTATGTGATACTTACATTAAAAAAAAAAAAAAAAAAGAGTCATTTGGGTGTCTACCATCACTATGAATGTGTGTGTATGTGAGGGTGTTGGGTAAGGGGAGTAATTAAATATCTGATTGAAAATGTAAGGGCTGATCATTTCTGTTGTGGGAGAAGGCTAGCAGGCACTGTTGAGAGCAGACAAAAGAGCCCGAGTCACTAGTTATTTCATTTCCTCCCTCATTTCTACGTCCTCAGATGATACCTCATAGGGTGAAGGCTTTGTGATCTTAAATTCTGTAAAACCACAATTTGTAAACCTTTTGACTGTGCACCACTCTCCAAGAAGTATTTTTGCAGTACGCCTAAAAGATGTATCTTCACTTATAATGTATCTAAATATATTAAGGAAATTTGGGTAGACTATGAATGCACAAATTTTGAAGCAAATGAATTGTGAGATATAATGAATATAATAGAAACACTAATATATATTTTCCAGGACTCTGGTGCATCATTTTCATGCCTCTAGGTATCTGAACAATACTTTGGAAATTACTACTCTAAAGAAAAACTTTTAGCTATTAGATCACTAATTAACATTTGTAAATGACTCCCCATTACTCTATGCATAAAGCACAAGCTCCTTAATAAAGCTTCTGGTCTCAGTGACTGAATTTTATTGTAATTTTTGTTGATGTAACAGGTTTCTTTCCATTCACTAATTATGCTTCAAAAGAAAGGCAGATTATTTAAAGTACTCATAGTTGCATCCTTTGTATGAAATATGCTTTAGTAAGCAGTTGGTATAAAGCATATTCATATCTCTCAGCTTCACATTCCTGAATCTTTTTGTGACACTGAGGCATGGTCTCTGCTAACCTTGTTTCAGATTTGCTACCTGGTTGACTGTTAGGCTGTGATCATAGGGAGGCATGTATCTGGAAGAAGAGAAGCAAGTAAACCACACTTTTGTTTCTAGGATTAACTGTACTTTATCATAGTCTATTATTCTTTTTTTTTTTTTTTAATATATCTTTATTGATTTCAGAGAGATGAAAGGAGAGGGAGAGAGAGAGACAGAAACATCAATGATGAGAGAGTCATTGATCGAGCCCGCAACCCAGGCATGTGCCCTGACCGGGAATTGAACCCTGATCGCCTGGATCCTAGGTCGACGCTCAACCACTGAGCCACGCCCGGCTGGGCGTAGTCTATTATTCTTATAATAAACCAGCAGTTATATACTGCTGGTTTAATCTTCTAAAATATGTTTAAATTACTGAGGCATATCAAGCTGTAGGTTTTTAAATATGTTTTTTATTGATTTTTTTTTTAGAGAGAGAGGAAGGGAGAAGGATAGAGAGATAGAAACATTGATGAGAGAAAAACATCATTGATTGGCTACCTCCTGCAGGCTCCCTATTGGAGATCTAGCCCTCAACCTGAGCATGTGCCATGACCTGAATCGAACCATGACCTCTTGGTTCCTTGGTCGATGCTCAAACAATTGAGCTACACCCACTGGGCCAGGCTGTTGTTTTTACTTCATGTTATGACTTTTTTTGATTGCAGGGTAACACTGGCCTCATTTAATAAGTTGGGTATTTTTCTAATTTTTCCTTGGCATAATTTATGTAGAATGAATATTAATTGCCTTCTTTTCCCACAAATGGTAGAGGAACAGCAACAAAATTTGCTTTCTGTATTAGTGTCCTTTTGCTGCAGTAACAAATTACCACAACTTAGTAGTTTATAACAACACACAGGTATCTTACAGTACTAGAGGCCAGAAGTCTGAAATTGGTTTCACCAGGATGAAACCAGGGTGTAGGCAGGGTCATGCTCCTCCAGAGGCTGTAGGGAAGAATCTGTTTCCTTTCTTTTCTAGCTTCTACAGCTTCATATATTGCCTTCCTTAGCTAATAGACTCTTCTCCCATCTTTAAAGCCAACAGGATGTCATCTTCAAATATCTCTTTACTTCCTTCTTCACAGCACCTTCCCTTTTACAAAGACACTTGTGATTACATTAGGCCAACCCAGATATTATATGATAATCTCCTCACTCAAGATCCTTAACTTAATCATATCTATAAAGTATTTTTTTCAGTATAAGGTAATCTTTTCACAGATTCTGGAGGTTAGGACATGGATGTATTTGGAAGTCCATAATTCAACCTACAACATGTTCTTGTGATATAACCAAAATAATCAGAAAAAATATAAAACAATGATTTTCAATACACTGGACAAAAATAAACAAAGGACAGTCATAAATGAGAGACTGGAAACTAGTCATAGCCAGAATCATACTTACTGGCAAAAGACTGAAAGCTTTCCTCTTAAGCTTAAGAACAGACAAGGATGCCTGCATTAGCCACTTCTATTTAAGGGACAAATGAAAGACAAATATCTGTCTCTGTAACACTTCTAGCTCTGGTAATCAAGTAACACTAATCTGTTTTCTGTTTTCTCAGAAGATAGAGACAATATGAAATGTGATATACCAAGTGGGTAAACAGTATATGGCAGTATAGATACATACACAAGAATATTAAGTAAAATAATACAGCTGGTTAAAACAATTAGGTGGAATTCCACATATGCATATGCACAGATAAAATGTATCTATCTGAATAAACACTATGGAATTAGCAGTGCATATCTCTGGATGAATGAGGTTATGCACTTTTAAAAAACACTTTTGTTATTATTTTATAAGTTTTCCCCCCCGTAAAATGGTCATGCTCTGTATCAACATAACAATCAAATCAAAATGAAAGGAATAGTAAAAAACCCAAGTAGGTTGAACGCCATAATGTGATTTGGAATGATGTTAAGTAAAACCTTTCAAACTGTAGAAATGTATATATTGCATGAATCATTTGGGAAAAATCATGACTGTAAAGTAACATCAACCATTAATTTAAATGCATACTCTTCCTCTTTAGCTAAAGGTGGTGGAACTCTGTGTACTAAAGAAAGTTCGCATACAGGCATGGTGGCTATAGCTGAGTGAGGATCTAGGATCTAATTTCTTGTCAACTAACAAATGCAGGCTATAGTTTTAATTTGAACTCATGGTTATATTTTCTCCCTTTTTGGAGGGAAATTATGAGAGAGACGTTTAATGTTTAAAATGTTTCTCATTGGGCAGTATGGAGCATGGTTAAGACCACCTACGTGTGTTCTACAAGAAAGACCAGATTTCAAGTCCTCGAGGCAGCAAAAATTAGTAGAGAGAGTACATTTACCTGCTGTGAATGCAGGCAAACCTGGGATCTGATTTTGGTTTCACAACTTCCAGTCATGTCACTCATTTCATCATATGCTGGATAAGCTGTTTCATACTGCATCTCTGTTCCCTGACTTTATTAATCAGAATGTGCAATGTAGTGATGTGGTTGAAAGGTCTTCATTACCCTAAATAAAAATTCATTTTCTTTATATCCCCATGACTATTTTGTAACTACCAGTCTGTACTTCTGAATCCCTTCACAAGGAGCATAAAATGTATGCGTGTATATATTCATACATGTACAGTCACCTAATCCATGACAAATGTGATATTGACAATGAGTGGGAAAATATGATCTTTTTTAGTCAATTGTATATCCACTGGAAAACAACTGAATCTTGACTCTTTATTGAGCTATAAAAAAATCAATTGGATAGGGTTTGCAGATATAAGTGTGAAAGGTAAACATAATTTAAAGAAAACATAGGAAATGCCTTTATTACTTTTTAGTAGGCAACAATTTCTTTAACAAGACACACTAGAGAAAAAGATACTAACAATAAAGTGAAAAAGACTATATAAAACTTAAGAACATTTGTTTATCGAAAGACCCCATTGTGAAAAAGAAAAGGCAGTTCATGGAATAAGAGTATTTATTTGCAATACATGCATCCAACAAAGGAATTTTATCTAGAATGTACAAAGAATTCTTAAAAGTCTGCAAGAAAAGGCAGACAACCTTTTAGAAAAGTGGGAAAAGATAAACAGGCACTTCAGGAAAGAAAAGCTAATCCAAATTACTAATAAGCAAATGAAAGCGTCTCAAACTCATTATTCCTGAGGATCAGGGAAATAAAAGTTAAAGCCATATGAGATGCTTTTAATCTCAAACTTGCATAGGTAAAATGAAAAATGTTAGAAATACCATGTTTCTGTGAGTACATGGAGCAACTGATGCAAGTGAAAACTAGTACAACCTCTTTAGAAATTTATTTGGTAACATATATATGAATTTATATATAACCTATGATGCAAGAATTTCACTCTTAGGTATTCACTCAACAGAATTATATACATATGCACAACAAAACACATGTATAGGAGTCTTCACAGAAGCACAAGCACTATTCACAGTAGCCAAAAACATTTAAAGTTTCCCAAATGCACACAAAAAATAGAGGTTGGCTAAATAAATTGTGGTATTTTCACATGATAGTGATGCCATTGTAATAACCTGGTTATTAATTAACAGGAAATGAGTAAAGGGAATGCCAGATAATATAGGCAGGCCATTTGTACAGCTTTGCCAGAAAGCTTCATTTTAACACTCTCCAGGTCTATTCCCCGCAATTGCTGGGGAAAAGGACTAGAAAACAGACACATGCCCAGTAAAGTCTAAATGACATAGAGAGGGTGCTTGCCTGTCAGTCATACCTGGGAAACAGGGCATTGGCCTGAATAGGTGTTTCCACTACAAGGGTGCAAAATCTGAGATACAGAAGCTCCTGAACAAAAGGAGCTCTCTATCTTGGCCCTGTTGCTCTCTTGGGACTCTTGTGGCAGGCGGTGTGCTCTCACACTCTACACTCACCCACATATATGGCTCACAGCCAGGTGGACTCCTACATAATGGGCTAATGGACTTTAGCCTGATGCTGCATCAGACCCAGCTCCACGATGGAACAGAAATTCTGGACACTGGCTTTGTTTCTAGCTTTATTGAAGTCCCAGCTGCACATTTTCCAGGACTGGTTTAAGGGAAATGGGACTTCGGAAACTGAGGGATGTAACTTCACACAAATAATCATTCATTCTCCTTTGCAAGTCTTAGAAAATTATTTTTCTCAAGATATCGCAAGAACCTGACCCCCAGCTCCCAGTGGGAAAAAGGATACCCCACTCCCACTAGCATCAGAGAAGTTCCACCCATGCAATCCTCCCATAACAACAGAATAATATACAGCAGTGCAAATGAATAATCCACAACTGTTGACACACAGAAAATGGATGAATCTTACAAAAGCAATAGAAGTCAGTCACAAAAGAGTATATACTGTATGATTCCTTTTACGTACAGCTCAGAAACAGACAAACATACAGTGACAGAATTCAGATTAGTGTTCACTCTTGGGAGGTTTAGTGACTTAAAGCAGGCATGAGAGAGGATTCTGTTTCTCAATCTGAGTGCTGCTACATGGGTGTGTTTACCTTGTGAAAATTCATTGAGCTTATGATTTGTTTTTTCCATAGGTTACATTTCAATAAAATTACTAAAAATAGAAATGAAAAGAAAATAACAGACTGGGCTCAGGCACCTATCAGCAGTAGAACCTTGTAAAATCTAAAGGTGTCTGTGGCAGTGCTTAAAAAGATCTTCATTGTCTGCAGCAGTAGGGCAGACTGTGCTGAAAATCAGGGCCGGGATATAATTGTAAGAGGTAGAGAGCTGTTCAACAATTCAAGGCAGAGGAGCTGGAGGTTGCGTGCCTTTGCTCCCAGCCAGGGACCTGATTAACAACCAAAATGCTGTGCAAACAACTTGAAAAACCAAGTGAAGTGTAGCTTACCAGAAATATCATATCTAAGGAGCACTGAAGAAACCACATAGAGAATGGTAGGAGGAGGGGAGTCATGGAAAGGGGGACCCACCCTTGATCAGGTGCAGAGTCTGAGAGGCCCAAGGGATATCAGCTGCAAAGCTCCTCCCTCTTGGGAGTGTGGGGTCTCAACCCCATGCAGGGATCCCAAACTCAGACCAGCAGAGATGAGAAGAAACGGTGTAGCATCAGGCAGAGGGAACCAAGGGAATTCTGTCTGCCTGGGAGAACCAGACAGCACCTTTCCAGTGCAGAAGCACTGTTATTAGCAGCCACAGCCTGAGAAGTTTGCTAGGGCTCTGTTGGAAAGGTTGTGCTACTGTGTTCGGGTCCAGTGGAAGGTTCAGCTGGCTACACCAAGCACTGACTTTGAAGGATCCTCTTCTTTCTTGAAAGGCATTGTGCAGAGCCCCCGTCAGTGACTAAACTGTTTGGCTTGGGGAAAGAGGAAAGGTTTCTCCCACCTCCAGAGCAGGGTGGGAACCCCTTCCCCAACCTGTAGGGCCTCCCAGACTGCTCCGCCCAGCTAGGTTAGTGGCACAGGGGAGTAGTGCAGGTCTGGGCAAAGGGCCTGAATAGACACTTTTCCAAAGAGGACATACAGATGGCCAATAGAAGAAAATGCTCAAGGTCACTAATCATCAGAGAGATGCAAATTAAAACAACAATGAGATATTACGTCACACCTGCCAGAATGACTACCATCAATAAATCAACAAATAACAAGTGCTGGCAAGGATGTAGAGAAAAGGGAACCCTAGTGCACTGTTGGTGGGAATGCAGACTGGTGCAGCCGCTGTGGAAAACAGTATGGAGTTTCCTCGAAATATTAAAAATTGAACTGCTGTTTGACCCAGCAATCTCACTTCTGGGAATATATTCTAAAAATCCAGAAACACCAATCAGAAAGAATATATACACCCCTATGTTCATAGCAGTGTTATCTACAATAACCAAGATCTGGAAACAGCCCAAGTGTCCATCAGCAGATGAGTGGATAAAGAGGCTGTGGTATATTTACACAATGGAATACTATGTGGCTTTAAAAAAGGAACTCTTACCCTTTGCAACGGCATGGATGGACCTGGAGAGTATTAGCTAAGCAAAATAAGCCATTCAGAGATAGACAGATACCATATGATCTCACTAATATGTGGAATCTAATGAACAAAATTAAGTGAGGAACAAAATTGAACTTGAAGGGTGGGTACATGGAACAGACTGGCAGTTGCCAGAGGGGAGAGGGGTGGGGGTGATCGGATAAAGAAGGTGAAAGGATTAGCTAAAGAACATATTTGTGTAATCCAGGGACACGGACAATAGTGTGGTGAATACCAAAAGAAGGGGAGGCAGGGTAGGTCGAGGTGGGCAAAGCAGGGAGAATGGGGGAAGTCTGCAATAATGTCAACATCAAATTTTTAATAAAAAATAGTTTTAAAAAAGAAAAGAGAGTAGAGCTGCAATTGGAGCTGGACTGAATGCATAACTTGAACAGGTCTCATATGTCAAAGTCTGAGCTCTCATGACAAATAATAAGACCATGAGACCTTGGATGGGGACATTTGCATGGAAAAACCTAGGAATCTTACATTACCAGATTCCCCTTCCAGAACCAGTCCTCCCACACCCACTCCTCTAACTTGCTAGTGGAGAACAACTGCCACGTCTTGACCCTCTGCAGATACATTACCAACACAGGAGACTTACCAAATGACACATCCTTGCTTTCATTGCCTCCAAGCACATTATTAGCAAGGCTAGTTCTCATGACAAGCAGAGCAGGGAAGTAAAATCCATGCTCTGGGAGGAAGTAGTTTGCAACCAAAGGGAGTGGAATACTTGGTTCAAATACACAGGTATGGATTCTGGAAAATACATGGGAGTGGATTTTGAAACTTTGAATAGGAATTAGGGAAAATAATGGAGCATTAATGAGATGACACCATAGCATGATTGCTGTACAACTACTCACTACCTGGGAGAGATTGGCTGGCCAGTTAACTGCTTGTTATAGAAAGGCACTAAACCCTTGGCTTTGATTGTTCAGCTGTGGTGCAACCTGGTGTTTGTAGCCACCATCTGGGCCCATGTTGTTACACAGTGGAACTTGGGGACAGTGGAACTGGTGCTACCAGGCTGATATTCCTGCCGATTGCTGGGCTGTGGTTAATAAATCATTTTGTTTGTCTTTTTTGTCACCCATGGAGTTTGGCAAGTCAATGTGCCTACTTAGTCATTTCCATTGGAGTCTAGTTACTCCTAGTTACTCCTAGTCCTAGTTACTGCCATCCTATATAAAGTTGAGTTTCTGCAATGATTGGCACAGCAAGCAAGATAACAATATAGACAATGGCTTTTTGGAAGAGAAAAGTCACAGGACACATGAGACAAGTTCAGGAATATGATGAAACTCCCTGGAAACCAGGAAGGAATGTGTTTGTCTAAATATTAGAAGAAAGGGAGGGTAAATGGATGTTTGAACACAGGAATGAGCTGATAGATAGACACTGAATGATGAGAGGTCTGACTGCAACAAGCTGCCCAAAAGGTGCCATGGCGGTTGCTTGCTCTCCTATAGAACAGGGGACGAGGGGAGCACACCTGATTTCTGTCAAGGAGAAAGATACAACTTTGCTCTGTTTGAAAACTGTAACCACAACTGTCATCTAGCTACAACGTGAGCCCATAGAGAGTAGTAAGATGCACCCAAGATGCAAAGAAAGGAAATCTGAGACCATTTATGTCAAAAGACTGGGGAGTGGTTAGAAATTCAGTTAATACATATGGGGCCAAAGTATAAACTGTTATTCCTGTAGAGGGTGAATGGTAGAAAGTAGGCACTCGCACACACAACCCCATAAATCAAGCAGACTATTCAGTCAAGACAGAATCATGTTCCACAACGTGGGTTGCTGCTTTGAATTTCTATTTCAATGATATTATTATAGCCAACCTGGGGAGAAAACCAAGGAGGAAGTCGTTTAAAACACAGTGGCTGTAGTTGCTCCATGGACAGAACAACAATTCTTATAATGAGTCTCTCACCCAGTCAGAGACTGGTAAGTATTTAGGCTTTTCCTCCCCAAAGTGGAGAACTCCACTAACTTTGTTGTTAGTACCCCGAGGACCTATGCAGGTAACTATAGTGATTTTAGACCAGTGTCCAAGTTAAAGAGAGATAAGCAAATCACTCTGAACTTCCTTGTACAGTCATAATGGATAACAAACTGACCTTAGAATATATTCAAGAGGGAGGAGTGTATATGGTCAACAGCATTTTCTTTGTGTTTGGCTTAATTCCACCAACTAGGTGGAGCAGCTCAGCTAAAATATCAGTTTGGTGACAACACTGCACCATTGGGACACTTTCCTCCAGGATTTGGTATATGCACTGAATTAAAAACTGATATTTCATTAGGATGAACACTTTGCACGGTATATGATTGTCTAACCACTATGCTGTACACATGAAACTAATACAAAATAATATCGAATGTAAACTATAATTGAAAGTAAAATAAAATAACTGATATTTGAAGCCATGTCCCCAAATCTAGTGTACATGAATCTAGGAATTAAGGGGTGAAAATCAGATTAGCTCCTGTAAAAATGTCTAATTCCATTTTTTGATGTTTGCCTGCTGAAAAGTTTTAGGCCTCAGTCCTCCCTCTTCCTTCTTCCTCACATCTGGACAAGTTGTAAAGAAATCCCAGGTAATCCCTTCTTAAGAGCCAGCAGGAGGCCCAAAACATGCAAGCCTCTACCTCTGTATCAGAATCCTCATTCTGGCTCCACCTCTAACCAAAACAAAAACCTGAAGTCAGTCTCCTTTTCAAGATATTTTCAGACTGGTTTGGGAAGGCTTCTGTTGTCTTCCCTGAAAACCATATTATGTAAGTAATAAACGTTGTAATACCTTCTTGGTATGTGTATGTGTGGTGTCATCTGTCTCGACATCTGAAGCAAATTTTAGTTGGAAGGGGGCTCCATCCTTTCTTTGTAGAGTGGTTACCAGAGATCCTCTCAAAATCATTCTCTGTAGCACACTTGAAGAATGTGTGCTTCCCATCCCTGAAACTTTAAGGTATGTCATTTTTAAATGTTCTGGGTCCCAGGAGAGACTTCTTTCTGTAAGGGATACAGGTTGGATTCTACCAAGCTTGAAGCTACAGCTACTACCTGGACACATCTGTCTCCTCATTGCAGTGGATCAGCAGGCAAAGAGTTTATACAGTAGTGAGGCTGACCCTGATTACCAAGCAGAGATATGAGTTGTTGCTACATAATGGGGATAAGGAGGAGTATGTCTGAATCCAGAAGATTCATCAGCAGTTCTTCTGCTGCTTCTTGCCCAGTAACAATAGTAAATGGAATCAGTATAAAATAGCTGTTGATTTCTTCATAATTTTAAGAATTGTTTACACTTGAGATCTTGGCTAAGTAAGGCTGAATGGAACAAAGTTTTGGACTGTTGACTCAGAAATTATTCTAGGAAGTCTGACTTTTAATGCCTATCATTCTTAGCTCAGTCCTTTAAAAGAAGTATCTCCTCTTCCTTATTCATTGGACGCTTGAATTCAGCAGTATTCATCAAACACCTTCCAACCCCTGTTTTTAAAACTTCAACTCTTTGTTCTGATTGCATTCATTTCACCTTTTTTGTTTTTTCATATGTAGCTCTATTTAAATGTCCAAATCTTTTCTACCCCTCTTTTGGTAGGTTTTTATTATTACTGAGATATGAAGTATACAATTTTTTATGATTCCGTCCTTAGTCACATAAGCTATGTCTTTATGAAAATCAGGAAACAATTCAGCCTGCACAGCAGGGTGCCTCTATATTAGAACACTTTACTATTTTCTGGCAATTGTAGAATTAAAAAGGATACGACATACTTGGGCTTAAATGGTAAACCAGGAGTCTGAGGCCTCAAAGAAAAGGGGGGAAGTACCCAAATTCAGGAAGCGGAGGGTCTTAAAAATTCATTGGATCTTGCAGGTGTCAATCTTAGATTTTCAGCAAATGAACTTAGAAGTTGAAATGCAGGAAGTGGACCTGTTTGACCTTTTGAAGCTCCGCCTTCTGTCACCCACCCATCAAATTCTTTCCGGCTTCTTCCAATGACATTACAAGCTCAGGTTTGGCGAGCTGCTCCTCAAGTCGCCACCCCTGCCCCCTCTTTCCTGTCTCTGTTGCCCCCATCTGGCCCCAGCTGCAAATAGCATCCTGTCAGCAGCAGTTACCTTGGGGGCTGCCATCTTTGCCGCCATCTTTGCCACCATCAACAAGCAGCCAGATCCCTTCTTCATTTGAGGCACTGACTGCTGTGTCTCTCCTGCCATGTTTACCACAAAAAAGCAAGGCCGCGTCTCAGGTGGCCAGAACGGAGCTGGTGATGTGGTAGGACAAGACCCCGGATCCACCCAGAGTGGTTTGGTACCTGTGGAATTGGGAGCTGTAGTCGCGAGGGCAGCAGCCCCTAGGGATTTCCAGGAAGTCCTGCAAGACGTTTGGGAGGACGAGGATAGGCAGGAGGTCGCCCAGCACATAAATGAGGAGAACTTGGTTATACAGCTAGTACAGGAGGAGGAGGAGGGGGAGGAGGAAGAGGAGGATGGGGAGCAGGACGGGGAGGAAGAGGAAGAAAAAGTTGAAGACGACGATGAGGAGGATGAAGATGACGAGGATGAGGACCAGGAAGAGGAAGAAAGGGACAAGGAGGATGAAGGAGAAGGAGAGGATGAGGAATATGAGTATGAGGAGTATGAAGAAGAAGAGGAGGAATACAGCTGTGAGGAAGAGGATGAGAATTATATGGACAGAAAGGAAGAGGAAGATGGTAAGCTGAAATCCTGGCCGGCATCTGTGAGTTCCCCATGAAGTAGTTTCCAGTCTCTGTTCTGAAATCTGGTACAGTCCCTTCCCTACCATATCCTTTATATAGACCATGTACTGGTTGAGCTCCAGGCAAGCCTTGTGGTGTCAGGTGTGCTCTCCGGAATGCAAGGACCAGGGAGAGGAAACCATGTCCTGGGAGGCCAGGTCTGGGCAGAAAAGTACTTGGTAGAAGGCACTTCACACCAGAAATTGGAGGAACCCACAGAGAAGGCTGTATCCCAGAAAACGGGAACTGGTGTATGTCAAGATCTGGGAGGGCAAGGTTGAGCTTCACTATGGAATTGTCTTTATTTATTTATTTATTTATTTATTTATTTATTTATTTATTTTTTCAATTACACTTTATATTCAAAATTATTATGTATTACTTTCAGTGTACAGCATAGCAGGTACACAATCATATACTTTACAAAGTGTTCCTCCTGGTATTTCAAGTACCCAACTTACACCATACATAGTTATTACCATATTATTGACTATATTCCCTATGCCGTACTTTACATTCCTGTGACTATTCTGTAGCTACCAATCTGTACTGCTCAATCCCTGCATCTGTTTCACCCAGTTCCCCACACCCCCTCCCCTCTGGCAACCGTCAGTCTGTTCTCTGCATCTATGAGTAATTTTCTGTTTTGTTTGTTTCTTTATATTGTTATTTAGATTCCACATATAAGTGAAATCATACGGTATTTGTCTTTCTCTGACTGACTTATTTCACTTAGCACAATACCCTCTAGGTCCATCCACGCTGTTGCAAATAGTAAGGTTTCACTATTTTTTCTGGCTGAGTAATATTTCATTGTATATATGTACCAAAGCTTTTTTATTCACTCCTTTATTGATAGATATTTGGATTGCTTTCATAGCTGCACTATTATAAATAATGTTACAATGAACATAGGGTGCATATATTCTTTCAAATTAGTGTTTCTAGTTTCTTCAGATGTATATTCAGAAGTGGAACCACAGGGTCATAGGGCAACTCCATTTTTAATTTTGTGTGGAACTTCCATACTGTTTTCCATAGTGGCTGCACCAATTTGCATTCTGACCGACAGTGCACAAGGGTTCCCTTTTCTCCACATGCTCACCAACACTTGCTGTTTGTTGATTTACTCATGAGAGCCATTCTGATACGTGTAAGGTGATATCTCATTGAGGTTTTAATTTGCATTTCTCTGATAATTAGTGACTTTGAGCATCTTTTCATATGCCTATAGGCCATCTTTAAGTCCACTTTGGAGAAGTGTCTATTCAGGTCCTTTGTCCATTTTTTAATTGGATTGTTTGTTATTTGGTGTTGACTTGTGTGAGTTCTTTATACATCTTGGCTATTAACCCCTTATCAGATGTATCATTGACAAATATGTTCTCCCATTCAGTGGGATGTCTTTTCATTTTGTTGGTGGTTTCCTTTGCTGTGCAAAACCTTTTTAGGTTAATGTAATCTCATTTGTTTATTTTTTCTTTTGTTTCATTTGCCCGAGGAATTATATTGGAAAAAATATTGCTAAAAGAAATGTCTGTGATTTACTGCATATGTTTTCTTCTAGGCTTTTTATGGTTTCAAGCCTTGCATTTAAGTCTTTAATCCATTTTGAGTTTATTCTTGTGTATAGTGTAAGTTGGTTTTCTAGTTTCTTTTTTTGCATGTATCTGTTCAGTTTTCCCAACTTCATTTATTGAAGAGACTCTTTTTACCCCATTGTATGATCTTGACTCTTTTGTCAAATTTTAATTGACACATGTTTATTTCTGGGCTCTCTATCTTGTTCCATTGCTTTATATGTCTGTTTTTATGCCAGTACCATGTTGTTTTGATTATTGTTGCCTAATAGTATAGTTTGATATCAGGAGGTGGCATTCCTCCAACTTTGTTCTTCTTGCTCGAGATTGCTGTGGCTATTCCAGGTCTTTTGTGGTTTCATAAAAATGTTTGGATTATTTGTTCTAATACTGTGAATACTCCATTGGTATTTTGATAAGAATTACATTGAATCTACAGATTGCTTTGGGTATTGTGGGCATTTTAACAATGTTAATTCTACTTATCCATGAGCACGGTATATTCTTCCATTTATTTGTATTTTCTTCAATTTCTTTCATCAGTGTCTTATAATTTTCCAAATACAGGTCTTTTACCTCCTTGTTTAAATTTATTTCTAGGTATTTTTTTTTATACATTTGTAACTGGAATTGTTTTCTTGGTTTCCCTTTCTGATAGTTTATTATTGGTTTATACAAATGCAACAGATGTCTGTATATTTGTGTTGTTTCCTACTATTTTACCAATTTATTCATCAGTTGCAGTAGTTTTTTGGTGGAATCTTTAAGGTTCTCTATATACAGTATCATGTCATCTGCAAATAATGACAATTTTTCTTCTTCCTCTCCAATGCCTTTTATTCTTTCTCCTTGTCTGCTGTGGCTAGGACTTCCAGTACTATGTTGAATAAGAGTGGTGAAAGTGGACATTTCTGTCTTGTTCCTGATCTTAATGGAAATGCTTTCAGTTTTTCCCCATTGAGTATGCTGCCAGCTGTGGTTTTGTCGTATTTGGCCTTTAATACATTGAGGAATTTTCCATGCTTTCTCACTTTTTGCTGAGAGTTTTTATCATAAATCTGTGGTGGATATTGTCAAATGCTTTTGATGAATATATTGATACGATCATACAATTTTTATTCTTTATTTTTTATGTGGTGTATCACATTAATGGATTTGGGGATATTGTACTAACCTGCATTTCAGGAATAAATACCACTTGATCATGGTGTATGATCTTCTTAATGTACTGCTGGATTTGGTTTGCTAATACCTTGTTGAGGATTTTTGCATCTATGTTCATCAGGGATATTGGCCTATAATTTTTTTATTTGTAGTGTTTTTATCTGGTTTTGAAATTAGAATAATCCTGGTCTCATAAAATAAGCTTGAGAGTCTTCCTTCCCACCAAATTTTTTGGAGGAGTTTGAGAAGGATAGGTATTAGCCTTTTTGTATGTTTGGTAAAATTTACCTGTGAAGCCATCTGTTCCAGGGCTTTTGTTTGTTGGAAGTTTTTTGATTACTGCTTCAATTTCATTTGTTGTAATCAGTCTGTTCTGATTTTCTGTTTCTTCTTGATTCAGTTTTGGAAAATTGTATGTTTCTAGGAATTTATTTATTTCTGATCTTCCAGTTTTTTGGCATACAGTTGTTTGTAATATTTTGTTGCAATCCCTTGTATTTCTTTGTGTCAGTTGTTATAGCTACTCTTTCAGTTCTGATTTTATTCATTTGAGCCCTCTCTCTTTCTTTTTTGATGAGCCTGGTTAAAGGTTCATCAATCTTGTTTGTTTTTTCAAAGAAGCAACACTTGATTTTATTGATCTTTTTTATTGTTTTGTTTTTAGACTCTGTTTTGTTTATTTCTTCTCTGATCTTTATTATTTCCTTTCATCCACTCACTTTGGGCATTGTTAGTTGTTCTTTCTCCAGTTCCTTTAAGTGTAAAGTTACATTATTAATTTGAGATTATTCTTGTTCCTTGAAGTAGACCTGCCCTGCTATGAATTTTCTTCTTAAGACTGCTTTCACAGTGTTCCATAGATTTAGGGCTGTTCTGTTCTCATTTTCATTTGTTTCAAGGTATCTTTTGATTTTCCACTGATCTCATTGTTAATCAATTCATTGTTTAGTAATGTGTTATTTAACCTCCATGTCTTTGTGTGTTTTTCAGGTTTTTTCTTGTTATTGATTTTTCATTTCATACCATTGTGGGCAGAGAAGATATTCAAGATGATTTCAATCTTCTTAAATTTATTGAGACTTGTTTTGTATTCTAGCATGTGGTTTATCCTGGAAAATGTTCCATGTGCACTTGCAAAGAATGTATATTCTGCTCCTCTGGGGTAAAATTCTCTGAAGACTAATTAAATCTATCTCATCTTGTTTGTCATTTGAGGCCACTGTTTCCTTGTTAACTTTCTCTCTGGAAGATCTATCCATTGATGCCAATGGGGTGTTAAAATCCCCTACTTTGACTGCATTACTGTTGATCTCTCCCTTTAAGTCTATCAATATTTTAAAAATGTATTTGTGTGCTCCTACATTGGGTGTATAAATATTTGCAAGGGTTATATTCTCTTGTTGGATTGATTACTTTATCATTACTTAGTGTCATTCTTTGTCTCTTATTATGGCCTTCATTTTAAAGTTTATTTTGTCTGGTATAAGTATTGCTACCCCAGCTTTTTTTTTCATTTCCATTTGCATGAAATATATTTTTAAATCGTTACTTCAAATCTGTATGTCTTTAGTTCTGAGATAGGTCTTTTGTAGACAGCATGTATATGGTTCTTGGTTTCTTATCCATTCATCTACTCTATGTCTTTTGATTGGAACATTTAACCATTTACCTTTAAAATTATTATTGATAGGTTTATTACCATTTTTCTTTATAACTATGCTCATTTTTTCTGTCTTTTTATTTTATTTTAAAATTAAATTTATTGGGATGACATTGGTTAATAAGGTCATATAAGTTTCAAGTGTGTTTTTCTATGATACATGATCTGTACGCTTTAACATTTCTTGTAATACTGGTTTGGTGGTAATGAACACCTTTAGCCCATTGTTGTCTGGGAAGGTCTTTATTTCTCCTTCAATTTCAAATGATAACTTTGCTGGGTAAAGTAGTCTTGGTTGTAGGTCTTTGCTTTTCATCACTTTGAATATTTCATGCAAATACCTTCTGGCCTGAAATGTGTCTGCTGAGACAGCAACTGACAGTATTTTGGGACCTCCCTTGTAGGTAAAATAACTGTCATTCTCTTGATGCTTTTAAGATTCTTTTTGTCTTTAACCTTTGCCACTTTAATTATGTGTCATGATTTGGACCTGTTTTGGGGTTATCTTGTTTGGGACTCTCTGTTCTTTCTGGAATTGTGTGCCTTTTTCCTTTACTAGGTTAAGGAAATTTTCCGTTGTTGTTTCTTTAAATAGGTTCTCAATCCCTCACTGTCTCTTCTCCTTCTGGTACCCCTATGATGCAGATCCATTATGCTTCCTGTTGTCCAAAAGGTCCCTGAAACTATCTTAATTAATTTATTTTTCTTTTTGCTGCTCTGACTGGTTGTTTTCTGCTACCTTACCTTCCAAATCACTGACTTGATCTTCTACTATATATAACCTGTTTAGTCTTCCTAGTGTATTCTTCATTTATGATATTGTATTCTTCATTTCAGACTGGTTATTTTTTATGGTTTTAATGTCTCTTTTCATGTTGTAGAAGTTCTCACTGTGTTCCTTGAACATCCTTAGAACCATTGTTTTGAACTCTAAATCTGGTAGATTGCTTACCCCTCCATTTCATTTAGTTCTTTTTCTGGAGATTTCTCCTTTCATTTTGGGCATTTTATTTTTTATTTTTATTTTTTGGTCTGTCCATTTTGGCTGTGTCTCTGTGTTTGTTTCTGTATATTAGGTAGATCTGCTGTGTCTCCCAGTCTTGGTAGGGTGGCCTTATATAATAGGTTTACTGTGGATCCCAGTGGCACAGTTTTCCTGGTCACCTGAGCTGGGTGCTCCTGGAATGTACCTTGTGTGGGTTATGTGAGCCCTCCTGTTGTAGTTGAATCTTGATTGCTGTTGGCTTGCTCATGTATGGGGTTGACCCTCAGACTGGATGACTGTGAGTATTGACCTTGACCACAGTGTGGTAGCTGCTCTACTGGTGCTGACCACATGAAGCAGAATTCGCCTTAGCAGGATCATGTGCCTGCTGAAATCTACCTTTGGATATGCCACTGTGAAGCTAATTAGATCCTGCTTTGATGTTGTCTGACACCCATCACTGGGTGTGTTGGTTCTCAGGCTCTTGGGAGGGTCTCTGGTGCAGGTCAGTATCAGACACTGCTTGTGACTGGGTTTGGCCCTCCTGTTTGGAATTACAAGGTTATCCACAGTTTGTGGATGCTGCTGCTGGGCCTGGATATGTTTGGGAAATGCCTAACTGCATATCAATCCAGCTTCTATCATCACCAAGCTGAAGGCAGGTCGGCAAAAGGCCTAAGGCACCCCAAAATTCTCTTCCACTTGTCTAAACTTGCCAGCTGCCTGTTAGGCTCAGTCACTGAAAGAGCCTCTGGTGGTATATGAGTTGTGTGAGGTCAGTTTTCAGTGAGTCACCAGGTAGGGGCAAGTGTTGCTTATCAGACTGACACAGGTTCAATATCAGTGCCAGTTCTGGGTCTGAGGTCATTCAGCAAAGTTTCTAGCATATATTGAGCCTAGCTGCCACTAGCTGGGTACTCGCACACCTTTGTGGTGGGGCGGGATCTCAGGGAGTCGTCAGGATGCAGCCAGCAGAGTTTATCAGGCCCAAACAGACCAAGATTTGACCGTGTGAAAGAGCTCTGCACAGGCTGGGCATGGGAGGGAAAAATGTCCCCCATCATAGAGCCACACAACTCAGTCTGTCCCAGATTCTGCCCAGCACTGGATCTCAGCAGGGTGGTAGTCAAGAGGGTGGGGCCAGTGAATCTCCCATGTGGGGGAGGTGCTGGTCAGGTTTGGGGGAAAGGTAGGAGGAGTGACTGTCTTGGATTCTGCCCTAACTTCCTGAAGATCCGGAGATAAGCAAGGTGGGGCCGCCAGGGTTAGGGAGGTTCACCGAGTGGATCTCTTGTGTCCAGGGGTGGCACTGGTTAAGCTCTTGAGAAGGTGGGATGAATGTCCTCTGCTTTGTATCCACACAGCTTAGTCACTGACACACCCTGAGTCTGTCTGGACCGCAGGACCAGGCAGCTGACTCCTTGCTGGGCATGAGCTCTAGGATGGGGCAACATAGAGTCAGGAGGTTGGGGCATTTCCCCAGGCTGATGCCATATGGAGAGGAGTGCTCAATTCAAGAAAAAGGGCTTCTCTGGTGTGGGAGAGGGACTATGCACAGGGGTACTGGTGGCTGCCTCTTCAGCTCTCTTGTTACATTACTCTAGTCTGCTTTGCCGTCCCTCTGCCAGAGCCGAGGGTGAGTGGCTTCGAATGAAATTTTGTGTGTTGGCCCTTTAAGAGAACACCTAGGTTTTTATCATACTCCTGTAGCTCCCTGGCAGACAGAATCCATGCTGGTTTTCACAGCCAGATGTTATGTGGGCTGCTCTTCCCAGCTCTGGTGCTCTGGGCTTGGAAGCCTAGCATGGGGTTGAGATGCCACAGGCTTCTCAGCCACTGCATGTGGGTGTGGGGTCAGCCATTTTTATGTCTCCGCCCTTCCTACTAGTCTAATGTTGCTTTTTCTGTAAATCCTTGATTATAAGACTATGTTTAGCTAGTCTTTAGTTGGTTATTCAGTTTTATTATTCTGGATTTTAGTTGTAATTCTAGTTTGGTTCTGGGAGGAGGTGAGTATAACATCCACCTACTATGCTGCCATCTTGGAGAGGCAGAGTTTGTCTTTAAATCAAAGGAAGATTTTCCAGTGAAATTCTGCCAAAAATATACAAAACGCTATCAGAACCAAATGATTCTTATCCTTTGTTCTCCAAATGGCCAAAAACAAGCAGTAGCACAGGGTGTGTGATCTACTGGAAAAAAGAGAAAAATGTCACAGTGAAAACCTATTAAGCAGTGGAAATATGAGGGCCATAGAAGTGTTATATCAAACCAGTAGTAACATGCTCAGCTGTTCTTTTTTTGTTTTTCTTTTTTTAATTAATTTTTTTTTTCAATTTTCATTTACATTCAATATTATTTTCTTTTATTTTTAACCACAGCATAGTGGTTAAAACATCATATACTTTCAAAAATATTCCCCCTGATTTTTCTTTTAACATATTTCTATTCTCCAGCTTCTCATGATAGCAGTTTACTGGATTTGAAGTTGGGATATCTTTTCCACCATTTTCTGGTTTCAAAATTTTTATCATTCTTCAATGAAGAAACAACTGAATATAAGTATGAAAACTCTGATGAAAAGACACAAGAAGCTGGAGGTGAGGAGGAGGAAAGAGATAGAAATAAAGAATCAGAAGGAGAACTGGAGATGGATGTGGACTTAGCAGATGTCAGTCTTGGAGTATCCAGGTATTAGTGTATACAGCTTTGAGTATTAACCAGCTATTCCTGACATATACTTGTTACTGATAGCTTTATGCTTTTAATTTTTTTCTGTAAACTAATATTTGAAAAAATGTTGAAATTTAGTTTTGAAAAGTTTGATATTAGTAATGTTTTCTATACTATACATTATGAAACCAGTGTGTTCTGGAATGTACTTCATTCACGGCTATAGCCCTTTTCCCTGTAGCTTTAAGACTACAACATGTGGGAAATTTATCAGACCTGGTAATAGAGAACAATAATTTTTTAGAGAATGGTCACCAGAAGAAGCAGTTAAAGCAGCTAGGCCATGCACTAACTGAGGCTTCATCACTTGGTCACAGCAATGTAATCTCTTGTAATAACAATGCCTTTGAAAAGGTGACTCCTTAAAAAGTAGTAAAAAGTTAAGGATTTCAAGTAAGACCATATTTTAGGATTAATTTAAAAATATTAGTTCAATTTATAATTTTGTATTTCACATGTCAAAACAAAAGAAAATTAGTCATAGTAAGCTTATTGTTTATCATTGAATTGTTAATTAAATCTTAACTTATATTTCCTCTACCTATCCACTCCTCCCTTTCTTTCTCTTTTCTTTCTCTTTATTTCTCTCTCTTTCTCTTTCTGAATTTTCAGAGTTGTGGATGTCTGATAACAGCCTTATTTTCACTTTACAGATACAGAAACTGAACTTATAAGAGTATAAGGGTTTTTAAATTAGTGTAAAATGCATAGGCTTTTAAGGTAATGAGATTTATTTAAATCAAAGAGTGGCATCTCAAAAAAAACAGCATTTATAGTGCTAGGCAAAAGGCAGACAGTTGGTGTAATCAAATGATTGAAGCACGTGCATTCTGACATCCAAGGGTATGAAGAAAGCATTTTATTTTCTCCTTGTTGAGACAACAGATGTGGATAGGATTGACTTTTATTTAGAAAATTACTGGTGCATGTTAATGGTATAAAATTGTTAATGGACCTTTTTTATATTCCACAGCTGGAAAGCATAGAATGAAATGGACGTTGGAAGAAAAATTATTTGTTCTTCATGGATATTCTAGTTTTCAGTAGCCCAAAATACTAGTTTTGTTTCAAAGTTCATCACCCAAAAATGATACTAACTGACAGCTGACTTCACACTTACCTTTTAGATATATATTTGACAGCATTTGTTTATGTTAAAAATAAAAGCTTCTTTGAAATGTATAAGCCGAAGATATTTTTTAACATAAATAACACTGACTCAAATCTATCTTTGTATCTTTTCTATTTGTTTTGGCTCACCTTACTGTCATTGAAAGAAATCTCTTTCAACTATTTTGTAAACCTGTTTAAATTCTTTTATTGCAGCCACAAATAAATTAAAATATAAAGTTATAAACAATTTGTTTAATGGCAGAAATGGTGGTCTAGCCTCTAGTGCATGTTATTGAAAGAAACCAATGGATAACCTAGCTTTCCTGGAGACCAGAAGGTGCTATTGGGCTGCTATGGGCCAGCAGCATCAACAGCACCATCACCTGAGAACTTGTTATAAATGCTAATTCTCAGAACTGACTATAGACCCACTGAATAAGAAATTCTGAAGTTAGGCCGCTACCCATCAGGAGTTTATGTCTTCCAGGTGCTTCTGAAGCACATTAACGTTTGAGAACTACTGGTTTAGAGCAACGGGGTAAAACATTGAACTTCATCTATAGTAGGATCAACCTTAATTTCACTAACTTGGTACTATTGCAGGTAAACTGAACAGGTAGTAAGATCTGGACTGAGGAGAAGAATAGAATCTCATGAGCCTGACACACAAAGACTTCCTGGAGGGATGTGTTAGTTTCCCAGGATTGCCATAACAAATTACCACAAAGCAGGTAGCTTAAACAACAAATTTATTCTTTCATAGTTCTGAAGGCCAGAAGTCTGAAATTAAGGTGTTACCAGGGTTGGTTCCTTCTAGAGGCTCTGAGGGGCAATCTGTGCCATGCTTCTTTCCTAGATTCTGGTGGTTGTCATCAATCCTTGGCAATCCTTGGCTTATAAATGCATTACTACAGTTTTTTTCTTCATTGTCACATAGCATTTTCCCGTGTCTCTTTCTGCATCTCATCTTCTTATAATGACACCAGACATATAGTGTTAAAGGCCCACCCTAATGCAGTATGACATCATCTTAACTTGATTACACCTTATTTCCAAATAAGGTCACATTTATAAGATCTGGGGATTATGGCTTCAACACATCTTTTTGGGGTACACAATTCAACTTATAACAAGGGGCAAAGATTAGGGGGGTGGACGTGACAAATGGATAAAGGAAAATGCTAGTTTTAGAAGGATAAAAACATGATACTATGCATATATGAAGTTAAAAGCATACAAAATCATTAATATTCATTATAGATACACATATTAGTAGTAAAAGGCATACATAAAAGTGATGCATACATATAGTAGCATGCAGAAAGATATGTATGAGAATGATAAACTTCTTACTTAGGATGGTGGTTAGATCTCATGGAGAGAGAAGTTTAATTCAGTCTGGAAGGCATACACAGTGGGTTTCAACTTTATTTGTAATTTATGTTTCTTATGTTGAGTGATGGGTGCATTGATGTAATATCCTCCTTACTTTTGTGTGAGTCTGAAATATTTTCTTAAAAAAGTTAATAGAAGGAAGGGCAAAAATGATCCTACATTGTGAAAACTGTTTAAGAAAAAAAAGTGAAGTATTTGACTGGACTGTAGGATCAGAGAAGGGGAGGACCAAGGGTTTGAGAGTAGAAAGCTTTATTAAGTTAAGATTCCTTGAGTGCTTGTTAGTTAGCATCAATACATTTTTCTATTTTCTGTGGTAGCTCATCTCATCCTAGAGTATATTAACATTATTTATATTATCTCCCTTACTCCCTACAGTGTGATCTTCTGAATGATTGGGACTTTAAAGGATTTTATTTATGTCTCCTAAAGCACTGAACACTGTGTTTTCTTCTTCGAAGATGCTTGATAAAGTTCTGTTAAAATAAAATTAGTGTAATGTGTCCACGACCCTTTTCTGTCACTGAGGTTGACTTTTAAAAACATATTATCACATAGTTACACAGTAGTCCTTATGGCCACAACATAAAAGGTACAAGGTTGTTTAATGAAAGAGCAGTCCAAGTAGGGATTGTCACTTGAAAAACCTCAAATTGGTTCTGTTTGGTTCATGCTATGTTGACTGTGTGTGTGTGTGTGTGTGATGCATGCATATCATATGTAGCATACAGAAAGATATGTATGAGAATTATAAACTCATTTAGGATACATACACACACACAGATTATATATATATATATATATATATATATATATATATATATATATAATTCTGTTTTCATATAGTTAATATTAAAGGTCCTTATCTTATGTGGGCTCAAAAATCTTATGGGGTTTGCATTAAACAACAGATGAATATACAACTCTTTGAGATAAGCCTTTTTGGGGCACACTCAAGATCCATGCCCCTCCCACTGACCATGCTCCAGGTACTTGGAACCCTGAAATTGCTTCCCAAGTGGCTCCATGTCCCAAGCCCCAATAGGCCTACATGCTCCTCTTCACTAAGTCTGTGCTTCTGAGGGTTGAGTGTCACTGTCAGTGTTATACTCTCAGGGATGAGAGATAACCAAGAGGTAATGGCTGTATGCAGGTAATGGAACAAGTGGGCTGCATTATCCACATATGTGCATCTGAAGCCTTTCATGGTGTGGGAGGGAGCTCAAGGTATATACAGAAGAAGCCGGCAGAATTTAGGGAATGCGATGTGGACCGAGGGTCTGAGGTGGAAGACCCACTCTCCTCACATCACTAGAACAGAACTTTGTGGAGTCTAAGTATGGAAGACAGACCCTAAACTGACTCCCAATAATCCCAACCTGGAATTCACATTCTTGTATAGTCCCCTGCTCTTGAATTGGGCAGGACCTGTGACTCTCTTTTACATTAGGTCCAATAGAGGGCAGCCTTGGACACTCCAAGGCATCCCAAAGTGTAGTGAAATTCACCTAACCAGTGATTCCAGACTTATATTAGTTACTGACAGACTTGCGTTTTAAAATAGTCTTGATAATAAAGGGTTAATATACAAAATATATAAGGAACTCATACAACTTAACAAAAGGAAGACAAACAGTACAATTAAAAAATGGGCAAAGGACCTAAAAGACACTTCTCCAAAGAGGACATACAGATGGCCAAGAGACATATGAAAAAATGCTCAAAGTCACTAATCATCTGAGAGGTGCAAATTAAAACCACAATGAGGTATCACTTCACATCTGTCAGAATGGCTGCCATCAACAAATCAATGAATAAGTGCTGACAAAGGTGTAGAGAAAAGAGAACCCTAGTACACTGCTAGTGGGAATGCAGACTGGTGCAGCCACTATGGAAAGGAGTATGGAGTTTCCTCAAAAAATTAAAAATTGAACTGCCATTTGAACCAGTGATCCCACTTCTAGGAATATATCCTAAGAAACAGGAAACACCAATTAGAAAGAACTTATGCACCTCTGTGTTCATAGGAGCACAATTTACAATAGCTCAGATCTGGAAACAGCCCGTGTCCATCAGATGAATGGGTAAAAAAGCTGTGGCACATTTACCCCATGGAATACTATGCAGCTATAAAAAAGAAGGATCTCATCCTTTGGGACAGCATGGAGGGAACTGGAGAGTATTAAGCTAAGTGACATAAGCCAGTTAGAGAAAGACAAGTATCACATGATCTCACTCATATGTGGACTATAATGAACAGAATAAACTGATGAACAAAATAGATCCAGAGACACAGAAGCATGGAACAGACTGATCAATCTCAGAGAGAAGGTGTGGATGGGGGAGTGGGGAGAGATTAATCAAAGAACTTACGTGTTTATAAGCATAACCTATGGATACAGACATTGGTATGGGGAAGGCGTGGGGGTGGGGTGGTTGCGGGGTGGAGGGGATCAATGGGGTAAAAAGGGAACATCTGTATATTTTCAACAATAAAGATTAAAAAAAAATTCTTGATAAACTAAATAAGAAAAATACATTTCTAAATCACACCCAGTATTCTAAATATGAACATGGTCTTTCAGGTTAAGAAGGTAGATTTTTCATGTTATTAGAGATATTTAATAGTTTATTCATTGATTTAAACCTTCCAAATATTTTTATACATGGCGTCTAGGCTCCCAGTTGAAGTTTGCCCTGAAACCTTTAAATGTTACAAATGTTACAGGTGGTCCAATTTGAATATCTGGTCTATTACCCCATCCCTTTCCTCATTTCCTGTCATACTTTTTTACCTAAGCACTGAAACAGTGCTGCCCCTTGCTTTGGAAATGGCCTCTGCAGATGGATCCTGTAGCCCATCTTTCATAGGTCTTGGACCTAAAGACCTAGTCCTTGGGCAAGACTACCCTGCCCCTTTGCCCACGCCAGACCACATCCACCCTCTCCCACTCATCTCACTTTATCTGCACATATTCCATGCACATATTGTCTAACTCCAAACCACTTCTTCCCCATGCAAACAGTCCCCTGGGGGCTACCAGTCATCAGCTTGTTAAGGCACACCTGTATTGAGCCCATTTAGGATCAGCACAATCCTTCTGAAGAACATTTTCTTTCTCTGACAAACCTCAGGTCTGAACTGTCAATATCCTATTTGATTTCTGACCCATGTTACATACAAACTGAGACGCATTTCAGGACCATTTCTGTTTTTATAATTTTATTTTTTCATAAAGTAAAGACCAACAAAGCCACAAAAAGTTGAAAATGTGTCAGGATGTACCTCTTGGCATTTAAACATCCTTAGCCTCTTCATTAAAGTACAGAGTTTTATTGCTAACTTTTTAAAAGAAAATATTAATTGGGAAATTTCCAGAATGAGAACAACACAATTATCTGGGTGATGCTATCTACCAAAATAAACGATTTGCCGTGGAAATAAGAAGAAAATATTAGCAACTATATCACCTAAAGGAGCCTGAAAATACTCCATACAGCATCCTGATTTGCCACAGTGCCACTGGATCTGCTGAGCCATATTGACAAAGTGTCAGAGCAGCTTGCCTAGCAGCCTGGGTCTGTTGTAGAGTATCTTCTTGTTCTGGGTCCTGTTAAAAAATGGCAGCCTTTTGATTACCCACTCAATAGGTAGGAGTTTCATTCTCAAGCAAGGTATATGTTGCTTTCAGAATCAAAAGAAGCCCACCAGTCATTTGTGCCTATTTCTTAATAGGATTTGAGATGTAGCAACCTGTATTTCCACTTGGAAGGGATATTTCAATATGCCTTAGAACTCTAGATCCCTAGAAAATTCATCAAGGAAAACTGCCTTTGAATTTCTGTGGGGTTCATTTCCCACCCTCTGGCATTTATGCATCCTACCATGGTGTCTAGGTCAGTTGCTACATCCTGTTCATTAGGTCCAATCAGCATGATATCATCAATATAATGGGACAGTGTCCTGTGGAATGACATGATGTCCTGTGGAAGAAAAAGGCAACCAAGGTCACTAAACCCTTGTTGAAGCTGTTGTTTGCAAATATCTTCTCCCATTCGGTTGTGCCTTTTTGTTTTGTTGGTGGTATCTTTGGCTGTGCAGAAGCTTTTTAGTTCGATACAGTCCCAATCATTTATTTTTGCCTTTATTTCCCTTGCCTTTGGGGTCAGATTAATAAAATATTTTTAAAGACCAAGGTCCATAAATTTAGTACTTATG
This sequence comes from Miniopterus natalensis, assembly GCF_054644295.1. Classification (NCBI taxonomy): domain Eukaryota; kingdom Metazoa; phylum Chordata; class Mammalia; order Chiroptera; family Miniopteridae; genus Miniopterus; species Miniopterus natalensis. Next base: position 25,913,206 of record NC_142103.1, read on the forward strand.
TTTTCTTCTATGTAATTTGTATTTTCAGGTCTTATATTTTGGTCTTTAATCCATTTTGAGTTATTTTTTTTTTGTATATAGGGGACAAACAGTAGTCTAGTTTCATACTTTTGCATGCAGCTTTTCAATTTTTCAAGCACTATTTACTGAAGAGGTTTTGTTTTCTCCATTGTCTTTTTGGCTTCTATGTTGAAAATTATTTGCTCATGTACACAAAAACTTAACAGGGGGGAAGTGCATGTCTAAATTGGCAAAGGGACATGGAAATTAGATGCATTAAGAAATAGAGGGACTACTGTACATACAAAACATTCTTTTACAGAAACTTAATGTTAACCACACACACAAAAAAAGGAAAACTGAGACACATAACTTAAAAAAAAAGAGGAAAGAAGAAAAAAGTATAGAATACAACAGACAGAAACACAAAGGAAAAGAACCAATGGAGGCACAGAGCTACCAGGAAACAAAAGATAAAATGGCTACAAGAAATTCTCATACATCAATAGTTACCATAAATATAAATGGACTGAATTCACTAATAAAAAGGCACAGAATAGCAGATTGGATCAAAAAACAAAACTCAATTTTATTAACCAATGTCACCCCAATAAATTCAATAAGAAAGTAAAAAACCACAACAACCATATGCTGCTCTCAGGAGACACACCTAAGCTTCAAAAACAGATCTAGACTCAGAGTGAAAGGGTAGACAATGATTCTCCAAGCAAATGACTTCTACAGAAAAGCAGGTGTAGCCATACTTATATCTGACAGGACAGATTTCAAGATAAAAAATGTAACAGGAGACAAAGGTGGACATTTTATAATAAAGGGGACACTACATCAAGAAGACATAACACTTCTCAATATATATGCACCCAATCAGCGAGTACCGAAATATATAAAGCAACTACTAATAGAATTAAATGGAGAAATCTATGAAAATACAATAATAGTAAGGTACTTAAATACCCCATTTACAGCTATAGATAGATAATCCAAACAAAAAAATCAATAAAGAAATATTGGCGTTAAATGACACATTAGACCAAATGGACATAATTGACATTTACAGAGCCTTTCATCCCAGAACATCAGATTATACATTCTTCTCCAGTGCACATGGAACATTCTCAAGGATAGACCATATGTTGGGACACAAAGCTAGCTTCAACAAATTCAAGAAGGTTGAAAGTATACTAAGCATATTCTCTGACTACAATGCTTTGAAATTAGAAATCAACTGCAAAAATGAAGCAAACCACCCCCCCCCCCCCAAACATGTGGAGATTAAACAACATGTTACAAAAAAACTATTGGGTCAAAGAAGAAATAAAAGATGAGATCAAAAGATATATAGAGACAAACGAGAATGACAATATGGGTGCTGCTTCTGTCCAAAGGAGATTATCCATCACAGAATACTTGCTGAAGAACATCAACATGTCCCTCAACACCTGGTATGAAGCTTCTGTGCTGGTGAATTTTTTTCTCTATCTGGTAGTAAAGACTATATGAAGTAGTAATGGATTACAGAGTAATGAGGGCATTCTATTACTGTTACAACATATTACAGGGATACAAACAAGTGATACAATGTTTAGTACTAGAGTGTGTAGTGAGGTGGCATTCATATGAAGGATGAGTAAATATGTTAAGGAAGTCCAAGGAAAGAGTGAGGGAGTTCACAGTTGATCCAGAAAGAAGCACCAGCTGGTGACAAGGCCCCTGTACTGGAGCAGGCCTGGCACATCTGAGGAACATTAAGGAGACCAGATTGACTGGAGCTGAATGAGCAAAGAGAGTAGTAGGAGATAAAGTCAGAGAGGTGATGAGGAGGCCAGACTATATATGACCTTAAAAGGCCATTGGAAGAATTTTGGCATTTACAGTTGACTTTTCAACAATGTGGGTGTTAGGGATACTGATCCCTTATGCAGTTGAGTATCCATGTATAATTTTGACTCCTCAAAAACTTAACTGTTGACTAGAAATCTTACCTATAACATAAACAATCAATTAACACATATTTTGTATGTTATACATAGGGTGTCCCAAAAAATGTATACACACTTTAACCACTGATAACTCACTTAATTGTCACTCCTTTTCAGGTTTAACTGATTTGAAATAATGGGTGAAGCCAGACTAAACTTTGAACAAAGAAAATTTCCCCTAAAGTGCCACTAGACTTTTTTTTAAAGGGGGTACATAAAAGATAAAGTTTACGGTTCAAAATCAGCAACAGTGGATGAATTGAGGGCACACAAATACCAAATGAAATGATTATTGATGTTTGCGATTCCATTGTTTCGAGTTATCAGCAGTGCCTCGACCAGAAGGGTCATCAGTTTGAAAACAGGCATTGACAAAAAATTATTCATTTCTGTAGATTCTTTTAAATTTTGAAAATGAACTCTATGTTAATAAATACTGACTTTGTAATCATTCAAAGCGTGTATACATTTTCTGGGACATCTTGTATTATATAATCTTTTTTAAATTTTTATTTTATTTTTCTTTATTTTACTTTATTATTTTATTTTATTTATTTTATTTTTTCTATCACCATTTATCATCCCATACCCTCCTCTACATCCATTCCCCTCTCCCCCTGCAGTCACCACACTATTCTTACAATAAGGTAAGCTAGAGAAAAGAAAATGTTAAGAAAATCATAAGGAAAATACATTTACTGTTATTTATTGAAAAAAAATCCACATGTAAGTGGACTCGTGCAATTTAAACCTATGTTGTTCAAGGGACAACTCTACTTTGAGAAAAAAGATGCGAAACAATGGCGGAGTTTAGAGTGCAGAAGTGACACAACAGTGATAGCAAACACATACGTAGATTTTATCTATGTCAGACTTTGTTGAAAATTTTACAGGTATTAATTCATTTAATTCTTACAACATTCCTCTAGAAGTTAAGTGTTATCACTATCCCCATTGTTCAAATGAGTAAACTGAAGCAAGAGAGGTTAGGAATGTTGTCCAAGGCTACACAGCTAGTACATGGGAGAGCCAGACTGCAAAGCCAGGCAAGCTGCTACAAGAGAGCTGCTTCACCCAGTGGGACTTCAGTTTTAAAAGGCTCACTTTGCTGCCATTAAGTAGTGTGCTCAGGCATCAGTTAAGTCTATTTCATCAAATTGCTCCCAGTGTTGCAAAAGATCACTGTGTCAGGTCAAACAGCAGATGAAGTCTGTGGCTTGAGTTCAGGGGCCATAGCTATACTGTTTGTAAAATACCCATGTTTTCTCATAAAAAATGGGAGACTAATGAGCTCCAAGGACCTGTCCCTCCATAGAAACACCAAGAAAATGAGCAAAAACTGGAAGAATCGACTATGTCAGACCTATGGAGTATCATCAAAGGATTATAGTTATCAAGTAAATGTTGAATTCAGTAAAAGGTGACAAATTTCATAGGAATGTTTTGTGGCATTTTAATTTAACCTTGTCCCACTCTCCTCCCCAGTGTGATGGCAGTTTTAAAGTGGCAGCCTGTATTCTCCCATATGGGTACCTGGTTCCAGAAGTAGTAGAGTAGAATTTGTTCCCAAGGAGTTGTGTTTGTTTGGATCTGTCTGGAGGTTCCTTGAAAGACTGATTGATGCAAGGCACTTCCATTTGCTTTACTTAACTGGAACTCTCAGGGCAGAAAAATAGCTAAGCAGAGGGTGCTCCTGGAAAATATTGAAAGGCAAATGAAGCCATTGATACCTGGGGCAAAAGATTACAGTTTGTGTAAATACTAAACACATTAAAAGACTGGGAAGAAAGGCTGAAGAGAGTTACTTAAGGGAATGAGGGCTCTGAAAAGCTCTCACTTATAATGAATGTCACATACTTGTTCTGGTCACAATGCTTGTGGCCCTCAGCTTTCACCTCTGGCTGATTTTAGCCACAGCACAAGTAGATAGTGAAGGCTAAGATAGTTATAAATGGATTGGCTCAGCACCGAAAGTGTTCCAAAATTGAGCCAATCAGCAAAGACGAGAAGGGTATTTTTTCTATTATCTTTTGTGGACTCCAGGAATTTACGGAAATTTCTGCTATACCACTAACTGATCATAAGCTAAAGAAACAGAGATTTTAGAAACCACACATGACAAAGTCTTCTTAAAAATTCATTTATAGCCCTGGCCAGTGTGGCTCTGTGGTTGGAGCGTTGGCCTGTGGACCAAAGGTTCACGGGTTTGATTCCCAGTCAAGGGCATGTACCTGGGTTGCAGGCTCGGGGCATGTGCAGGAGGCAACCAATCGATGTCTCTCTCTCACATAGATGTTTCTCTCTCTTCCCTTCCCTTCCCTTCCCTTCCCTTCCCTTCCCTTCCCTTCCCTTCCCTTCCCTTCCCTTCCCTTCCCTTCCCTTCCCTTCCCTTCCCTTCCCTTCCCTTCCCTTCCCTTCCCTTCCCTTCCCTTCCCTTCCCTTCTATCCTCGGATGAGGATTAACAAGGAAAATTCCTTTATAAAAGTCATGAAGCAAGCAACTACATTGCACAGCAAGCAATAACAACAAATCCTAAGGAGAAAAATTTGACTTACAGAGTTACTACATTATTATATTCAAAATGTCCAGTCTTCATTTAAAAATTAAGAGGCACACAGATCCCAAAACAAGAACATACACACAGGAGTAAACTATATTAGCAGTGAATGTCCCTCAGACATAAACACATGGAAAGATGCTCAATGTCATTAGTCATAAGGGAAATGCAATCAAAACCACAATGAGACACCACTTGCCACACAATAGATTGGCTATAATAAAAAGACAGCCAAGAACAAGTTTAGCAGGGAAGATATGGAGATACTGAAATCCTCATACATTGCTGATGGGGATGTAGAGTGGTGCAGCCACTGTAGAAAATGTTTTATCAACAAGTTAAACATCTAGTTTTTATATACACACTGATATATATTATCAGCCATTCTACTACTAGTTATATACCCAAAAGAACGAAAAACAGGTATTCAAATACTTGTACATGAATGTTTATAGCAGTACTATTCACAATAGCCAACAGGTGGAAACAACCCAAATGTCTAACCATAAATAAATGAAAAGATAAAATTTGGTATATTCATACATTGGAATAGTACCAGTTATAGAAAGGAATGAGTACTAATACATGCTACCATATTGATGAATCTAGAAAACATCATGCTAAGAAAAAAAAGCTAGATACAAAAGGCTGCATATTGTAACTTCCATTTATATGAGGTATTTAGAATAAGCAAATCCATAGAGAAAGAAAACAGATTAGTGGCTGCTAGAGACTGGGAGAGGGTCCCTAGCTTACTGGCTGTGAGATCTTTGGGAGTGATGAAAGGTTTCAGATAGAGGGGATGATTACACAACATTGTGAAGGTACAAAATGTCACTGAATTGTACACTTTAAACTGGTCAACTATGTTATATGAATATTTTAAAATGCTCACTTTTAACCACTGGAATCACACTCAGAGTTCTCACAAGATTATGAGTTCACAGGAATGAGACTAAATAAAGCAACATCTGGATTAGGTCTCCACATCACATTCAGCCTTGGCCATAAATTCATTGACAGAAAGCATCAACTTTCCCACCTTTCCATACTTCATACCCTTTGTGAGTGGGACTATTTGAATGTGTGTAGGTTAAAGTAATAGGGTTAATGCTTCTATCCAACCCTTGCTGACTTGCTTGCTCCTCTCTTTTCTCTTTGCCAGATAAGACTGCTTGCTGACTAAGGCTCATTGCAATTGACTGCTTTACTTCTGTTATAGAACATGCAATGCCCCTGGCTCTCAGAAACTTGCTTGACCCTTCTCTTATTAATTTATACCTGGCCTTGACCTGCTGCACATTGAACACTGGGAATTTTTCCAGGTGCTTCCTAATTTTTATCTCCTAAACTTGTCCGTTCCTATTTGTACCTATTCCTTAGCATGTCATTCTCTATTTGGAATCCTTTCCCCAGTAAACAATTGTGAAAATAAGACACAATATGCAAAGGACCTTTGTGAAGTACATACATGGTTAATAGAGCATTACTTTTCATAGTGAACATTCATAGAACTACTCAGAGAGAACCTGAACTTTCTCTTTTGATAATTAATTCCATCTTTAGGATGCATTAAATCCTTAGGAATAAGATTAGGATTTAATCAGCAGGTGCTCAATGAGTGCTTGTGCTTTGAAGTGAATCAATGAAATGGTTTTTAATGCTATGTGCTGTCTCTGTTTCAAAGTATGTGAGATCTTGGTTGGGTAAGTGTAGGTGGGCAGGTGCTCGGAGGTGGAGATAAATGGTAAGGATGATGACCTGTTCTGTTGCATCAAGTCCTAGCCAGTACTATATGAAACAACGCTTAGTTAAAGCCTGGGGGAACCACAAGACAGAAATGGCCTGATCCTGTCAGCAATTTTTCCCTAGCTCTGAGCATGGTGCTTGGCACATAATAAGCATTCATTGATTTTTTTTTAATGAAAGAAAAAATAAATGTTCAGATTATGACTCACAATATAATTAACAAAGATGGGCTGTAGAAGTAGACTTGAACATGAAATCAGAATCCGTAGGTTCTAATACTAATTCATAGACTCCATGCAGGGCTTGGTGCAAGTCCTTTCCCTAGTCTGATCCTCACACATATCTGGAAAACAATGGTGTGATGGTGGAGAGGAAAATGGACAAGGTTATTTCTAAGGGCATTCGTACTACCTTGATATTTTATGATAACAGTGACCACATCTTGACAAATGGTAAATTGATGAAGCACAGGGAGTTGTGATATGGCTGTGAAATGTGCCATCAGGGACCCAGATTCTAACATGGATACAAGTTTCAGCTTCTGTCAGAGAATGGGAAAGAGACAAGATACCTCAGAACCTGAAGACACAGAGGGAAAGGCAGTGGTCCTTGTTGTTAAAACCTTGTCTTTGCCGTGCTAGGCAGTGGCAATGACTGAAGTTAGAAGCCATATAGCATCACTCAGATGTAGAACCTTAGCTGAAAAGAGGGAAATGCCAAAGATCCAGGGAAATAGAATTAAAATCAAGGTTAAGTCAAGAGCTACCTTAGTACATAGAACCCTAGGAAGATAGAACTGAAAGGACCCATCCAATTCAACCTCTTAATTGAAGTTATAATGATATAGGCCCAAAAGGAAAAGGAAACTGGATGAAAGTCACACATACAGCACATGGCAGCATCAGATCCAGAGGGCAGGCCTCTGATTTCAAGTCCAGTGCCATGGCTGTGTCTTCAGATTATAAGTTCATGCCTCTGCCTCTCTGTCTCTGTCCCTGTTTGTCTCTCTGTCTCTCTCCTCTCCCTCCTCATTTTTTATAGCATATAAGAGGAAATTCCATGAATGATTTACAACCGGAAGAGAAAGTATGACCTGGGAAGATCTTACAGAGCAAGCAAGTACATAATTTTGTCTGCAGTTTCATGGGATGATCGGACTCCATGTTAAGGACCCATGTCATATAAGATGTCCTAGAATCCTAAAAACTCAGGGCAGGAAAAAACTCTGTCATTGATTGTACTATTATTGAGCATCTTTGACAGCTCTTCTGTTTGACAATTTTCTTTATTAGAAGGTTTTTGGATATTGTAATCACATCAGGTTTGTATTGCTTTTAGCTAAAAGCTATTATAATACTCTAAGTGAAGTAGATATGATGTCAGGTTTCAAATAAATTAGATTAAAATAGATCAAATGAGAGTATGTTACCAAGGGTAAGAGTGAGTCATATTTTTAAATATTCAAACCACTTAAAAGAACTTTAAATTTTATTTTTCAATTATAGTTTATATTCAGTAAGAGTAATATTTTAATGTGTTCATAGAAGGTGTCATCCAGTTGATGCACATCTGTTCATTTTATATACAGCATTTAAAATAGTTTCACATGGATTTCTGATGTCATCATTACAAATTAGGACTCTACAGATCATACTTACATCCATTCTGTGTGGCAATTTAATATTTTTCTGGTATTCTATTCTCCAAAATTTCTATAATAACTCTAGATTCTTGGAGACTGAGTTTAAAATTGTAAATGTGGAAGAACCTCCCACAAAGGCAAAATAGTTGAGGTGGGAGCCTCCATCCGTAAAGCTTGGCAGTGGATTCATGGAAGTTAACCTGAGGTTGGAAAGGTAAAATAAAGTGAACATGGAAACAAATTTGTAAGTTTGTGTTCTAACTAGCCAGCCTGTGGGATCCTGTTTTTTAAAAATATATACCTTTTTAAAACCAACTTGTTTTTTTAAAAATAGCTTCATTGAGGTAATAATTGACATACCATTAACTGCACATATTGAAGTATGCAATTTCATTTAAATTGTTTTTTTTTTTTTTGTAAAATACATCTTTATTGATTTCAGAGAGAGGAATGGAGAGGAAGAGAGAGAGTTGAAACATCAATGATGAGAGAGTCTTCATTGATCTGCTGCCTCCTGCACACCCCTGACTGGGGACTGAGCCCACAACCCAGGCATGTGCTCTGGCTAGGAATCTAACTGTGGTCTCCTGGATTTTAAGTTGTTCCACCCCTGGCCGGGCTCATTTAATTTTTGGCATATGAACACACTTATGAAACCATCACCACATTTAAAATGGTGAACATAACTTTTATCCCCCAAGGTTTCCTTATTCCCTTTTATATTTATTCTTTTGCCCCTCCCTATACACCAATCCCAACACAACCATTGATCTCCTTTTTGTCACTGTAGACTAGATTGCATTTTATAGAATTTTATATAAATGAAATAATATAACATGTACTCTTGTTGGTCTGGCTTCTTTCACTCAGCATAATTATTTTGAGATTCATCCATTGCTCAGTAGTGATCCATCATATTGATGAACCACAACTTGTTTGTTCACCCGGTGATGGACATTTAGGTTGCTTCCAGTTTTTGACTATCACTGTGGACCAAAAAGGGTCACATACTAAACTTGACAAGCTCAGGGGAGGCTTGCATGGCAGCCTTGCAAACTCGGAGACCAAAAGTAACCACATAGGATGATCTGAAATTAAAACTTTTATTTAAAAAATATATATATGTCTTTATTGATTTCAGAGAGAGGAAAAGAGAGATAGAAACATCAATGATGAGAGAGTCATCAATTGGCTGCCTCCTGCACACCCCCAACTGGGGACCAAGCCCGCAAACCCCGGCATGTGCCCTGACCGGGAATCAAACCTTGATCTCTTGGATCCTAGGTGAATGCTCAACCACTGAGCTAGGAAAACTTCTTAACTAAAGAAGTCAGGGATGGTAGTCATGTCTTAAGGTCTGTATCTTCCTTGACAAAGATCAGTCTCTACCTTAACTGAGCCTGTTGCCTTTTTGTATCTAAGATAAGGTACCTTTGGAATGTCAGAGTAATCTCTTTCTTGAGACCGACCCCTCAGGGCACAATCTCCCACCAGAGAGCAAGACCAATGAACCCCTCATTGTTATCTTGTTCCTTTGCATACCATCTCTATGTGCTGTAAATGTTAATTGTTAACTACCCTATACCCACCAAAGTAAAGGACTATTTGTCTCTTCATTTTACTCTTTATCCAGTCCCAGAGATTTTCCCGCTTTGCTTTCTCACACCTCCCTAATCTATCACCATGAATTTCATGTACCCCTCTTTAGGCCTCCTTCTTTGATTGTAATGTATAATATAAAGAGCAAAATTGCCATTCTCTGGAGCATTTTCTCAATCTGTTGAGATTTTGCTTCCCAGCAATTGTCAGTTCAGCTCAAATAAACTCATAAAACGCCATTAAAGAGTTTCAGTATTAAAAAAAAATTCTTACAGGTTTGGACGTTTCTTACATTTACATTACAAATAAAGTTACTATACAAACATTTGTTACAAGTCTTTGAACAGATACATGATTTTATTACTCAGGTAAATACTTAAGGGTGGTATGACTGGATCATATAGTAAGTGCATGTTTAACTTTTAAGAAACTGCTTAAATATTTTACAAAGTGATCGTACAGTTTTACATTCCCAACACCAGTGCATGATTATTCCAGTTGCTTCACATCCTTATCAACACTTGCTCTTTGAATTTTAGCCATTCTAGTGAGTGGGTAATGGCATCTTATTGTGGTTCTAATTTGCATTTCCATAATAACAAATGATGTTGGGCATCTTTTCACATATTTATTTGCCATTGATGTATCTTCTTTGATGAAGAGTCTACTCAAATATTTTGTCCATTTTATTTGATTATGTATCTTCTCATTGAATTGTGAGTTTTTAAAAATTAATTCTATATACAAGCCTATTGTCAGATATATGATTTACAAATATTTTTTTGAAGACTGTGACTTGTCTTTTTATTCTCTTAACAATGTCTTTCAAAAATATAGGTGTTTTTAATTTTTAAAAAATATATTATGGATTTTAGACCGAAAGGAAGGGAGAGGGAAAGAGAGAGAAACATTGATGTGAGAGAGAAACATCAATCAGTTGCCTCCTGCATGCACCCTGATTGGGGATCAAACCCACAACCTGGGCATGTGCCCTGACCGGGAAATGAACCAGCAACATTTCAGTCCATGGGGCGATGCTCAACCAACTGAGTCACTGGCCAGGCCTAGAAGTTTTTAATTTTGATGAAGTTCAATTTATCAAGTTCTTCTTTTATGGATTTTTTTTAATGCCTTATAAAAGCAATCTTTGATTAACTCAAAGTCTCAAAGATGTTTCTTTTACATCTTTTCTTGAGGTTTTATAATTTTGGGTTTTATATTTATGTCCACAATCCATTTTGCCTTAACTTTTTTCCATATTGAGAGCAATTTATTTATTTATTTATTTATTTATTTATTTATTTATTTACTTTATCTTTATTGTTGAAAATATTACAGATGTTCCCTTTTTCCCCCTTGACTCTTTTCACCCTGCACCCACTCCCCACCCCAGGCCTTCACCATACTGTTATTATTTGTGTCCGTGGGTTAAGCATATATGCATGTACATTGTTTGGTTAATTTCTCCCCACCTCCCACCCACCCCGATCTTCTCTCTGAGATTCATCAGTCTGTTCTGTGCTTCTATGTCACTGAATCTATTTTGTTCATCAATTTATTATGCTCTTAAGATTCCACATATAAATGAGATCATGTGACATTTGTTTCTCTCCCTGGCTTATTTCTCTTAGCATAATATTCTCCAGCTCCATCCATACTTACCCAAAGGGTAAGAAATCCTTCTTCTTTACAGCTGCATAGTATTCCATTGTGTAAATGTCCCATAGTTTTTTTATCCACTCATCTAGGCAAAGCATAAATAAAAGTTTTGTTTTGTATAGTGTAAACACTGAAATTGTTATTTTTTAATTTTTGTAATGAAAGTACATGATTGTTGTGGCATCCACTTCAAAGATAGCTATCTCCAATAAACACATTGCCAGCCATAGGGCTAGGCAAAGAGCCAGGCCACTGAGTTTCCTATGTTTTACAAATCTTGGTTGAGTTCAACAACTGACCATTTGAGCCTCTTTTTTTTCTTCTTCTTTTTTTTTTTTTTTTTTCTTTTCCCAGGATTTAAATTCTGGATCTTTGTTTTAAATTCACCAATAAAAAATGAGATCTTGAAACCAGAAGCCCCACCCTTGACCCCAATAAAAGTAGAGCTCCAGGCCCATGCTCAATCCCTCTCTCTTTGCTGTGTGGATTCAGGTATGCCATTTCTAGGTCATGTAAGTAATATAACATTTCCCCCCTCAAAGTTTCCTGGTGGTTACTGTAAAGGGTATCTTGCAACCATACTAAGAACTGCAAGGGGCCAATCCAACCACAACATTGGTTTTGATAGGCTGGGACTAGCACACAACATTTTGCATATGGCTACCCTAATTGTTCCAGCACCATTTGTTTGTGCTATGCTAACACCACACTATCTTAATTATAGTAGCTTTATAATATATAAAGTCCTTCCATTTTGTTCTTTTTAAAACTTAATTTGACTACCCCAGATCATTTGTCTTTTCATAAGAATTTTAGAATCAACTTGTCAATTAAAAAAAAAAAATGTCTGCTGGAATTTTGAATGGAATTGCATTGACTCTATAGATGAATTTGGAGAGAAATGGTTTCTGAACAATATTGGCTCTTTCAGCCAATGATCATGATGTATCTCTATTTGTTTAAATATTTATCTCAGTAGCATTTTGGAGTTTTCATTGCACAGGTCATTTATATCATTTGTTAGATTTATCCCTAAGTATTTCATATTTTTTGATGTCCTTGTATCTGGGAATTTTAAAAATGTTAATTTCCAATTGTTATATGCTAATATATAGAAATTTAGTTATTTTTTGTATATTGATCTTGTATCCTGCAAACTTACTCAACTCATTACTTCTAGTATCTTTTTTGATACATCATAGATGAACATACAATGTACACAAAGGAGAGTTTTGATTCTGCCTTTCTAATACAAATGACTTTCTTTCTTTCTCTTTCTTTCTTTCTTTCTTTCTTTCTTTCTTTCTTTCTTTCTTTCTTTCTTTCTTTCTTCTTCTTTCTTTCTTTCTTTCTTTCTTTCTTTCTTTCTTTCTTTCTTTCTTTCTTTCTTTCTTTCTTTCTTTCTTTCTTTCTCTCTCTCTCTCTCTCTCTCTCTCTCTCTCTCTCTCTCTCTCTCTCTCTCTCTCTCTCTCTCTTCTCTCTCTCTCTCTTTCTTTCTCTTTCCTCCCTCCCTCCCTCCCTCCCTCCCTCCCTCCCTCCCTCCCTCCCTCCCTTTCTTCTTTCTTTTCCTTACTCTTCCTCCTCCTCTCCCTCCTTTTCTTGCTCCTTTTCTTTTTCCACTGCCTCTAATTCCTTTCCTCCTCTTCCCACTCTTTCTCAATTGCTCTTGCTAGACTCTCCAGTCCAGTGTTGATTATAAATGATGAAATGGACATCCTTGCTTTGTTCTTGATACTAAGGGAAAGGATTCAGTCTTTCATTATCAAGTATGATGTTGGAATAGTTTGAGGAGGATAGGTGTTAGCTCTTCTTTGAATGTTTGGTAAAACTCCCCTGTGAAACCATCCTGACCAGGGCTTTTGTGTGCTGGAAGTTTTTTGATTACTGCTTCACTTCATCAGCAGCTATCAGCCCATTCAGTTTCTCTGACTCTTCCTGATTGAGTTTTGGCAGGTTGTATTTTTCTAGGAATTTTCCATTTCATCCAGGTTGTCCAGCTTAGTGGCATATACTTGTTCATAGCATTTTCTTCCAATCCTTTGTATTTCTGTTGGGTCAGTTGTTATTTCACTTCTTTCATTTCTGATTTTGTTTATTTGGTGCCTCTCTCTTTGTTTCTTGATGAGTCTGGTTAAAGGTTTGTCAATCTTGCTTATCTTTTCAAAGAACCAGCTCTTGGTTTCATTGATCTTTTATTGTTGTTTTCCAGTCTCCATGTCATTTATTTCCATTCTCAGTGGGAACGCCCCACAGCTAGATATCCCTCTGTACCTTCAGCTGCTGTCTGTGGGAGCCCAGCCAGCCCTCACATGCCTCCGCACTTCCTACCAGTCTCTATACAGTCTCCACTTTTCCTCCTTGGTTATGAGGGTGCTCTCCAGCTTGTCTTCAGTTGCAGTTCATTATTCAGGCTGGTTTTTCTATATTTTAGTTGTAATTCCAGTTTGGTCCTGGGAGGGTGTCAGTGTAGCTTCTGCTCAGCCTCCCTCATCCAATAAAGATGAATTTTAAAAGTATATGGCTACACCTACTCAAATACTTACTTTTTGTATAAATTCCAAATACTTACTTCTAGCCTCCATTTTAAAACTTTATATGACTCCTTTTATTTATCATGGTTCCAACAGAATCATATGGCTCTCTCAAACTGGATAATTGAGAAACATTTAATTAGTGGACTATTTACCGAGTTGTGGGCAGGATTTAAGGAAACCAAAAAGATTCCCTGGAGTTATTAACTGTAGCAGCCCTTATTTTCCCTAGGTTTGAAGGAATAAGAGGAGAGTGCACTTATCAGAATCTAAAAGGAGATGGTAGCCATAGAAAGTGCTGCTTGACAGAAGTTGTTACCTTCAGAACAGGGACAAAAGAAACCTTTGGCAAACTATCAGGGAAGCAGCCATGGAAATAACTACTCTGTCCTCTCTCCCTTCTAACCCCTCACTCTGAGCTCCTGGAAGTCCTTCCCACTGCCTGAAACCAACTTGAAACATTACCTTGAGGGGAGCCTATTGAAGCAGTCCATGCAGGTTACACCATGGGGTAGCCTATGGGGCAGCGGCAGCAATGGAAAATATTAAGCACAGAAAACTCAATAGGAGTTGGAAATACATGTAAGAACTCACTGGAAAGCCTTCCCCCACTTGATAATTTGGTTAAAGCTATGGAAAGTTCCAAATAAAGATAACAAAAAGTACAAATAAGTATAAATATTTGATTTTTTAAAAATATATATTTTTATTGATTTCACAGAGAGAGAGAAACATCAATGATGAGAGAATCATTGATCTGCTGCAGCCCACAACCTGGGCATGTGCCCTGACTGGGAATCAAACCCCAATCTCCTGGATCCTAGGTTGATGCTCAACCACTGAGCCACGCCTGGCTGGGCTAAATATTTGATTTCTGCATGACTTTTCAAGGGGGTTTTAGCCCCTGTGTTTTCTCCATAGTGTACACAGAAGTTCCACAGATACTAAGTTAAGAACTACTTACTCTGGAGAGCATTATATAGGAATGCATGCCATCTTATAATAGCTTTTATTTCATTAGATTTTATCCCTGCTATATTTCCAGCAACTTTGATATCCCAGAGTAAAGCTGACATATTTGGTCAACTGTAAGTGACCCAATCAGACCTGTCCTTTTCTCAGGTCTGCTGAATCTGAGCTATAGTATGGAATCTGAGCTCTAAAGGTGAAGGAGACAGAAAACATGGGGTTGACCACGTGATACTGGGTTGCCTAGCAACACTGGCTGGAAGGCTCTTTTTCTGTGTCTGTTGGTAGAGAAACTTGGCTTAAAAAGTGTGTGACCAAGATGGGGGTGGAGAAGCAGAGAGAGAGGGACAGAGAGACAGAAAGTGAAATTCAGAGACAAAGACAGGCAAATGAGAAAGTTTATTGATATACAAAAAAATTAAATTAAAAGAGAATAAGAGCAAGTTTAGGGGAAAGGGTAAGTGGAGAGAGGTTTAGGGAGTGGGTGGTGAGATAAATTTAGCTGAAGAAAAGAGAAAAGGTAGAAGAACAAAGGCCAGGAATTATTTATTAAGCACCACTGTGACCACCGCCATACTAAGGCCAGTAAAGATCCTTTTATAGTAACCACAATGATGATTCATTCTCTGAGCACAGCTCTTTACAGTTTACCAAGTGCTTTCACAACTGTCCTTTCATGGGGGGCTTACTGCAGCTTTGATTGTCATTACTTCAACTGTGCACATGAAGAAATTGAGGCCCTGAGATGAGGAGGAGTTGTCCAGGGTCATAAATTTAGTGAGGTTAGAGCCTGTGGCCCTGACTCCAAGTTCTGTGGCTAAGGCTGGGATGCTGCTCTGTTTGGACTTTCCAATTACACCCTAAGTGTGGTGGACACGACAGGGTGATGGCTGCTCTTTACCACCTGTTGAGATGGGAGATGAAGACCTATTGTTAAATCTCAAGCCAGGAGAGGCCTTTTTCTTCCAACTTCTTTCCCCCTAATGTGTAAATGTGTCCATTTGTACCTCCAAGAACAGTGCTTAATTGGCCCAAATATGCAGTGAGCATCCTACAAACCCTTGATATATCTTTGGGCACACATCTTCTCAGGGAGACCTTGCCTCTCAATTTCAGAACAACCACTAACGATCGCAAAATACCTCTTGGACATGACAGGAGTAATTTGTGACTAGAGTAAGAGGTTCTGAAAGACCACACATAGCAGAAGAGCTGGCAATTGTGTGTGTCATGGAGCAGTTGAGTAGTTATTTCTTTTCATGACTCTCCAGTGTTTGAGGGCTGGATCGACAAAAAATAAGCTCAAGTCCTCTGTTTGGTACTAAGGTTCTCTCCTGCTACAGTCTTCCTCTTGTCTGTTTTATCCTGTACCTGCTGAGAAATTTCCAATAATGTCACTCATCTACTCAGAGATCTTCAATCATTTCTTCATTCATTATATTAGTTTCATTATCCTGCATTCAAGAGTCACTTAATATTGCCCCAAACTTCCTTTTCAGCTTCATATCTGTCTATTCCTAGAGTTAAAGTGCCTGAAAAACTAAGCTAATTATTGATTCTCAAACACACTCCATACCTCACATCCATGCCCTTGTTCAACCTATCCCCTGTGCCTGGAATTCCTTCCCCATTCCAGTCAGACAGTATTTCCCCATAGCACTTGGCTTTGTGATGTTGCAAATCAGCTAAGCTAAGCTATGTTTTTCAGAATTTCTCTTTATGTAGATTAGGGTGATCCACAAGAGAGATTCCTGTGAGAGATTTGGCACAGAAGGGAAGCAGCAGCCATTTTTTACCTCATAAACATTGTCACTTATCTGCTGTCTCACCTTGTTCGTGCAAGGTAGCAGTCAGGCCTGCAACTACTCTATCTTCTCCTGGATCCTATTTCAGCTTTTCTGACTTCTGAACCAGGATGTGTTTAGTTCAATGACAAAGGGGCTCAGCTTCTCCAAAATATTTACATCATCAAGGTCAGAGGCAACAGGAATGGACATGGTTTCAGTTTATTCTTGTGAGCTCCAGCACATGTCTGCAGGATCCATCTTGTTCTTGCTCTCCCCCCACCTTGCATTTATCTTCCCTTTCCTGCTGCCTGATTTGTGGGTTTTAAGATACAAAATCAGATGCACAGATAACAGTGCTATAGTGACTGTTTAACCAGTCCCCACAGTAGTCAAATCCCTGTAACAAATCCATGTATAAAATTATTTCTGTCATTCTACTTCCTTGATTAAACTTGAATGTGAGCTTCTTGATGGCAAATACAATGCCTTTGACAAATTTTGACAAATTTTACAGCTTACAAAATGCTTTTGTATTCATCATTTCTTCGAATTATCACAAGCAGGGCCAACATATATAGTCATGCATTGACCAGCATTACTTTCATTATCCTGGTATCAAAGTTTTGATGGGACTGCTGCTCTTCCCTGGAGTTGAACAATATGACAGTCATGGCCACCACAACCATTCATAGTGGATTACACAAAGATTCTTATCCTCATTGATCTGATGAGAAAATGTGAGGGCAAGGGAGAGATTACCTCATTTGAATGAAGTAACTTTCTTGATTTCACACAATGAATAGTGCAATATATATTGTTATTTTTCAAATAAAAGATCCAATCCTTTATTTTTGAACTATTAGGATAAAGCATAGGTGATGCTCCTTAGTCTCTTACTTTCCCATCTTTCATTTCCTTTTGCTTTCAAAGTCAGTTATGACTGGGATGACAATAAGGTTTGTCTTATTAAAGAAAACACCCACTCCACAATGATTTGGCATTTGCTCTTTCCATGGCAAGAGCATGCTGGGAACAAAATGGTGAGAGCCACCCTAAATGAGGACACAGCTGTGTGATGGTACATGATCCAGACAAAGGTTTATCAGAGCCATCTCCTGAAACATAAGTTCTTTATAGATATTGTTCCACTTGAGTTGCTAAAATTGTTCCATATAAGTATTGTGTACATAGAGAAGTCACACCCATAATAGGGCTAAATAAGGCCTAAAAATAAAGCATAACTGAAAAATGAAGAGAGAAGAAAAGTGAGCTAATCATTTGAAACACTGGATATATCCTTGAAATTCCTAGTTAGTAAGCCAATAATTTCTTTTGTGCTTGAGTCAGTTTGAGAGGTGTTTCTGTTACTTATAAATAAAACCCCTGACAATTATACAGATTGGTACTAAAAATTGAGAGTTTTGAGTTAAAAGCATAAAAATAATGTCAAGGGAAGTGTTTAAAGTCTGAAGACCAAGTTTTAACATCAGTCTATGAAATTTGCAAGTCACTTCTCTTCTCTGGGCCTACGTTTTCCCACCAGTATAAAAAAATGATTTTACTAAATGATTTCTAAGGATACTTCCATAACAGTACTCCTGGTTCATTCTGGAATTCTTAACTCCTGAAACAACAAAGCATTGAGTTGGAGGTAGGAGAGAAAGATTGTAGCCTCACTTCTGTTTCTGCTTACCTGGGAGATATTGGTTAATACTGTTTCTCTTTGTGGGTCCCACCTCCTCTCCCACATCCATGTGTAGAATTTAGACTTGATGCCCTGAGGGGTACACTATAGCCCTAACATAACAGGCTTCTCAGAGTCTCTGAAAGCTTGTCCCTAAATCAGGTCAGGGACATTTCCTGCATTTCCTGTTTCTCTGGATGTTTGTGGGTTTCTTTATTTTCACATTTGTAAAATATGTTCCCAGTGAGTCCTTCAAACTTGAACACTTTGTGCTTCTTCTGGAGAAAGGTCTTACTACCCTCTCCTCACTTAGGAAATGTTAAGATGTTTTGATGTTTTCCTTGGTTATGGTTCAGTCTTTAGAAGGAATTCGACTAAAATTTCCTTGTATTCCACTATCTGAAGAGTAGCCACTGGGTTAAAAAAAAAGGAAGCAGGGTGGGTGCCAGAGTTGGAATCAGATTTCTGTACCAGATGGGAATATTTTAATGATAATAAAGTTAGATATGAATAACTTTTAAATGACAGTATTTCATCTTTTCTTATGAGTAGTATTCCATTTTATATATGCACCACATCTTCTTTACCCATTCACTTATTGATGGACACTTAAGTTGTTTCCTTGTCTTGGCCACTATGAATAATGCTGCAATGAATATAGGGGTGCATATATCTTTGTGAATAAATGTTTTCAAATTTTTCGGGTAGTTACCAAGAGAAGGTTTCTGGGTCATATGGTAACTCTATTCTTAACTTTTTGAGGAAACTCCATACTGTTTTATATAGTGGTTGTACTAGTCTACATTCCCACCAGCAGTGAATGAGGGTTCCTCTTTCTCCACAACCTCTTAACACTTGTTATTAATTGTCTTGTAGACAATATCCATTCTAACAGGTATGAGGTAGAATCTCATTGTAGTTTATTTTTATTGTTGACACTATTGCAGATATTTCCCATTTCCCCCTTCTTTGCCCACCTCCACAAAGTTCCTGCCCCCACCCTCCTTTGACCTTCACCACTCTGTTTTCTAGTAGCTGGTTAAGTTGAGCATCTTTTCACATATCTGGTAGATATTGTATGTCTTCTTCTTTTTTTTAATATATCTTTATTGACTTCAGAGAGAGGAAGGGGGAGAGAGACAGAAACATCACTGACGAGAGAGTCGTCATTGATTGGCTGCCTCCTGCATTCCGCTGACTGGGGAATGAGCCTGCAACCCAGGCATGTGCCCAGACCGGGAACTGAAGCGCAACCTACCGGATCCTAAGTCAACACTCAACCACTGAGCCCACTGAGCCACAGTTGGCCGGGCTTGTATGTCTTCTTGAGAGAACTGTCTGTCCAGGTTCTTTGCCCATTTTAAAATTGAATTGTTGGTTCATTTGTTGTTGGGATGTATGAGTTCTTTATATTGAGAATTAGAAGTAAAATTGTCACGTTTTGAAAATGACATGTTTTATATAGAAACCTCTAAACACACTACCAAAAATTCATAGAAACAATTAAAAAATACATTAAAGTTGCAGGATAAAAAAAATCAATATACAAAAAATGCATTGCATTCCTATATTCTAACAAAGAAATTTCAGAAAAAGAAATGGAAAAAATGCTTGCAATTGCAACAGAAATAATAAAATACCTAGGAATAAACTTAACAAAGAACGTGAAGGACCTCTACACTGAAAACTTCAAAACATTATTAAAAGAGATTGAAAAAGACACAAATAAATAGAAAGATATTCTGTATTCATGGGTTGGAAGAATCATCATAGTTAAAATGGCAATATTACCCAAAACAGTATACAGATTTAATGTAATCCCCATTAAAATCCAAATGGCATTATAAAAGAAATATAACCAAAAAAATCATCACATTTGTATAGGACCACAAAAGATCCCAAATAACCAAAGAAAGGATTTTTCTCAACCAAATCCTGAGAAAAAAGAATGAAGCTAGAGATATCATACTCCTTGACTTCAAATTATACTAAAAAGTGATAATAATCAAAACAGCATGGTATTGGGGCAACTTGGTTGCTACCCAGTTGTTTCTTACTATCAAAAACAGGTGTTATAAAAAATCCTATACCTACTTTAGTCCTTGGAAATTCCTAAGGGCTTAACAGAGGAGGTTCCATTTGAAGGGGCAAGCAATTTCAGTATCTGTTCTGTACAGTGGCAAGTCTTGATTAGCCCAAATCTTCGTTAAGTGGTCTCTACTTAAGGGTGTCTTGGGTAGAGATTCCAAGATGGCAGAATAGCCAGAAACTCCATCTGCTTGCTTCTAACACTGGACCAGACTTGCAGCTAAACTGCAGAGTGATTGGCTTGAAAAATCAGTTGAAGTGTAGCTAATCTGAATTATTGAGAGCAGGGAGCACAGAGTAAGAAGATCCAGAAGATGTGGAGGAGCACCTTATAACAGCTGGCAAAATGTGGTCAGGCTTGAGCCTCAGTCACCCAGCTTGAGGGCTGAGCCCAGCCATGAATGGGACAATAGCAATCAAAACCCAATTACAACAGGAAGGGTCACATAAGCCACACAAGGGACATTCCTAGAGCACCTAGTTCAGAAGATCATAGAGACTACACCACCGGTCCCACAAGACCCCCTCTACAGAAGGCAACCCCACCAAGACTGTGAATCAGAGCCGTCCTGTCAAACACATAGAAACAAACACAAAGAAGCAGCAAAATGGGGAAACAAAAGAAACAGGACCCAAATTAAAGAATGAAAGAAGAGCAGGAATGTCCAGAAAAGGAGCCAAATGAAATGGATGCAAGCAATTGATCAGAAACAGAGTATAAAGTAATGGTGTTAAGAATGCTAAATAGCATGAAAAAGGACATAGAAACCATGAAAAACAACCAGTCAGAAATGAAGTATGACATATGTCAAATAAAGAGTACACTGGAAGGAATAAATAGTAGATTAAAGGAAGCAGAGGATCAAATCAGTGAATTATAAAACAAGGTAGAATAATATTACTCAATCAGAGCAGCAAAAAGAAAAATAGTTTAAAAGCATGAGGATAGTTTAAGGGAATTGGGAGAACATCTTCATCATAGGAGTGTTAGAGGGAGAGAAAAGTGAGCAAGGGATAGAGAACCTGTTTGAAGGAGTAATGACAAAAAACTTCCCTAACTTGGTGAAGGAAAATGTCACACAAGTTCTGGAGGCATAGGGAGTCTAAATCAAAATGAATCCAAAGACACCTATACCAAGACACATCATAATTAAAATGCCAAAGTTTAAAGAAAAAGAGAATTTTAAAAGCAGCAAGAGGAAAGCAGTTATCACCTATGACGGAGCTACCATAAGAATATCAGCTGATTTCGCAACAGAAACTTTGCAGGCCAGAAGGGATTGGCATAAAATACTCAAAGTGATGAAAAGCAAGGACCTACAATTAAGATTACTCTACCCAGTAAAGCTATCATTTAGAATCAAAGGACAGATAAAGAACTTCCCAGACAAGAAAAAGCTAAAGTTCATCATCACCAAACCAGTATTACAAGAAATGTTACAGGGTTTTCTTTAAGAAGAAGAAGAAAAATGATAAAAAATATGAATAATAAAATGGCAATAAATGTATATCTATCAACAGTGACTTTAAATACAAATAGATTAAATACTCCAATCAAAAGACATATGGAGGCTGAATGGATACAAAACAAGACCCTTACATATGCTGTCCACAAGAGACTCACTTTAGGTGAAAAGACACACACAGACTAGACTGTAAAGGGATGGAAAAAGATATTTCATGAAAATAGAAGCAAACCTAGAAAAGCAGGGGTATAAATACTTATACCAGAAAAAATGGACTTTAAAACAAGAGACAAAGAAGAACCCAGCAATTCCACTTCTGGATATTTATCTGAAGCAACCCAAAACACTAAATCAAAAAGACATATACATCCATACGTTCATTGCAGCATTATTTACAATAGCCCAGATATGAAAGCAACCTTAATGCTCATCAATAGAAGAATGAGTAAAGAAGTGGTGCATATGTACAATGGAATATGATTCAGCCATAAAAATGAATGAATTCTTGCCATCCTCAACAACATGGATGGACCTAGAGGGTTTTGTGCTGAGTGAAATAAGCCAGGCAGAGAAAGACAAATGCCAGATGATTTCACTTATATGTGGAATCTGAAAAACAAAATTAACAAGCAGAACAGAAATGGGCTCATAAATAAAGAGAACATTTTGACTGCTGCCATATAGAAGAGGTTTGGGGGAAAGGGTGAAAAAGGTGCAGGGATTAAGAAATACAAATTGGTTGTTACAGAATAGTCATGAGGATGTAAAACGCAGCATAGGGAATATAGTCAATAATACTGTAATAACTACACACTGTGTCAGGTAGGTACTAGATTTATTGGGGTGATCACTTAGTAAGTTATATAATGTCTAATCACTGGGTTGTACAACTGAAACTAATATAATATTGTATGTCAATTGAAATTGAAAAATTAAAAAAATATATTTAAAGTAAAAAACAACCACAACATGGAACAGACTCACAGAA
The DNA here is from genome assembly GCF_054644295.1 of Miniopterus natalensis. Classification (NCBI taxonomy): domain Eukaryota; kingdom Metazoa; phylum Chordata; class Mammalia; order Chiroptera; family Miniopteridae; genus Miniopterus; species Miniopterus natalensis. Next base: position 25,935,926 of record NC_142103.1, read on the forward strand.
CTCAGAGGAAAGGGGGAGGGTGCAGGCAGAAAATAACCAAAGAACGTATATGCATATAAACACAGCCCAAGGACACAGACAATAGTGTGGTGAAGATCTGGGGTGGGGTGGGAACCTGGTGGAGGGGGTTGATGGAAGAATAATGGGGAACATCTGTAATACTCTCAACAATAAAGATAAACAAATTTAAAAACAACAAAAAATAAAATGATATTAAAACTATTCTAAGAGTCACCTAAAAGCTGGTTCTTTTCTCTCCCTCACACAGTTATTTACTCTGGTGCCCTTCTCTCCATTTTTTCTGCTTGATTTTAGACCCCATCACTTTACAAATTATGAACTATTTTATGTATACATAAGATAATATAGTATATATGTAAGGTATATATAATAATAACATAAAAACCTGTATACCCATAGCCAAGTTGAGAACTGGAACATGGTTAATGCTTATGAAGCTCACCTAGGTCCTCCCTGATTCATGGCCTCATTCCTTTCCAGAGGAAACAAGCATCCTGAATTTTGTTAATAATTCACATATTTTCTTTATATACTCACTGCACAAGAATATTCCTTTAAATGATGTTATTGTTGATTTTTGGACTATATATATGCTTGTTTGCTTCTTTCTCCCCTGCCCCCACATTTTTCTTTATTCATGTTGATGTGTACAGCTGTAGTAATAAATTTTCAGTGCTGTATAGTTATCAATCATATAAAAATTGCACAATGTATCTATTTTCCTGTTAATGAAGCTGTGGGTTGTTTCCAGTTTTATGCTTTTGCAAATTATGCTATTAGGATGCTATGAACATCCTCATATTAAAATCTTTTTGATGAGAAGATGGTCTGACTGGATTCTCCTTGTTTGCAATTGAGCCTTCCTTTTAAAAAACCGCACACAATGTGAGAAAGTCTGCTTTCATTTGTGACAGTAAACCCAAACCCATTTTTTCACTTGGCAAATTATCTGTGGTTAATATTAGTGGTTCTCATATCTTACCATACATAACATTTACTTAAAATCAAGGCTGCTGAATTCCAGGATTTTTGGAGCTGCCCTCATAGAGAATATAGAAGGTGGAGAAAAAAACCTTCCTTTTTAACAAGTATCCCTGGAGATTCTAATGCAGGTGATCCAGGGACATAGAAAACCAACATTGCAGTGCCTAATACTTTCTTCAGTTTTGGTTTAATAAATTTTAAAAATGTGTGGTCAATCCTGTTTCAAACTGAATTTAACTTCTGTCTAGTTTCAAAGGACTTTGAACTGATTCCATGGTTTCAGATTCTCTATCTGCTCTCTTCCCTCTACAGAACATCCATCCTATCTGATTCCTACAGGTTGGTCCTCTCCTAGTCAGCTCCTTGATCCTCATTGTAGAGTATTTCATCTCTCTTGCCTCTTTGCAGAAAAGGGTGTGTCTCCCTTTTTTTTACTCCCATCCCAGAATGCATAGTGGTGGGCTGAATACACAACAGTGGCTTGCAAAGTGCAGTTTTGTCCCCTCAAATTATCTGAATTTGTTTTATTACTCCCCAGATGACCAGATAGTACCAAGAACATGCTTTTGTAGAAGAAAATCCAAATAGGCTGCAGATCAAGTCACGAACCAGCCTTCTAATTGGATACCAATGATGTACCGATACCCACTGCAAACACATATCTGGCTGTTCTTCACATTAATTGCTTACTTCTATCTCACAATTGCAAGAATATTCTTCAGAAATTGCCACTATTCTCAGATGATTTGATTTTTAGTCTTTTGTGATTTGCTTTCTAAAATTCTCTAAACATTTCAGCAGCAATCAAAAATACCTTGTCTCTTCTATTTCTTCATCCTCTTTCTGAATTCCTAGGTACTTTTTATATTTGTATGTGTCATTGCTTTTCCCATGGAGCCACTGAAAATAATAAGGCAAGGTCTCTATTCTTGTGAAACATATTTTCATAGAAAGAGACAGGTGATGTACAAAAAATTGAACAAGATGACCTTAGAGAGTGATGCATGATCTGCAGAAAGCAAACATAGAATGTAAACATAGAGAGTAAAGTTGGGCTATTTTAGATTAGAAATATATGACTGGAATGAAGTGAAAATTTGAGTCATCCATCTATCTGGAGAAAGACTATTCATTCCAGTTAGAGGGAGCAGTAAACACTAAGATTAGAGGCAGCAGTGTCCTTGGTGTACTTGAGGAACAGCAAGAGGGGAAATAGAGTTTCAGCAAAGTGATCCAGGGTTGAGTGGAAGAAAATTATAAGTTTGACTTTTATTATAAGTAGAAATAGAAAGCCATTGGAGGATTTTGAGCAAGGAGGTTATAGGATCTTGCTTTCATTTAAAAATATTTCCTTTACCTCCTGTGTAAAGAGTAGAATGTAGAATTCTGTTATAGATAGCAGAAACCACTTTAATGCATTTAAGAATAAAGAGGAATTAGGTGCTTACAAAGGTGTTGGAAGAGCCTGAAGAATAGACTGTAGGTTGAATTTCCTTGAATATATTTATATTTCCTTGAATAATATCACAGAACTGGTATAATCCTGAGGGTGGAGAGTGAGAAAGCCATTGCCCTAATAGATGGTTCTAGGAGTACTTTGCCTCTGCTGAGATCACCACGAGTTTTAGCTTCAACACCACACTGCTCCATTCTCCATCTACATAAACAAAATAGATGTCTCATGCCTTGCGTTTTGATACCCACAAAACTTGGAAGTGTACCCTGGGAGCTCTATTATTGTTGTTGCTGAAGAAGCAAAAGCTTCCAAGGCCATGCTCACTAGCAGAAACCAGAAACCACAGAGGAAGCAGCACAGACTGCACTTCACTGCCCTTTCCAAATCTCATGCAGGTTTATCTGTTTGGCAGAAGCTAAGTTGTCTGTGTAATCCAGGACATAAAGTAAGGAGTTCAGAAAATGTAGACTAGCTTTCCAACCTCTATCATGCAGTAAGTATTGCTGTGATTAGTTTGGAATGGAGTCAGGTGAGCTAATATATGAAATTTGCCCAGGATACAAAACAAAGTGGGGGAACCAGTTAGGAAGCAATTGTAGTAATCCTGAGAGATGAGTGTGACTTGGACCAGAGTGAAAAAAAAAAAGTAAAGGTGTTGAAAAGAGGTTGGATTTATATTTTAGTCAGAAAATCCAACTTGTTTTTAAATTGGGCCAGGGTTGAGGAAAAGATATAAAAGTGTGAAGATTAATACTTTCTTTCACTCCTGCCCCACCACCCAACTTTATTTTTTTTTTGTAAACCCTCAAGTCTGGTTTAGGAGCCCTTTTTATGTTTATCACAGTATCACTTTGTACTGGAATCCCTTGTTTCAACATCTATCTTTTTATTAAATGATCATTTCCCCAGGGGCATAACATGTGTTTGGCTGTGCATGGTACAGTGCCTGAACACATGTTGTTCTATCAATAAATAGTGTTATAATAATTAATGAATACTGGATTACCTTGAGTTTACCAGCTCAGTGGCCTGGTGAATTCCTCTGTACTAAGGGGCCCTTATGACACCTTGCTGATTACAAGTGTTGCTATCATGCATTGTGAAACTGTTTTGACAGTCAGAAACTAGAATCCAACTCCAAGTTAGGGGCACGGGATTGAACTTTACTCAAGTCAACACACATTTTCACTTAAATTTCCCCAGTGCTCTCCATTGGGAGTGATTGCTCTAAGCAAACTTATCTCTTATTATAGTAAATCAGAAACATGAAGAAATTCTGCATTTTGTCCTGTGCTGCATTGTGAACCAGTCTGTATCCACATGATTATCTGAAACATAGCCACTGACAGAAAGATCCAAGTGCTCAAGCTGCTGCTATAAAAACTACCTAAGAGTGTAACAGAAAAGTAAAGGGGAATCATTAGCTAGTTCAATATGGATGGACAGCTTTGAACAAAATCATATTTGAAACATTTAAATTCTCTGATGACAATAAAACACCAAGTCCAATCATTGGAAATTGCAAGGTAATATGGCAAGGTGACTCCATGAAACTCAGGTCTTTGACATCCCTACTAGGTAAGCCAGAAACTGTGCTTCAGTTCTCCCAAAGAAAAAACTATGAAGAACAGTCAATGTTTTCTAAGTTGTCACTTCTAAATTAAGAGGGTAAAGTAGTATTTAAAAATGAATTCACTGTGATTTATTGAGCTTAGTGGTTTGTATATTCCTTGGGGTTATAAACTGTTCCTGTAGCCTATGTTGGAAAGGGCCTTTCTCCTCTTCTGGATTCTAGCAGCTTCAGGCTTGGGCATACACATTTGTGACACATCCCAGGCACTAGCTCCTCCTGGTCTGTATTCTCCAACCATTATATACACCTGCCCCTGCCCCCAATCAGAGTCACACAGCTCATCTCAGGAACTATGGATAAGGCCAGCCAGCTCCAGTGACCCACATTTTTCCTTCTAGCTGGCTTTAGTAATCCATATTTTTCCTTCTCCCTTGTCCTATTGACTGGCCAGAAAGTGTGAGCCTAATTCCAGAAGATCTTCCACTTTGTGAGCATTGACTGTGTGCTCACAATAGTTTAAATGCTTTCCACAAACTCATCTTATCCCTCTTGGCTGGAAAATGGGAAGAAGAAGAATACCTGCCTTACAGGGCTGCAGTGAGAATCAAAGAAAGAAGGGGGGACACCTGTAATACTTTAAACAATAAAGATAGATTTTAAAAAATAAAGTATTATTATTTGTCCTCTGGAATAGGGTGGTCATTTCTGACCAGTGGGCTGGAGTAGAAAGTACATTTTGTAAAATAAGTTTTATACATAATCTTTAAGCTGAAACAAGCATTTCCATTAAATTTTAATAAATCCAAGTTAATGACATGCCTTAATAATGTATTTCAGTAGGAAAAAAGCTGTCTTAACACATTTTGCATTTAATGGAACACAAGAAGGGTCACTCTGGCTTCATTTTGCATAGCTGACTCCTTAAAAGGATCTATTAGGTCCACAGTGAAACTTTTTCAGACCTAATAACTTTTGGAATAGGTTTAAGCACTTGAATATGTATGCACCTTGTTTCAAATGTCAGTTGCGCTACTTAATCATGTCAGTATTAACAAACACAGTCTTGATGGCTGTTTGTCTACTAAGGCATGTTGATCCTTTATTGCTTCATCTCGACTCAGTATACTCCATGTGGGAGAAACAAAGTCTAGGGAAATCAATTCACTGTAATGAGCAATATTCTCATAAACATCAGGGACATGGAAGCTGTCAGAAGAGCTGTGGTGGGTCCTTGGCACCTTGTTTTATGGAAATTGAGGCAGCCCAAATAAATGTTATACTTGCCTCTGGTTTCTATGCGAGCCCACTCACAGGCTAACAAATAAACCAAGTAAGTAGTCTGAGCAACCTTCCCTCTTAGGTTTGACATTTCCAAAAAAAGGAAAAGTGCACTAGGGGAGCAAATGTGACTCCTTGCCAATTAAGTACACCTGGGCAACATTCAGTGGAATTGATAAATTGTAGCCTGATTTATTTTTCCCTACTCAGACTTCTACAATGTCAATTAGCACCTAAAGTGACTTCTGTAATTTGTCTTTTAGGATGTCAGGTGTTAAATTTCCCTTTCAGTATAATCCACACAAAATATGATTGGGTTATTTATTTGTTAAATGGAATAGGGATTCAGGGGATAAAAAAAATCATGGTGGACAAAAAGAGCTTCTTTTTAAAATGAGAAGGAATACGGAGAGAATGCAGCTACTGATGTGAGGAAAGAAGCGTACAGAGTTTCAAGGGAAATAAGGCACACATACACGTAGAACTCTAATAAACGGTATTATGTGATCAAGGCACAAAGAAAGCCACACAGTGCATGCAGGGTGTATGGTTTTGGTTTTTAAAAGAAGGGTGGGATTTTGGCATAAGGAAAACTGAATATCTGCAGGAGAGGGAAAGGCCAGTAGCCCTACTAGATTGGAGTTGAGTATGCATGACAGGAGGGGCAGGGATGAGCAAACTAGAAGGGAAAGTTGGAGTCAGCTGAAAATATTAAAGAGGGGATGAACATCAGAGGTGAAAAACCAATTAGAAGGGTATTGCAAAAGTCTAGGTCAGGGTTCAAGTCTTGAACTGGGGTCCGAAGCAACGATAGGAAGAGGGTACAGTGGGGAAAAGCATCATGAGTATTGCTTTGGAGGCGAAACTGAAAAAGATATTTTAAGCCACACATAAAAGCCTAGATAATCAAGAAACACTCTTTCTCACTGTGCCATTTAAAGTCTTCTCTCCAAAAGGGAGCCATTTATGATAAAACCATAAAAAATGAATGAGAGATTAGTATGGGAAGCCCCTGTTGGCTGAGTCAAGGAGTAAAAGAACATGCTGTCTTTTCAAGGGCTTATTTGATTATTGAAAGGACATGCACGCAGTGCTGAAGCAGAATGCCAGATGCCAGCAGCAGACAGCACAGCTGGCAGTGTACTTTCAAATGCAAGACAATACTACACAGTACTATACATGCCCCCCCCCCCACACACACATAGTCCCTTGAATGGTATTTACCCTCATCCTTAGGCCAATTGTTCCAAAAAGACCTTATTTGTGCATGAAGTCTCCACTGTTAGCAGGGTGGTCTCAGTAACATCTTTTGTGTCTATTTTTCTATTGTTTGGGATTCTTAGAATTATAAAACTGAAGATTGGAAAGGATTTCAATGATCAGCTGGCAAAATCAATTAGAATCCTCTATGTAAACTTTCCACCAAGTAGTTAGTCTGTCTTGGAACATCCCCAATGATGGGGGCCTCATTCCATTTTTGGCTTTTTCTGCATATTACTTCTCTTTATCAATCCTTCTCTAACAATTATCGTGTCACTACTCTACTCTACTGTTTAACTAATCTTAGTGTCTTAACTAACTTGATTTCATTTAATCCTTGCAACACGTAATTTTATAGATGAGGAAATAGGATCAGGGAAAGTGATCTATCCAAGGTCACAACTGTTGAGTGACAGAGCTGGGATTTGAGCTCCTAAATCTATCTGACTTGGATGCTCTCTCCATTAGAACTTAGTCTAAGCCAAAATCAGTTTGCCTGTAAATCCCACCCACTGTCAGAGTTATAACTTTTCTTCTTGGAAAGAAGGTGGCCTCTTTGTGGTACAGTTAGAGATGCAAATCTTCTGGATCTCTTTCATCATCAAAACACTTGAAAAGTGCTGACAAAACTATTAAAATAGCAGGTAAGATAGTTCTCATATTAACGCCTTTGGAAAGAGTGCCTGCCCTTACCTTCTCTTGACTCTTCCATACATGGCACTGAACCTTCTTCTGCTCCCTCACTGCTCACCAATGAGCCTTCTTATCAACAAATCTGATAGCTGCTTCCAAGTACTCATCTTCTATAACCTCAAAATTCTAGAAATTTTCTCTTCTTTTATTGTCTGGGATGCTTCATAACAACTGGACTGGGTCTTAAAGGAAGAGTAGGAAAGTGCTGTGCAGAGTAGGGAGGATATCATATATTTGACAAAAGGGACCACAAGAGTGGATAAAATGGCCACTGGTGGAAAAAAGAAGTTTCCAGGACTCCTTCATATAGGAGCCTTGTACAGTGTGTACCAAAACCCATTGGTGAAACCCTGACACAGGTTACATTTAGATTGAAGGAACATACAAATGCAAAAGCCAACAAGATTATGGAAGTTGAGATGTTTAAACAGGCTTTATGTGAAAAAGTTGTGTCTCTTTTACACAAATGTTTATGAGAATGGATATTATGTCATCCTGGGGAACACTTTCCTATCTATTATTGTAAAAACCAAAACTTTTTGATAAAGTATTAATGGAGGCAGTAGTTAAGAATGTAAGGGTTAATGGAACCAAGGTAAAAGTCTGTAGGAAAATAGGTATGTTTGAATCTGCTTTATGTGTAGTGGCCTTGTCTCTTTTACCTGATTGTATTATGGGGATGAACACTGTATCTGACTGAAGAAGGTTTCCCCTACCTAGGATTGTAAATCAGAAGGTATGTAAACTCACCCTTTAAGCAATGTTAATTGGATATGCTAAGTGAGAACCACTAAGATTTCCTGAGTCCACACAGTGTGGAATAGGAGCTGGTAAATTCTCTATGGCATGTGGTCACACAGGCTATGCCCTGCACAACTCTAGGGGATACTATTCACCATTTGTATAGGAACTCAGATTCTCACCCCCTGGGAACAAGAACAGAGGCAGGGGGTAACTAGAATCCAACCAAGAGCAGCCTTGCCGAAGGGCAGTGTAGCTAGTGGCAGTTAGGACTCCTGTGTAGAAGTCCATCCATTAGTACACTAAAACCTCCACCCTCAGTAGTTTCTTATCTCTGTGCTTATCCCCCTTTGTTATACAAAGCCTCTCAAGAAGATTTGATTTGTCAATATCAGCCTGGCTTGCCTGAATTCAGGGAAACAATGAGATAGTTGCATCCCACAATTAGACAATGAGAACTGAGGACCTCTGGTGGCTAGAAGTGGAAGTGACAACAGCCTTTCTAGACGGGAGATTGAGAAACCAGATGAGGTTGAGGGAATGAGGGAGGTGAAGCCTCAGATTCAGGAAGCCTGGACAAACAGCAATTCCCTTCTGTCAGGGTTGTTCCACTAGCAAATAGGCATTATAATCACCTCCAATTTCAGATGAGAAAACTGAGATTCATAGGCTCTGACACTAGATCTTCAGATTCATAGTTCCATGCCCTTTTTTTGTTTTTTTGTTTTGTTTTGTTTAAAATATTACAGATGTCCCTTTTTCTCCCCAATGACCCGTTTCCACCCCATCCCTTCCCCCTCTCCAGTCGCTCTCCCCAACATTGTCCATGTCCTTGGGTTGTGCATATATGCTTATAAATTCTTTGGTTACTCTCTCCCCCTCCACCCACCTGCCCTCCTCCATCCCTCTGACATTCATTAGTCTCATCTATGCTTCCATGTCATTGAATCTATCCATGCCCTTTTTAGTGGACAAGTCCCTGAGATTAAAACCTTAGAGTAAATGGAGCATTTTCCCTGCATGGTCACGGAGGGACATATGGCTAGCATATGCTATAGATGTTAAAATACAGGTTTCTGAAGGCTCTTGGAGAGAGCTGTAACTTATCTACACAAATTGTGAATGTCCAGCAAAAGTGAAGAGAAACCCTGCAAAATCAGGATAAAAAATCCAGCAATATGTCCCTTTGCAACACTTGGTCAATATTGTTGGTGACATATTGCACACCAGAAATGAAGACAGTTTAATGTCTTCACTGTTGGATATATTTCTGATTGTCTTGGGATTAGGTAATGGAGAAAGCTTTTCTACCCCCCACATATCTTCTCCCTGACAAACAGTATTCTGTGGGGGTTTGTTACTGGAACCTCCATGTTTATCCTTGAGTCCACCTGCCTGGAAGCACTTGCCCAAATAAATGCATGAGCAGGAGTTTGCAGCATAGAAAGAAAAATAGTTTAATATTGAACTGGCCAATCCAGAGACAGGGAGCTAATGCTAAAGACCCGACTCCCTGATGCATGTAGATTATAGATTATACAGGGTAAAATCACAAGACACCATGGTTTAGGGGTTCATGGTCATTCTGGGAGCTGATTGGTCAGAGGTTAGGTAAGGGTGATGAATCATTTCTTCAGGTCTTGAGGACAGCTCTGAGGTCTCTTTGTCTGGTATCTCTCTGTCTGGTATCATGGGAAAGTAGCCAGGGCATCATTCCACCTTAGGACTCAGGAACTGAATCCTAACATAGGTCAAGATGTTATCTTTAGCCTGCCAAAGGTCTGGACCATGTGACCATTAGTCAAGTCCAGCTACTGTCTGCTGCTGCCTAGGGGGTTGCTGATTATCTGGGGAATGGGCTAGGTCTATATATAAGAGAGAAAGAGAGAGTATGTATGTAGATATGTCGGCATTTATTTATTTATTTAATATAGGAATTGGCTCACGTGGTTATGGAAGCCAAGAAGTCCCACAGTCTGCTGTCTGCAATCTGGAGAACCAGGAAAGCCAGTGGTGTAATTCAATCAGAGTCTGAAGGCCTGAGAACCAGGGGCTAATAGTCTGTGTCTGAAAGCTGGAGAGCCAGGAGTGTCAGTGTCTGAGGGCAGGAGAAGATGGATGTCTCAGTTCAAGCAGAGAGAACAAATTGACCCTTCCTCCACTTTTTTTCTCTTCAGGCCCTAAATGGAACGGATTATGCCCACCTGAGTTGATAAGGGTGCTCTTCTTTACTTAGCTTATTGATTCAAATGTTAATCTCTTCCTGAGACACCCTCACAAGCACACACACAGGAGTAATGTTTTACCAGCTACTTGGGCATTTTTTAGCCTAGACAAGTTGACACATAAAATTAACCATTACAATTTTTATGGAATATAATCACCCCACTCATAGTCTATGAGATAAGGGACACATAGGATGATGACCTTCCATGTATGACAAAGAAAATTAGGAATAGCTCCTAGGTATCAGGTTGCTTTAACAAATAAAGGAATTCATACAGCTTAACATAAAGAAGACAAACAATCCAATTTAAAAATGGGCAAAGGACCTCAATAGACACTTCTCCAAAGTGGAAATACAGATGGTCAGGAGACATGAAAAAATGCTCAAAGTCACTAATCATCTGAGAGGTGCAAATTAGAACCACATGAGATATCACCTCACACCTGCTAGAATGGTTACCATCAACAAATCATCAAATGACAAGTTCTGGTGAGAATGTGGAGAAAGGGGAACCCTAGTACACTGCTAGTGGGAATGCAGGCTAGTGCAGCCACTATGGAAAACAGTATGGAGTTTCCTCAAAAAATCAAAAATTTAACTGCCATTTGACCCAGTGATCCCACTTTTAGGAATATACACCAAGAAACCCAAAACACCAATTAGAAAGAATATATGCACCCCTATGTTCATAGCACTGCAATTTACACTAGCTAAGATCTGGAAACAGCCCAAGTGCCCATCAGTAGATCAGTGGATAAAAAATTGTGGTACATTTACACCATGGAATACTGTGCAGCTATAAAAAAGGATCTCTTTCCCTTTGGGACAGCATGGATGGGCCTGGAGAATATTATGCTAAGTGAAATAAGCCAGTTAGAGAAAGACAAGTATCACATGATTTCACTCATATGTGGAATATAATGAACAAAATAAACTGATGAACAAAATAGATTCAGAGACAGAACCAAGGAACAGTCAGATGAATTTCAGAGGGAAGGTGGGAGAGAAGAGTAGGTGAGGAGAAATTAATCAAAGAACTCAGATGCATATATGCATGACCTATGGACACAGACAATAGTGTGGAGAAGGCCTTGGGGTGGGGGGTGGATGCCTGGTAGAAGGGATCAGTGGGGGGAAAGGGGAGACATCTGTAATACTTTCAACAATAAAGATAAATTTTTTAAAAAGCAAAAATAAAAAATACTGATAAAACAAAAAAATTAAAAAATGCATTTCATTAATTTGGAGTGAAATGGATAATATTTATAAAAGTCTCATGGTAAGTTTGAGAAAAAGGCATTTTAAAGGTCAGCTTCTAAAGGCTTATCTCCTTGCCCTTAATCTGTTCTGCTCCGGCCTAAGGATAAATTTTTTTTTTTTTATAATCCTCACCCAAGGATATTTTTTCCATTGTTTTTCAAAGAGAGAGAGAGAAAGAAACATCAACGTGAAAGAGAAAGAGGCACATCGATTGGCTGCCTCCCGCACGTGCCCTGATCAGGGCAGGAGATCAAGCCTGCAACTGAGGTACATGCCCTTGGACAGAATTGAACCTGGGACCCTTCAGTCCTAGGGTGGATGCTCTAACCACTGAGGAAAACTGGCCAGAGCCTAAGGATAAAATTTCATTATCTGTAACTTTGATCATTAAAACAGCTTTCTTTCTCTTTGGTTTTCTGAACTTTCACTATGATATATGTAGGGAGTAGATTTTTTTATTTATCTTGCCTAGGGTGCACTGGGCTTCTAGAATCTGTACATTTGTTCTGAAAAATTTTTGGCCAGCATCTTCTTGTTAATTTCTCTCCTGTCCTTCTGAAACTTAAATTAAATGTAGCTTAGACCTTCCTACTCTATTCATTATGTTTCTTATCTTACATTTTCCTTTTACTTCATATTATTTGTTTCTCCAGGCAGAATTCTAGGTGATTTCTTCTGATCTATCTTCAAATTTAATAATCCCTTCTTAAGTTTATTTTTCTTCATTGCACTTATCATAATCTAACAGTTGTGTTTATCTTTCTGTTAAACACATCCATTGAACGCTCAATCATTATATTTTTAGTTCTAGATGTCTTATTTGATTATTTTTTCAAGTTATGTTACTTTTTTTATGATTATTCTATTTCCTGCAGATATTTTTAAGTTTTTTATTTTTTGAACTATAGTGATTATAGTCTGTGTCTCATAAGTCTGATATCTGAAGTCTTTGTGAATTTGTTTTCATTGTTTATTTTTCCTTCTGGCTATCACAATGTATTTTTCTTCTGTGCCTACTTATCTTTGACTTTGTGCTAATATAGTATTGACAAATTATTTGTAAGACTAATTTCAGGCCTAGGAAGACAGAACTTTCCTGCAGAGAATATTTTCATCTGCTTCTGACAAATGTGTGGCAACATTACCTATCCAAGAACACTTTAATCCAAGTTCAGGGATTGAAGTGCCTCAGTTACCCCAATAATGAGTATCTATCTAGGCTGCAAGCCCATGCAAGGACTTGTTACTTCTGGTTCACCATTATCCTGAAGGAGTAGCCACTTAGTTTCATCTTAAAGTGGCTGGGGGACTTATTAGGTATACCAGTTTGGGACTTGGGCTTCTATTTTTGTCCCCTTTACCCATGATGCTATCAAAACCACAGCTCAGTTTCACAACTCTTTTTTCTGGATTAAATAAATGCCCCCAGGCAAAAGTGGTTTTGAACTCTGGGCTTTCCCATCTGGGTTCTTGTCCTTTTCTAGATTTTAGCCTCATCATTTCTTACCTCTTGATGAAAATCATTTATTTTTATATTTTATCCATTTTTGTCATTGTCCTCATTTGGGATGATTAGTTCAAATTACTTAGCCTGCCACTCCAGAACAGAGGTGTGCAACACCCTCCTAACTGTTCTCCTTGAACTCAGTCTCTCTTCCTTCCATTTCCTCCTGGAAAAGTTTCTTCCTGATTGCATCATTCCCCTGCACAAATCCTCCAAAAGTTTACTGTTGAACGTAAAATTGAAATCAAATTCCTTAGTTTGGAAAATCAGATCTAAAACTCTCTTTTTTGTTTTACTTATTCACTGAGCAGTTATTTACTATGCACTGAGTGTGTGGTCCTCACTTCATATGGCAGAACTGGGTCAGGACACAGATGCACAGACTTCTAGGTCAATGCTCTTCCCTCTACACCTTGATCCCATGTTCAGGTGTAAGTCCTTTCAATCTAGATATTTATGTATATTCTAATAAATTAACTAGACAAAAGCTTGACAAGTACAAATTATACTGGCTTTTTTACATTTCTTGTTGCTTTGTGGGCTATGAGTCTGGGATGTAAGCACTGCAAGTGAATTCATTATTGCCATTACATTTTTGGCAATTGGCATAGTCACAAGGATACCCAGGGGGTAAAAATCAGGCTTGCTTTGCCTGACAAATTAGGGACTGATTGTGGAATTTGATTCCAGGGTGCTAGAAACAACCTGCTTCCAAACAAATCTACTCCCACCTGCTGGTAGTTGCCTGAAATACCAAAGCCCACTTCCACTGGCAAGGGGGGTGGGACAAAATAAAACACTGTTCTGGAAGCAGGCCAACCTGGAGATAGGGTTCTAGTTTTGGCCTTTGTCACTATGTAATCTTGGGCCAATCCATTTTCCTTCTCTAAGCTTGGATCTATTTCATTTAGTTCCTTTTCTAGAGATTTCTTCTGTTCTTTGCTTTGTGACATGTTTCTTTGCCTCCACATTTTGGCTGCTTCCAGGTGTTTGTTTCTATGTATTAGGTAGAGCTGCTATATCTCCTGGAATTTGTAGAGTGGCTTTGTGTAGTAGGTGTCCTGCAGCGTCCAGTGGCTCAGTCTCCCCAGTCACCTGAGCTGGGCCTTCGAGGTGCTCCCCTGTGTGGGCTGTGTGCACTGTCCTGTTGTAGTTGAGCCTTGGTTGCTGTTGGTGTCACTGGGAGGAACTGGCCCCCAGACAATCATCTGTGAGGACCAGCTGCAACAACAGTCAGAGAGCTGCTGTGCTGGAGACACCCCTATGGAGCAGGATTTACTTCAGTGGAGCTTTGGTGTTCACCAAGTGCACCCCTTGAGTGTGTCACTCGTGGATGTGGTAGGGTTGTAATCAAGCGTGGTCGAGTGTGACCACCAGGTGCACTGTCTCTGAGGCCTCCCGGGAGGTGCAAAGGCAGCCTCTGCCAGTGCCTTGCCCAGGGCCACCCAGCCTGAGCTACACAGCAAACCGTAGTTAGCTGTTTATATCTGATGCCTAAGGTAGGTTACATTAAGCTGTTTTGGTATGCAGACCTGGGGCATATGAGAAAAGGTAGGTCCCTGGATTGATTTTGCCAAACAGTAGATGAAGAGGAAGTGCAAGAACAACTGAGGGACTTCTTAAGACAGCAGGGGACACTGCACGCTCTAAGTCTGAAGCTGGTGTGTGTGTACTTGGGGAGCAGAGTTCAGAAGTTGGGGCAGCTGCAGTCTGAATGGAGTGGGTCGCAGGGACGAGGGAAGCAGAGAACAAAGCAGAACATCGTTGTGCAAGGTGTTCCTCTTAGGAGGTAGCTTGTTCACCCCTACCTGGTCAGCAACCATAGCATGCTCTGCAGAGGAAGCTCAGCTCTGGAGCAAGAGAATAGGGAGGTTAACACCTGCCAACAGTCTGTAGGTATCATAGAGGCAAAGTTAAAGTTGTTGGGAGTGTTTCAGTGGGAGGAAAGAGGAACTAGGTAGAGATTTACAACTTGATTCTGAAAGAGAGTGAGACTCCAAGAATCAAGGCATGAACATACAGATTACACTTTGAATTGCATTTAATTTAAGAAGAAAAGGTGCAGCAGGAGAATGAGGGCTGGAGAGAGATGAGTAGAGAAACCAGGACAGAGAGTAAGAGGGATGAGGACAAAGAAGAATAGTGAGGATAAGAAGGAAAATGCCGCCCAGAGATAAGTAGTAGTTCATGTATCAACAGTACTTAAAACCCATTCAAATCATCTCCTGCTCCACAGGCAAGTTGAGCCCACCCCCACCCCAGGTCTGTCAGGTCATCCATCAGTGGCAAGTAGGAGGGAGGCAATGATGCCTACCCCATGAGAGTTACTTGCCCTCTACCTATTTCTCTTTTCAAGTAGGGTTTCAGGGAAATTGGGTCAAGGGTTTCAGAGTTTAAGGACCCCTAGATTTCTCTATGAGGCTTCCCACTAGACTCAGAATTAAATCTTCTCTTTGTGTCTGAGTTAGAGTAGAATTTCAGGTGTTAACCCATTTTTTTTCTCCTCCACAAGTTCACAAGAAAAAGCCTTAGGAATTGTTCCTGTTTAGGTTCAAATAGGAGCTTTATTTCTTCCTTAAGAAGGAAGGGAGAGTGAGAAGAGGAGAAGCAGCCTTGGAAAACTAGCAAAGCTGCTTCCTTCTGGGCAAGAGAAATGAGAGCCACAGTATTGTGTAAAGCAGCTCCCTGAGGGCTTCACCCAGCCCAGGACCCACTATTGTGGAGTAAAGGAATGAATGAGACAGTTATTCCTTCAATCATCTGTTCTTTGAGCACTGGAACTGTGATAGATACTAAGGAGGTAGAGAATTTGGAGCAATGAAGTTTCTAAGAGGGAAGGACGTGGTTACTTACACTTTTCTTGCCTTCCTGAGCTCACTAGGGAGGACAGTGATGGAATATGAGCTGAAGACATCACTCCAAAGATGGGATTTAGGCACCTCATCTGGAGGCTTCTTGTCTTAGTTCTGGCTACTGTTACAAATACCATAGATTGAGTGGTAAAAGAATACATTTATTTCTCATACTTCTGGTGACTTGGAAGTACAAAATCAAGATGTTGTCCAATTTGATTCTTCATGAGAACTCTCTTTCTGGTTTGTATACAACTGCCTTCTTGCTGTATGCTCACATGATGTCTCTTCCTCTTCTTATAAGGCCGCTAATCTCTTCATGGGGAGGCCACCCTCATGACCTCATTTTAGCCTGATTACCTACCAAGAGCTTCACCTTCAAATACCATCCGATAAGCCTTCAACATGAATTTTGGGGGGACACAAACATGCAATCCATAACATTTCTCTTTCACTTAAACTTTTAGAGATGTGGGGATACTTTAACTAAGTTCTCATACTGATCACTGCTAACACATAAGAGGACCCTTCTGGGAAGATAAATTAGAAAAACTTTCCCTTCCTCTGGGTTGCATCTCTGTGCTAGGGCACATGGCTTGGTGACTGCATTTCAGCTCCCACTTGATCTTTTTCCTGGGAGCCCTTGGACAAAGATCTGTGCTGGCCCTTTAGGGTCATCAGGATTCCACCTGGTGGGAAAAGAATTGTCTGAGTTGCACTTAATGGTCTAGAATGAGAAGTATGACCCTGGGATTGATGGAGGGCCCTGGGTGCCTTGACCTGCTGGGTTTTGTTAACTGTCTAACACAAGTTCCATCCTCTAAAGCTTTGTGGTGGGCCTGAAAGTCTGTAATAAAGAATTGTGTTTATAGAAACCTCTGCCACCACATAACCCTTTGCTGGAACTCGTTCACAATAGCCCTGAATGCTGAAGTCTGGGTTATATCTTAATACAGAGGCTCATTTACATCTCAGTTGTCATTCAGACAATTATTCCCAGTAGCAATTGGTTTTCTGAAACACTGGGGTTGGAGTAACACTTCTCTCTCTTTGCAGCTCAGCTTCTGGGTGTTCAGCCTGCAGTGAAGCCAGCAGGCTGAATCAGGAGGGTCACACATGTTTCCATGGCAGCAGTGTGATGTAATACACAGAGGATAATGTGGCCTTGCTGCAGAGCTGATTATAGGAAGGTTTGAGCCAATAAAGAATAAAAACTTATTTGTGCACAGCACCTTACAGTTCAGTATTTAGTGCTTTCAAATCCATGATCCTATTTGAATCCTGTCTGTGGACATGAGGACCTGACAAAAAGCCACAGGAGGAAGAAACACACTCAAACACATGTTCAAATATTCAGTTATACTTCCACATTAAATCTATAACATGAACAAGCATTCTTACACATTCACTCACACAAACACTTGTATGTTGACACATTCACTCATGAACATACTTGCACATGCTCTTACATTTCCACATTAAAATGATCACACACATGCACATAATGGTACATTCACATACACTCACATTTACTCACACATGAACATGCTTATGGACATGTACATACCCACAAATTCACTGAAACAAATGTGCTCACACACGTACACTCACAAATCACTCACACAATAAAATGTTGAAATATTCACAAAAATAAACATGCTCACATGTACATGCATATTAGCTCAGTCGCACACAAGAATATTCTCACACACAAACACAATGACATATACTCACAAACTCACACAGTCACTTGCAAACAAACATGCTCATGTAAATTCATGCTCACACATTCATTCATAAAAAATAATACACTGATACATTCTTTCACATACAAACACACTCATTAAATCATACATTCATTCACACTTGCAGATATACACTCAATCACTCCCACAAGAACACACTCATGCATTCAGTCATACATAGGAGCATATTCTCACATTTACTCACACATGAGCATACTCATATTAGCATGCTCATATGCACAATCATGCTCAGGTATTTACTCATACACATAGATACACTCACATACAACCACAGGACATTATCACATGTTTATTCAAACTAAGGCATTAACAATTTTACCCACATGGACAAACCTACTCTTACATTCACTCACACATGAATATGTTCATCTATTAATTGACACATGCATGGAATCACATATTCAGTCACATATATGAACATACTTTAACTTGCACAACAATACATTTTAATATGATCACACATATGCTTAATATGTCCATACACACATAGCCATATTCACACATTCACTTAATGAACATAGTCACAGTTTAACATGCTCATACATACAAAAACTTCACAAATTTACACAAAGGAAAATGTTCACATAAATGCACATATATTCATTCATACTCAGACATGCTCAGACACTCATGAACACACTAAGACATACACAGACATGCTCACACAAACATATTAACATTCATTCACATGAACTTGCTCACAAATTCACACATATAGACACTCACACACACAACTTCACTTAAAATTGTGCATTATTATGCTTATATACATGAACTTATTAACACATTCAATTTCACAAAGGGAAAATACTCTTACCTTAATGCTTTCATCTAACTTGCTCATGCTTTAATTTATACACATCAATATGTTCATATACACACATGCTCACACACTCAGATGTGAATGAACACACTCAAATTTATCTATACACAAGCACGAACTTTCACTCATACTTGTACATTAACATGCTCAAAAAGCAAACATGTTCACACTTTCATTCATATATGTCCAGGCTCACACATGATCATGTGCAGGCATTCACTCATATGTGAACATACTTAAACATTAACACTTCCAGACACAAAAATTAACTAACACATTGTCTCACTCAAAAGTGCACACTATCTTTCATTCACATTCACATGTCAACACACACATATTATCATGCATTTACTCACACATGGACATGATTGCACACTCATAGACTCTAAACCCCAACATTCACTCACATTCACACATGGGCATGCTCTCACATTTATTAAAAACAAGAACATGCTCACATACACTCATGAATCATTCATGTGTGAATGAGTACACACACACGAACAAATTTACATATTTATACAGCCTACAAGCTCATTAACATACATGCATGTGTATTAACACATTCACACGCCCCAACAAACACAAACATGAGCATGCTCATACATTCACACACAGGATCAGATTCACTCATATAATCTCTCTAACACACATTCACATACACACTCACATTCACTCACACTTGCACATAAATACACATGGATGTGCTTACACTATCACACACAAAAAACACATTTAGTCACACACAAACATGCTCACATTCACTTACACAAATGAACATACACATTAACATGCCCTCCACATACATGTTTGCATATTCATTAACTCACACACATGCTCCTATATTTACTGAAACTTGTATTTTAATAATATGCACCAATATAGATACGCTCATGCATTTACTGACATAAACATTTTTGCACATTCATTAAAAACAAATACTAGAAAACACAATTCACTCACACTCTCATCTGAACACACATAGATATGCTTATACATTCATTCAAACACATGAACATGCTCACATGTATATGCTCACACAATCACTTTTACACAAACATGAACATGTTTATATATACACAAAATGAACCTGCTCTCAAACTCACATGTATATTCATTAACACATTCATGAACATGATCAACAATCACACACAGACATTATCACATACACACATACTTATGCATTCACTCACAGAAAGAGGTGCACACATTAACAAGTTCACACAAATGAACATAGTTACACATTCACTTACAGACGAATATGGTTACATCATGCACACACTCACAAATTCACTCATACACATGAACATACAAACTCACCTTAACACACTCTCACACATATTCATGCTCACATATATCCACACAGTTACACATTCACTCACATGAACATGATCACAGACTTACTCCCATTCATAGACATATAAACTTTCATTCAAACACACAAATATACTCAAATTAACATGCTTATGCATTCACCCACACACCCAAATATGCCTCATCTACTCAATGTTATTCATACATTTACTCTCATGCATAATCATATTCATTCTTAAGATGCTCTCACGTACACATACACATTCAATCACACACCCAAACATGGTTACAAATTTTTTTACACACAGACATCCTCATATATAATTATTTTCACATACACCTGAACATGCTCAAATATACAAACATGATCACTATTCACTCACATCTACAGTATATTCTTCACATGTACACATTAGCAAATTCACTGAGAATCAATTCTTATGTAAGTTATTTTCAGATGTACAGCATAGTGGTTAGACATTTATATAACTTACAAAGTGAGCCCCCGATAAGTTTACTACCTACCTGACACCATACATAGTTATTAAAATATTATTGACTATATTCCCTATGCTGTACTTTACATCCCCATGACTATTTTGTAAATGCCAATTTGTATTTCCTAATCCCCTCACTTTTTTCACCCAGCCCCCAAACCCCCTCCCACCTGCAACCATCAGTTAGTTTTCTGTATGTATGAGTCTGTTTCTGTTTTGTTTGTTCATTTATTTTGTTTTTCAGATTGCACGAATAAGTGAAATCATATGGTATTTGTCTTCCTGAGCCTGATCTCATCTGAATTAAAACTTTGAAAACTCATTGAGGCTTATTTTATGATCTAATATAAGTTCTATCTTGGAAAATATTTTATGTCCATTTGAGAAGAATGCATATTTTGCTGTCAAGTAGAGTGTTCAGTAGATGTCTGTTAGACATAACTGGTTTATAGTTTATTCAAGTCTCCTTTTTTTTCTGGTTGTTCTTCTGCCTAGTTGTTCATTGGATTATGGCTTTTAAAAATCCATTCTACAAATATCTTTTGACTGGAAGATTAGTCAATTTACAGATTTATGTTTACCAGCTGGCTATTTCTTTTTCATATGTTTTATGTCTTTTGTTCCTTTACTCATTCATTTTTGTTGTTGTTGTTAAATAGATATTTTTATTATAAATTTAATTGTCTTATTGTCAATTTTACTATATTTTCAAGTTATTTTCTTAATAGTTGCCCTAGGAATTACAATTGACATTTTAGTTGAAAATAATCTAGGATGGAGTAATACCAACTTAATTTCAATAGCAAACAAAAACTTTGTAACTATTAGCCTTTCCTCCTTTATTAAAGCTATTATTGTACTGTAATACAAATTATTTATGTATATATTATTAGTCCATTGATGAATTTTATAATTATTTTTTCTATAGGCATCTCTTGTATCAGATAAGAATAGAAAAGAAAAGCAAACAAAAATTCATATGCACTGTCTTTTTATTTACCTATCTAGTTCCATTTGCTGGTGTGTGTTTTTTATCTCTTTATGTAAATTACAGTCACTGTTTAGTCTTCTCATTTTGTCCTGAAAAATCCCTTTAATATTGCTTATAAGACAGTCTGCAAGTGATATAACATCTCAGTTTTTGTTTATCTGTTAAAGTATTAGTTCTTCAATTTTTAAGGATTGTTTTTCTAGATATAGAATTTTTCATTGATAGTTTTTTATTAAACAACTAGAATACATCATTCCACTGCCTTTGGGTTTCCATAGTTGTTGATAAGTAAGGTTTTCTTATGTGTGGTGAGTTGCTTTTCTCTTGCTGCTTTCAAGATTTTCTCTTAGGGGCTTTGAAAATTTGATTATATCATGCCTATGTGTATCTTTTTCTGAATTTATCTTACTTGGATGCTATTGAATTTCTTGAAAGCATAGATTAGGTGTTTCTTCCAACTAATTTGGGAAGTTTTGGTGAATATTTCTTTATATATCTTTCTGCCCTTTCTTATATCTCCTCTAGTTTTGACACTCTCATTATGTGTATGTCGATATGTTTGATTCTTGTCCCATAGGTTTCTGACATTCTGTTAAATTTTCTTTTTTTTCTTTCTGCTCTTCGGTCTGGACAATCTTAATTGACCTACCTTTAAAATCACAAATTTTTGTTTGTATTTTTAATTTTTTTCAATTACAGTTTACAGTCAGTATTATTTTGTATTAAGCTCAGATGTACAGCATAGTGGTTAGAAAATCATATACACAAATTCACTGATTTTTTTTTCTTTTATAAGTTCAAATCTGTTATTGAACTCTAATGGGGAATATTTCTTTTTAATTACTATACTTTCAACCCCAGAATTTCTATTATTTAATGTCTTTATTGATATTCTATATTTGGTGAGATATTATTCTCATATTTAATTTTAATTATGTAGATATACTTTTCTTTAGTTATTTGAACATGTTTATAACAGTGGATTTAAAATCTTTACTTATGTCCAATGTCTAGGCTTCAGCAGGAACAGTTTATATTGACTTTTTAACCCTTTGCGGTCGTTTGTCTACTCTCAGCCACCAAAGCTTTTTTACCGTTCCAGTCGTATGTCTGCTCTCAGCCACCACAGCAAGGAACCGTACGAATCTTAACTCTATTCATTCATGTATCAGTTCATAATTTCTCTGAAAGCTCTTAATTCCGACCAGTATGACACCCATGTCCAAATTTAATATGACTGTAAAGGGTTAAAAATTGTTCCATGAGCCATACTTTCTTTGTTCTTTGCATGTTTTGTAGTTTTGGAACTTTAAAACAATTCAGTGTGGCAACTCCAGAAATCAGATTATGCCTCCTTTCCCAGAGTCATTGTTTGATTGTATGGTGACTTTTCCCAATTAATTCATTAAAGCATGGGTACTTTGTCATCTGTGGTTACTGAATTCTCTTCTCTGATTGTAGTGATCAGCTAATGACTAGACAAAGATTTTATTAAATTCTTAAAACAATAAATCTTCCAGCTTTTATCAAGGTGTTCTATGTATATATATGTTTTGGGATACCTTTAATGCTCAGGTAGGCCATTTACATCTCTGCCTAACCCTTCAGTTTCTGTTTATGCAGAGCCTCATTGTCAGCTAGAGGTGAGAACAAGACCTTTCAGGTATTTTCTGAGGATGCACAAAGTTCTACATGTTTATGGCCTTCTAGATCTCTTTGATAAGTTGGAACCTTTTAAAACATCCTGTGGACATTTCCTTTTCTAGCTTATCATTTTAAGTTGTTGGTAGCTTCTTGTTAGCCCTAACTAGTAGCACCACATCTGGAAGTGGCAATGTTAAACAATGGTTGCTGAATATTTTCTCCAAACACCCTGAGAATAAGCCAGTTCACACAAAACAGACTCTGGGTGAGAACAAATGAAGTCATGTCTGACAATGGAGCTTTTCAGAGAGGTGCCAGACAAGTCAAATATTGACAGTTCTCTGAGGATGGGATTGTTGGGGAGCTCCAAAGCTCTTCTGACTCTTCACACTGGCTGTCAGGCTGCAGGTTTCACAGGTAACATACTAGCAAGCCTTTTGGTTTTCCATGCTACCACAGATATGGGGTTGAATGGATTCATAATAGGTTAAATTAAGATGTCACAAAGGTTATTGTTCATAATAATATCGGGCCATTTTTTTTCTTGAATAAATAGTCATTAGATGATTTAAAACCTTTCATTAATTTCCAGAATTCTGAAAAGTTGATTTTGACAATTTTTTTGCCTGTGTTCTTGTTGCGTTTATGGAGGAACAGATTTTCAAAGGTCTATACTTCACCATTTCAGAAGTGCTTTTCTATCTCATTTCTTATTTCAGTAAGTGTTCCTTCTAGTTGTAGAACTTCTATTTTGGATTTGTTTATTTCCATGTAGTCCTAACCTACTTAGTTTTATAGATTCCAAAATATATGTTGTCATGCTCTTAAATGTTTATGATGACTTGTTACTTTCATTAGAATGAAATAACCATCTAAGTGGCTTTGAAAGCAATATGTCATGAATTCAACTATTGTATAGACTTTATGTGTGCTTTGTTGTTTTTCACTTGTGCTTTCTCTATATATTTTCCTTTTCTTTAGTGGCTTTTAAAAAGTAATATTAAGTTGTGTATCTGAATCATAAAGCCATTCTTGTAAAAACTTCAACAAATATTATGGAAACACTAAAGTCCTGTTTCACCACCTCTCACCATCTTTATTCTCCTTGACATCATGTGTTACTCTATTATTGGACAATGGAATATAATTCAATACCTTTATTATGTGTATTTACATGTCCTCGTGTACTATAAGGAAAATAAATTTCTTTATATTTGTGACTTTTAAATAAAGGATACAATTTAGTACTTCTTAGTTTGCAATCTCATTTTCACTTAATTTGTCTTTCCATTTGTTATATTTTTATCAGCCTTATTCTTTCTAATTGATGAATAATATTCCATTTTCTGGGGAGACCATAGATTATTTATTATTTCATACTTTGATAGACATATTTAAATAAGAAGAGATATTTTCTTGTTATAACAGAAGATAATGCAGTGAATAACTTTGTTGTACACATCTCCTTTTGAGAATGGGACATCATGTTTATTGAGCTCCTTTGAAGACTCTCAATAGGTGAAGAGACAATTACATACCTGCTTCACTCACCTGGAAGTCATAATGGAGGTCTTAACTTTTCAAAGGATAAAATGATTTTTGTCTTTTAAATCTAAAACATCATTCAGTAATTTATTACAGTAATAAGGATTTGGAAATTCTTGCCCATGGCAGGGCATGAAGGTCAGAATTAATAAGACATGGGAAATTTACAACAATTAAGTAACACAATCCTAAATAACCTATGAATCAAAGAAGAAATCACATTAGAAATTAGAAAATACTTTGATATGAATGAAAACTTATGATATGCAAATAAAGATAAGAGTAGTAAGTAAATAGAGAATAGGAAAATAATCAATGAATAAACTTTTTCTTTAAAAATAAAAAATAAGAAAACTGTTATAAACCTTTAGCTAGATTGACCAAGGAAAAAATTGAGAAGATTTAAATTTAAAATATCATGAATGAAAGAGGGAACATCACAATAGTTAAAAACAAGACAACAGGCCCAAAATGGAGTCACTTATGCTAAGCTCCAAGTCACCAAACTAAGACTTCATTACAGTTTCTGCTCACACAGAAATGGAATCTTAAACTAGTCAATGAGAAATCATCTAATCAGCAATAGTACATAATCTGCCTGATAGGCACCTGTCATTTCCTAAAAGAAAGTGACCTTGCCACAACCAATTTGCTTTTTGCAAATATAACTTTCTTGTTCCTGCTCCTTTTTGACTAGAAGTGTGTTCTTCAGAGCGCCTTTCTATCTGCTAGATTGGATGCTGCCCTATTCATGAATCATTAAACAAAGCCCAGAAGATGTTTAAAGTTTACTCAGTTGAATTTTGTTTTTTAACACTATCAACACCACAAATTAAGAGGGATTATAAGGGAGTACTATAGAAAAGTGTATGCCAACACATTAGATTATCTATACAAAATGTGCAAATTACTGTAAACACACAGAGCAACAGAAACGATACAAAAAGGAATAGAAATTCTGAGTAGACCTATAACAAGAAATTGACTTACTAATCAAAAAACTTCTCACAAGGGAAAGCCCAGGGTCAGATGGCTTCACTGGTCTACTCTATATTTAAAGAAGAGTTAACATCAATCTTTTAAAAACACTTTCAAAAAATAGATGAACAAATACTTTCCAACTCATACTATAAGGCTAGTATAACCCTGTCACTAAAGACAAAGTTATAACAACAACAAAAACCACTACAGATCAAAATCCTTGACAAATATAGACCCCAAAATTATTAACAGAATATTAGTAATACAAATTCAGCAATATGTAAATATTATTATTTAACATCAGTATGTGGAATTTATCCCAGGAATGAAACATTGATTAAAATATGAAAATCAGTTATCATAATTGTTGGGATAGGCAGTTGTATATAGTTTGTCAAGCCTGTTCTATACATAAGAATTGGCCTTGGGCCTGGAACATTTCCTTGCTGGTAGATAAATGGTGTTCACAGCCTGTACTAGGCTTATCACCTTGTGAGGGAATATCTTTCCCTGTTCTGGGCCTGCTCTGCTTACACACTGCATCAATGGCTTTAAGTCACAGCCCCATCTTTCTATATTTCAGACATCACTATAGAAGGGTTTCTTCCACTACAGCACAAAGTGAGGCACATGCAGTCAAACTGCCTATGACAGCTGCAGAATGGATCCACTGGCCAAGGGGGGCCACTCTATAACAAAGGGCTAGATCTTCTTGTACACACACACTCTTTCCTCTTGTTGTAAGTAAACACTGTACAGCTTGTGCCTGGTGTGAATGTTATATATTCTCCGTGAGCTTGAATCATGCACTGGTTTCTTCCCTAGGTGAAACATATCTGCCTTTTACCCTTGGCCACACTTGTGTTATATTCTACCCCACATCACAGCCTGACCACCCAGTGACCAGTAAAATGGTAATACACCATATTCAGAAAGTAAAAAATAAAAATCACATAATGATCTCAATAGATGCAGAAAAAAATATTTGGCAAAAGTCTAACACCTTTTTATAGTAAAAACACTCTACAAACCAGGACTAGAAGAGAAATTCCTTACCTGTTCAAGTGTATCTATGAAAACACCACAGCTATTATCATACTTAATGGTTAAACATTGAAAGCTTTCCCCCTAAATTCAGGAGCAGGTAATGATGTCTGCTGTTACCACTTCTATTCAACATTGCAGTGGAGGTTCTAGCCAGGGCAATTAAGCAAGAAAAGAGGAAAAAAGACATGCAAATTGGAAAAGAAGTAAACTGATTTATCATAACATAAGAACAAAATACTTAGGAATAAATTTAACAGACAAATGTCCATCAACTGATGGATGGATAAAGAAAATGTGTTATATTTCTATAGAGGGGTATCATTAAGCCATGAAAAGAAGGAAATACTGATAAATGCTACAACATGTATGAGCTGTGGAAAGATTAAACTAAGTGTAAAAGACTAGTCACAAAAGACCCTGTATGGTGTGTTTCAATTTATATAAAATATCCTGAAAAAGCAAATGTATGGAGAAAGCATATCAGTGGTTGTCTGGGTTTGGATCTGGGGTTAGGAGCAGGAATTGCCTGCAAGTGGGCAGAGAGGATCTTTTTGAGGTATAAGAAATGTTCTAAAATTCAATAGAATGTATAGATTGTGGTGAGGCTTGCATAACTGTGTGACTTTAATACAAAATCATTGAATTATACACTAAAACAGGTAAATGTTATATCTCAAAAATATGTTAAAACAATCTCTTTACTAATGGTGTTTTTCATACTGTTTTTGATTCTATAGGAGTCAATTGGAGATCTTAGTGGAAGGAAATTTTCACTTTTCTGTATTACTCAGACTCTGCTTCCTCATTAGAAGCTATCTCAATGTTTAGATGCAAGCATACTCTGTTTTCCCTCATTAATTCAGTTGCTCAGTTTTAGAATTGTGAGTCAAGTGTGAACCACTTAGCTATGGTGCAAGGCTATGATTTTGATGGTAAATTTAAGATGTCACGGAAAGAATGCATTTATCCTGTGTCACATTCCAGGTCATCTGGAGCTATTAAGCATTTGCATTGGATTGGGGGAATCTATGGAATTTAAGATAACTTTCAGAATAAGCACCTGTTATTTTATGTTTTAAGGTGTTCCTGAACAGAGATTGAAACAGGTTTGGTTTGTCTGATGGGAAAGCTAGAATGATTAATTATCATTTGTCCACTTTAACCTACTATTTCTCATTCCCATTGTTTGAAAATTGCTTTATAACCACTATTATTTTATTCACTTATTGTATTGATTCTGAGGATGAATTTGTATCTCTCAGTTTTCATAGAAAGCTAATGTCAAGCTGATTGTTATTTTGATAATCTTGTATAATGACAACTGGGAAAGTTTATTTAATAGCTGGAGTTAGAAATAGGTTTTAGGGATATTTAGAAGCAGGAAATATGGCATACCTACATCCATTAACAGCCCCATTGGGGGGGGGGGTCTACCATCACTGTGACTGTGTGAGAATATGTGTGTGTATTTGTGTATGTTTGGGAAGGTGATATATTTTATTGAAAAAGTTATGACTGAGACCTCTGTTACTTGGGATAAATTGTTAGCTTCTCATGAATATAGTTGGAAGTAGCTGAGTCACCAGTTACTCATTCATTTCCTTTGTTTCTGTGTCCAAAAATAGCCTGACAACTGTGCAGGGAAAGCCTAGCTAGCCTTTGATGCTTTCAATTGGATTTCGTTGATGGACATAGAATAAAATTTGGAAAATGAGAAAGAAAACTAGTGTTTTTCTTTTTTCTTTTTTAATCCTTACCCAAGGATATTTTTTCTATTGCTTTTCAGAGAGAGTGGAAGGGGAGGGGGAGAGAGAGAGAGGGAGAGAGAGAAACATCGATGCGAAAGAGACACATCAATTGGTTGCCTCCCACACGTGCCCTGACTGGGGCCAGGGAATGAGCCTGCAACTAAGGTGCCCTTGACTGGAATCAAACTCAAGACCTTTCAGTCCGAGGGCTGACACTCTAATCACTGAGCCAAACTGGCTAGGACATTGTTTATTTTCTTAGGAAACCTAAGGTTAATTTTATGCATTTATAAAATATTAAAATATTTAAAATTTTAACATTATGCATTAAAAATTCACCTACCAAAATGAGTGTTTCTTATTAGAAAAACTAAAACTTTAGTGAGGTGCTAAAATCTCTCTAAATTGTCCTATATATTGAATATCCAAACAATTAATTATCAAAATTTCCTTTTAGTTATACAAGGAAATTCTAATAGTTACATAGTGTCAGTATGGTGCCAGAGAAGTCAAAATTCTGGACCACTATGGACTCTCCTTTTACTGTAATAAAGAAGTTCCCTTTCCCTTTATTTTTCAGATATTTTGAGTACCTTTAAATCTTCACAGGCTATATCATACAAGAAGCTCCAAGAGCTTAAAATTTCAGTGAGGGATTTGGGATAAAGCTGAGAGAAATATAATTTTTCTTCTGAGTCTTAGTGTTCATGGGGATCATTTTATATAACATGCACTTATTTAAAGAAAATTCTATATACACAGGATTTCTTTTCCTTTAGGTATATGTTAACTACCAGGGTAGAGATTATTAGAATATAGCTTCCAAATTAATACTTTTGCAAGTAGTACCCATTTGTTGGATAAGAGAAAACTGTTTGTTGTTCAGTGAATTTTGTGTTTGACTCAAGAGAAATAGTGGAAAATGAATCATTTTTGTTAAAACCATGGGGATTAAAGACTCTTTCTTTGGACACTTTATTTCCTGATAATGCTTAGAAAACTTTTAAATTATTGTGCATGAATTTGGAAACATTAATTTTTGTTCTTTATGTTAATTTTATTTTGGACAGGAAAGGGTTAACTCAGTAAGGTGAGATTGTTCAAACCCCATACTTTCCAAAGCAGGGCCAGTCTTTGGACTGGCTCTTGGCTTGGTCCTGGGGGTGCCGGTAACCTCTGTGTCCTTAGGATAAGTCTGCCTTCATATGTTTGAATTCTTGGTCCATGCTGTGCCCATTTGACCAGTTCCATTTACCCTAACAATGCGATTTACTGTGAATGCCTATTTGTGCTCTGTGGGGTGGACTGGAATCTGAGTAGCTGTGATCAGTCACAACGGTACTGCATGCCTATGTGACTTTACCTCCAGTAAAAACCTCCAAGGCTCAAGTGAACTTCCTTGGTTGGCACACATCACTAGAAATTGAAGAGCAAGATTCAGCTTACTTAAATGCAGTGGTGACACAAATGACTAACAAAGGTTGATTGATAAGTCCAGCAAAGATCCAAGGGTCTTTCCAAATGGTGAAATTCATAGGAAAAACATGGAGTTGTATGCACTGAGACATTCTATAGATAACTAAATTAAATGCTGTCATTGTTTACCCCCGGAAATAAATAAGAAACATAGCACCTGGTTGGATTTTTTGAATTTTGGAGGATGCATGTTCCACCCCTGGGAATATTTTTAGCTCCAGTCCTTAAAGCCATATGTAAGAAGGCCAAATTTGAATGGGGATCTGAACAATGTCAAGTTGAAATGCAAAAAGCATTGGCTCAGTCAGTGATTTTGAGCCCTTAAGATACACAATCAGATATGATTTTGGAAGTATCTGTAACTTGCACGTATGTAAACTGGAGCTTATAGCAAAGCCCATGAGTGCTGCCCTTCAGTTACCACTGGAATTTTGGGCCAGAAATTTTACAGACATGGAAGTACACTGCACACTGTTTGAGAGACAATTATTGGTTTGCTATTTGACACTTATTGAAACTGACGCATAACTGGAGAACATAAAATTAATTTGAAACTATTACCCAAATATATCTGAGGTAATGTCTAATAAAAAAGCAGTGTCTAGGAGGAATATGTTACTGAAAGAATGCAAGGATATACTCATTGCACTCATAATTAAGGAGCTTCTTTTCCCTCAGGGCAACTTTAGAATCACTTGAGGAACTGCTAGATCCCAATGCCACATGGATGGTGTTCTATGCACAGATTTCAGCTGACCAAATAGCTGCTTCAGAGGAAAACCTCTGAAGAAGATAAGAATAAATCAGCTCAATGGGCTGAAGTACATGCTCTTTTTCTTGGAGTGTGGTGGAAGAATTAAACAATAAAGTTTTAAAAGCCTGGGGGTGGGATAGGTGGAATATGGAGGTGGCCAATGGCCTGGCCATATGGTCAGGTAGAAGGAGAATGGAAAATTAGACTATTAAAGGATTCCTGCATGTATCACAGCCTTATGGAAATCACTATGCAAATTTAAATTACAGGAAAAAACAAGATGGCGGCGTAGGTAACAGCTGCACCCGCCACCTCCGGCAACCACATGAAAATTACAACTAAAATACAGAACCACCATCACTCAGAGCCTCCTGGGATCTGGCTGCACAGAAGCCCCACAACCAGGGAGCTGAAGAAGCCCTGAGACCGGGAGGAGGGGCGGGGACGGGGCGGGGCTGAATTGCAGAAACGTGGCCTCGGGCCCACACCCGGTGCCACGGTTGAAACCCGGAGGGAATCTTGGCGGTAGAGGTTTCCCGGAGGAGGGAGGGGTCCCAGCCCCACAGCAGGCCCCCAGCCCAGGGCTCTAGGGCTGGGAAGAGATGTCCCCACAATTCTGGGCTGTGAACCAGCGGGTACTGTCCCTGAGGGTCTCGGAGGCTGCGGGAGCCCCAGCAGCTCCTCTCAAAGGGCCCGGCACGGACTCACTCAGACGCTCCCTCTGAGCCCAGCGCCGGGCAGCAGCTTGAAAGGACCTGGGACACTCGGGGAGGAACTAACCTGCCTGGAATCCGGGCGAGAGGCGGAGGGGTGGCTTCCTCCCAGGCAGCAGGGCTGGCAGAGGCCATGGCTCCTTTGGCGAGTCCTCCCGCACACAGCCGGCAGGTAGTTGCCATATTTGAATCTCCAGCACCTGACTCACACCTTTGGCCCCGCCCGTGATTCCCGGAGGCCCCGCCCCTCCCCACCTGCAGCTCATCCAGGCCATTTCCAGGGGCTTTTCTGTGCAAATGGCCTCTCAAGCTTCATGCTTAGGACTTTCCTAAAATCTCTCAAACAAGCAGCAGCTGCCCCATATGGCCTGGTAAGTGGCCCCAGGCCTGGCACTAGCAGCAGCCTGCATTGGCTCATAGCTTGGCCTCTCCTGGACACCTCCAAGCCCAGCCCAAGTAGCAGCCAACTACGGTTTGCTGTGTAGCTCATGCTGGGTGGCCCTGCGCAAGGCACTGGCACAGGCTGACTTTGCACCTCCCGGGAAGCCCCAGAGGCAGTGCACCTGGTGGTCAGACTTGACCACGCTGAATTACAACCCTACCACATCCATGAGTGACTCACTCAAGGGGCGTACTTGGTGAACCAAAGCTCCACTGAAGTAAATCCTACTCCATAGGGGTGTCTCCAGCACAGCAGCTCTTTGGCTGTAGTTGCAGGGGGTCCTCACAGATGATTGGTCTGGGGGCCAGTTCCTCCCAGTGATGTCAACAGCAACCAAGGCTCAACTACAACAGGACAGTGCACACAGCCCACACAGGGGGGCACCTAGAAGGCCCAGCTCAGGTGATTGGGGAGGCTGAGCCACTGGACCCTACAGGACACCTACTACACAAAGCCACTCTACAAATTCCAGGAGACATAGCAGCTCTACCTAACACATACAAATACCTGGAAGCAGCCAAAATGTGGAGGCAAAGAAACATGTCACAAAGGAAAGAACAGAAGAAATCTCTAGAAGAGGAAGCAAATGAAATAGATCCAAGCAAGCTAACAGATAGAGAGTTCAGAATTTTGGTTATAAGGATGTTTAAGCAGATGGTTAGGGAAATAACTGAGGAAATCGATAACATAATAAAGTACCAATTTGAAATGAAGGCTACAGGAACTGAAATGAAGAATAATTTACAGGGAATCAACGGTAGAGTAGAGGACGCTGAGAATCAAATCAGCAATTTGGAACATGAGGAAACAAAAAACACCCAACCAGAAAAGCAAAAAGAAAAAAGAATCCAGAAATATGAAGATAGTATAAGGAGCCTCTGGGACAACTTCAAGAGGCCCAACATTCGTATTATTGGGGTGCCAGAAGAGGCAGAAAGAGACCAAGGAATTGAAAACCTATTTGAAAAAATAATTACATAAAACTTCCCCTCCCTGGGGAAAGAAATAGACTTTCAAGTCCAGGAAGCACAGAGGGTCCCAAACAAGAGGAACCCAAAGAAGCCCAGAGCAAGACACATCATAATTAAAATGCCAAAGGTTAAAGACAAAGAGAATCTTAAAAGCAGCAAGAGAAAAGCAATTACTTACCTACAAGGGAGCACCCATACAACTGTCAGCTGATTTCTCAACAGAAACTTTTCAGGCCAGAAGGGAGTGGCAAGAAATATTCAAAGTAATGAAAAACATGGAACTACGACCAAGATTGCTCTACCCAGCAAAGCTATCATTTAGAATTGAAGGTCAAATAAAGAGCTTCACAGATAAGTAAAAGCTAAAGGAGTTCATCACCACCAGACCAGCAGTACAGGAAATGTTGAAGGGTCTTCTTTAAGAAGAAGCTAATGAACGAAAGAATCTGATGAACTAAATAGATCCAGAGACATTGACACATGCAACAGATGATCATATTTCAGAGGAAAGAGGGAAGGGGGGTGGAGGGTGGGAAGAGATTAACCAAAGAAGTTATATGCATATATGCATAACCCATGGACACAGTCAATAACAGGGTGAAGGCCTGGGGAGGGGGTGGGAGTGAAGTGGAGGGGGTCAGTTGCGGGGGGGAAATGGTATACCTGTAATACTCTCAACAATAAAGATAAATTTAAACAGTAAAAATAAAAATAAAAATTAAATTACACACTGAGGAACTTCCTTCCCAAATTAGAAAGTGATTAGAATCAGCAAGTGAACATCCTGGTGCACTTATTTGAGGTGGTCTCCTGGGTCCATAAAATGAATGGACATGGTGCAGCTGCAGCAATGCAGAGATCACCTGATCATCAATATATTCCACTTGCACCTATACCTGCTTCTCCAAATCAGGTCAACTATTTTTTCCTACCTGATTCAATGGTCCTGGGACTAGGGCTGCAGATACCATATGCAGGGATGACCCCTAAGCAAGAAACTTTATGTCAGTATTCAATGGACTGTGCCTTCACTTTATCTGGCCAAATTTGGGTTGATAGTGAATGCAGCTGTATTGCCTAGTGGTAAAGAAAGCCCAGTAGTTGGGGGGTTTAAATATATATATACACACACACACACACACACACACACACACACACACACAAACACACACACACACACAAGGAAAGCCCAGTAGTTCTGTACTTATGTCATCCTATCACATATGGATCAGAATGCACAGAGTTTCTCCTTATACAGAAACTGTTGGGGGTAGGCATTTGTTAGACTGGTATTGGTGCTGATAATCTAGACCATCACAATGACTGAATTTAACATTCCTTCCAAAGATGGAAAAAGTTTGGGTAAAAAACACTGAAAAATGGAGAAAAAGAGTAATAATAGTTGAAGTTAAAGAAATGACTAATTGGATTATGGAATAATGGAAATACAATATTACACTGCTGTCTTGGAAGAGTCTCAGAGCAAGAAAATTATATTGTCCCTTAGCAAAATTACACCCTAATGCTCAAAAGAGTGAAGTCATATATCTTCCAAGACCACTCCTGTTTTTTTAACTTGACAAGATCAAATGGAAACCTGAGTGGCATTGCTTTGGGACACATTTTGGTCATAGAGCATGATGAAATGGGTCCTATGGTTAATGGTTGAGTAGAACTATATTAATGTGTCAGCATCTTTTAACTCTTATTTTTCAGGTTGCATCTAATACAAATGATATAATTTGGAAAGGAGTTTCCAGGAACTACTCCCTACTGAACCATTGGTCTGTGGAGTATATAGCTCCTGGCAGACTAATTACTGTGTAACTATAAACTTTGGTGATCAATAATTGGAAAGATCCCTGGTTATAATGGATGAAACATAGCAGCAGCATTTCTAACATCTTACAGTATATTGTGCACAGATATGTATTACCCTTGTTTTTATGGCTGGAAAGCTATTAACTGGAATGGATTTCTAATGGGAATAAAGCAGTGGGCATCACATAAGTTCAATTCCCCTAAGGAATTGCCTCAACTTGAGTAACTGTCTTAGGTAAATAAGTCATATAACAATATGAACACTGATGATCAAATATACTGGGAGACTGAGTGAAAGCCTTCTCAGGACATAATACTGATAATAAATGATTGGACTGTGGAAGAGCTGGGTTTAGTTAACAAACATTAACTATTTTCTAGGTTAAATACTTCTGTACAAGTTCATAACAAGGTACAAATAATGTTAGATTAATGGGGGAAATTAGTAATCAAATTAGCATAAAATATGAAAATATTTTCTTTTATAGGATGGATTAGTTATTTCATTAAATATATTTCTTCCCACCACTGGTTTCTCCAACTGTTGGGCATATTCATGCTGATACTATTGCTGTATCTGTTATATAAATGTTATACTGAATGTAGATGCACAAAAATTGTGATAGTTTTGCTGTAAGAGGGCTTAAACCTAGAGAGAGTCAGGGGAGCTGACTGAACAGGAAAGAATGAACTCAACTAGCCTGATTTCCTCAAACACTGCATATTCTAAAGAAAGAACCGTGTTTGAACCAGACTTTGACTTAACTCCTGAGAAATAATCTCTGTGCACTGGAATAGTCTACCTGATAAGTTGTTTTTGTATGCCAGATAAGTTTATAACTTATGGTAAAGTCCTATTTTGGCTCAGGAATGGAGAGAGAGGTGGAGGTCTGAGTAAGTGAGGTGAGTCATGTGCTTGTGTGACTTACTGGCCCAAAGATTAGGTGAACATCCTTGCTTAACAACACTTCACATGTGTTGTCACACGTTGCTGGAAGGATTTAAGCATGTTCCTGTGCAAATCCACTGGGATGAAACACCTGGAAGCTTGAGCCTGGTTTCTTCTGGATTTTGTCCCATGTACTTTTTTCCCTTTCATATTTTGATCTATATTTGACCTGGGTTTTCAATGTAATAAACTGTAACTGTAGGCGTAACAGCTTTTTTTTTTTTTAAACTTTCTTTTGAGTCCTTAGAGCAAATAATTGAGCATGAGGGTGAAACAGATTGTGTGTTTAAGCATACAATACA
Organism: Miniopterus natalensis; assembly: GCF_054644295.1. Lineage (NCBI taxonomy): Eukaryota > Metazoa > Chordata > Mammalia > Chiroptera > Miniopteridae > Miniopterus > Miniopterus natalensis. The sequence goes on from NC_142103.1 coordinate 25,971,559, forward strand.
TGGTAGAAAATTTAAGTCAAGATAAATTGAGATATTTGGTTACTTGTGAAAGTACCAAAACTTTGATAATTTGGAGATAGTTTAACATATGTAGGTGTTGAAGAGTTTCATGTACTAATATTCAAAGAGAATAAAGGAGAGAGAGAGAATGGGAAATATGTCTGTGTTTGTGGTGGTGGGGGTAAAAAAGAGAACAGGTTAGGAGAAGAAAGGGAAAGAGGGAGGGAGAGAGAAAAAAGAGGGAGGGAGGAATAAAATTCCTGTGGGTGCGGTGGGCAGACTTGAGCAGATCTAGGACAATAGACCAGGTACAGAAGGTCACCAAGATGGAAAACCCCAGGTACCTAGCAATGGAAAAGACTGGGAAGACAAGGACCTCAACCTCAGGGTAATCTTTCCTTCCCTAGCATATTCCTGGTCCTGAGGTTTGGACCCCCTGACCTTTAATATCGCTGGATATGCAGTTCAGACACTCCCCTGACCTTTCTTCCCATGGCATGTGGATAGTCATGTGGTAAACCTCTCTGGAGGAGGAACAAGGGGCCAAAGAGTGGCCTCATGTGACTCCCATGTGGGACCTTGTAAAACCACTCCCTTAAGCATTAACCCCTAGGGATAACATCTAGGCCTCAGCTGTGTTTCAGCTCTGGGCCCAGAAAAGCAGCAAAACCAGACAAGAGATGTCATGGCTGACCTCAGGACCAGCTGCATTGAATAATGACCACCTTCCCTGGTGCTGACCAATCAGTGGAGACCAGGAACCTAAAAAGACACACTTGGAAAGCTGATGAATATTCTATTGCAATCTTCTCCTGGGACCTGCCCTAAAATCCCTGCCTTTAAAAGCCCTTAGGAGGGAGGACTCAACATTCTCCGTCTCAGGAAAAAGCCTGGCACGTTTCCTAGCACCCTCCTCTTTCCCCCAAGCACATTACCTTTACCCCTCTCTCTCCTAAGCTCCAAGGGCCCTTCTTTTGCCTCTGTAACTTGTTTCCTGAGTCCATTTCTACTACTTCTCACTTTTACCTTTGTGACTTTCTACATAAACTTTCTATTATAGTTTAAGTCTTAACTCTGAATTCTTTCTTAGCCAGAACTCAAGTATTGAGGTTGCTGGACCAAGTTCGGGTCTGACCCAACTGGTCTAACATCTGGTGCAGTTTTGTTCTTACAGCCAACAGGGGTACATAAAATAAAATAAAATTACTGGAAATTTATGTAGAAACTTGGTTGTAGAAGGTATACTGAGAAGAAGCCATTAGGTGCTGTGCTAGTTCATTTAAACATTTTTATGTAAGATATTTTCCCATTAGTTGTTTATATTAAGCATGCATATTTTTTATCAGAAAAAAACACATATGTTTTGAAAGTTGTAGAAAATAAAGCAGCCTCATGATTTACATTTTCTAAGTAATATAAATATAAAGAATAAAGTATGTTGAAATTTGGTGTAGAACTAAATTATATTTTTCTTTTAGTTGTAGAAATTAAAAAAAAAAAGAGAGAAAACCTGGAGGTAGAGAGACTCAAATATTTACAATGTTATTTTTACATCTTTATTATTATTATTATTATTATTATTATTAGCATTTTCAGTGAGCATTCCTATGGTGATGAATACTGGGAGAGATACACTCTTACTTTGGTGGTTGAGTAACCTAAATTCCAGTGCTGGTGCTCCTTATTCCACCTGTGTTGTCTTGGGAAATAAGCAACTCTTCCCTAGGTATATGATCCCTATAGGATTCTCAAATATCAGATCCAAACAGTAGGCAAGTGGAAAAGAACAAACAAGGTTCTGAGTGTCCTGCCTGCAGCACCTGTGCACACTCTAAGGAATGTTGATTGAGAGGTTCAGATATCCCTATCTACCATCTGCTTCCTCTTAAAGCATATTTCATACAAGGAAGTCAGCAATAAACTGAAGAGACTGTGCATCTCTTCCAAAGCATAATTGATACAAAGAAATACTAACTGCATCTTCAACAATATCTGCTAACAGGCACCCAAACTGACATAAAATAGTCTGTGTTAAAGGCCTTGTGCTTTATGCTACAGGCAAAGGGAGGCCATATGGAGATTTAAATTACTGGTGGGAAAAGACACAAATATTCCTGCAGAGAAGAACTGGTTTCCAAAGTGATGCTCAGCTATGTAGGTGTTAAGAAAGATGATGATGTATTGGAGCCCACAAAGATAACATTAGATTTTCCAAACATTTAAAATATAATCCTTTATAACAGAGATCAACAAACTAAGGCCTGATGGCTGTATCTGGCCTGCTACTTAAAAATAAATAAATTTTATTGCACCATAGCTACCTAATTTTTTATCTTGATGTCTAAGGCTACTTTCTTGTTACCATGGTAGAGTTGAGTTGAGACAGACCTGTATGGCCCCAAAATATAATATATCTAATATCTGGCATTTCACTTAGAAGTGAAAGCCAGCTCCTGTTTTATAACATCAAGTTTGTGTGTATTTCTTAAAGTGCGCAATGGTTATTATGTTATGTAGCTAGATAATGACGTATGATTATATGTCGTTTCTAGATTATATGTCAATTTCTAGACAAAAACTTTCTTAAACAAGGATGCTTGCTAAGAAAAGTACAGAGACTTCTGTTTTATGAAATCAATACCAAATTGCCCGCCTAACATAGGGCTCCTATCATCTTAGTTCACAGTCAAGGGAGGATAAACCCAGGTTGGTGACTCAGCCCCTTCAGGCTCCTTTTAGCAAGAGCTGCCAGTGTGTCTCCCATAAAACAGGAAGGATCAAGCACTCTCATATCCCAGTAAATACTCAGACCCCAAACATAGACACACACAAACATGCTATGATGATAGACTTTCAATAGGCCTATAACTGATGCAGATTCTTCACCTTTTCTGCCTGTAATTCTATCAGATGTATCTACCAGGAGACAATAGCATAAAGAGTTGTCATAAAAAACAAAATGTTACCATATTTCCTGCATTAGTGTCACAATGTACAGAAACTGGGATATGTACATTCACTATAAGAGTCAGATTCATAGTTGAGAGGTCAGCTACTCCAGTCTATACCACTCCAACTAATGAATGCACAAAATCACTTTAGGAAACATACTGCTAACCTTTAAATAGGTATTTCATGGAACAAACCTTTCAAACAATGGTAATGGAGAAAGTTTAAGATTGTTCATAGGCTCAGATTTCCCATCAGACCCACTGTCAAGATTAATTTAGAACCAACAATACCACATGTGTGGTCCCAAAAGGATGCCAAAATCCACAGGCCTCCAAATTTACCCCCAATAATTAGTTCTCACAGTTGGCCACCGCATTCAAGGACAGGGAGGAGGTATCAGAGATATCCTCACTGAGTGCAGGACTGACTGCTGAGTCCAGAGGGCTTTCATTATTTGCCTCTGTTAGCCAATGGAAACACTCAGTGCTATGAAAGTTATGTCACAGTATTTCTGGTGGCAGACTCTGATGCACAGAAGATCATGCTGTTCCTAACACAGCTTTATTACCTCAACCTCCAGGCATAAATCAGTACAACCCCAGTTAATGAGAAACTCCGTTGGCACTTGAGTCACAAGACAAATATATATTTTCCATGACACAATTTTATCATTAGATCTTCAGCATCATACTAGACCTCAAAGTCTCGCATGTGACTCACATTGCTACAACTGAATGAAGTAGAAAAGAAGGTATCAGAGCCAGACAAAAGTTACCTTCTTCAATAATACAGAAATGCAAGACCATATTTTAACCTCTTATGATTAGTAAAACAAAAGAAGTATGGCAAAGGGGAGATTTTCCAACATCTGGGGAAACAACCACTAAGGAGTAATAAGTGGGGAGTTGTTGTTTCCCAAGATCACACTGGTGGGAGGTGGAGTACCCAAAACAGAACTCAGTTTATGAACCACCAACATTGGCAGGTATATCTTCCCAGTATTCACCAACATATAATGCTCATTGAAAATGACAATATACTACTACTACTACTACTACTAATAATAATAATATAGAGGTAAAATATTGTTGTTAACATTTGGGTCTCTTTTCTCTCTGTGTGTTTTTCTTTTTACAACTTAAAGAAAAATCTATTTTTTGGCACCAAATTTCAAAATATTTTTTGTTCATATTTGTATATCTCTCAGAAAGTGTGAATCATGATCATGGTGTATTTCCCAGAAAACTTAAAATATAAATAGTAGCTTTTTTTCTGATAAAAAATGATGCATGCTTAATATAAACAAATAAGAGTAAAATCTCTTGCATAAAAAATGTCTAAGTGGACTGGCACATCATCTACCCATATGACAAACAATAAATTGGACCCTGATCTTACACCATACACACACAAAAAAAATCAACTCAGAATGGATTAAAGACTTAAACATAAGGCCTGAAACTGTAAAAAGCCTAGAAGAAAACAGAGAGGAAGAACTTTAGGATATTGATCTTGGAAATAACTTCACTGACTTGACACCACAAGCATAGGCAACAAAACCAACCAGCCAACCAAACAAACAACATGTGGGACTATATCAAATTAAAAGGCTTCTGCACAGGCCTAGCTGGTGTGGCTCAGTTGGTTGGAGCATGGTTCCATTCACCAAAAGATGGCGAGTTGGATTTCCGGTCAGGGCACATACCCAGGTTGCAGTTTTGATTCCCCAGTCAGGGAGCATGTGATCCATGTTTCTCTCTCACATAGATGTCTCTCTCTCTCTCTCTCTCTCTCTCTCTCTCTCAATAGAATAAAATTTTAAAAGCTTCTGCGCCACAAAGGAAACAGTACACAGAAGGAAAAGACAAACTGTGGAATGGGACATAATATATGCAAATCATATATCTGATAATAGGTTAATCTCAAAAATATAAAAAGGACATCTTATAACTCAATAGAAGACAAACAATCAAAGCCTAATAACTCACTTTAAAAAATGAGCTAAGGAATTTTCTCCAAAGAAGACATCCATGACAGCAGGTATATAAAAACATGCTCAACTTTATTAATCATCAGTGAAATGTAGATCAAAACCACAATGATATATCACTTCACAACTGTCATGTTGCCTATTATTTTAAAAAAATAAGATAAATGTTGGTGAGGATATGGATAAACTGGAACCCTTGCACATTGTTGGTGGGTATGCAAAATGGTTTAGCAACTTTGGAAAACAGTATGATGGTCCTCAAAAAATTAAGTATAGAAACACCATATGATCCAGTAATCCCATTCTGGTATTTATCTAAAATAATTGAATCAATATCTTGAAGAGATATTAGCACTTCCATGTTCATTGCAGCACTATTCATAATAAGCAAGATGCAGAAACAACTTAAATGACCATCAACAAATGGACGAATAGAACAGAGGTGGTAAATTCATACAATGAAATATTATCTTGCTTTAAAAAAAAGAAATCTGACATATGCTACAACATGGGGACATTATGCTAAGTGAACAAATCCAGTCACAGGAAAACACATACTGTATGATTCCACTTACATGAGATATCTGAAATAGTCAAATTCATAGAATCAAGAGTGAAATAGTGGTATTCAGTATCTGGGAGGAGGGGAAAATGGCAAGTTACTTAGTCAACAGGCATAAAGTTTCATTTAAGTGAGATGAATAAGTTCTAGAGATCTGCAATATAGCATTGTACTTATAGTCAACGATAATATATTGTACACTTAAACATGTGTTAAGAGAATAGATCTTATGTTGTGTTTTACCACAATAAAATAAATATTTTTAAAAAGAAATAAAATGTCCAAATTAGGAGTTTTTAATTCCTATGCTTTTAACAAAAATGATTTTTTTATCTTCCACAATTGCTCTTAGGTTGATATAAAATCTCTAATCAAATATTACTTTTCAGTTATCCAATTGATAGTTATGCTTATTGAAACAGTATTTGGGAAACTATATTCTGATAACCACTTACCCAGGTGATTGATTAGCACATACCTCAAGGAAAATAAATCTTAGTATGGAGTTATCTCTCAATAAGTGCACATTTCTTAAAATGACTCCCATGAATACTGCCACCCATAGGTTTAAAAAAAAGTTTTCCACTTTGATTCCAAATCCACATTACTAAAATTCTAAGCTATTACTTTAGAGCTCCTTGTGAATGGGCTATTTCCTAAAAATTATAAGGAAACTTTATTATACTATAGGAGCAGTTTGTAATGGCCCTATGTAATATAAATATTTTGCTTTTCTGGAACCTTACTGACACTGGATAAATTTTATAATTGCCTTGTGTAATTAAAAATGAACTATTGATAACTATTTTAGTATTGAATATATAAGACTATTTAAGGAGAATTTAGACTATCACTGAAATTCATTTTTTCCCCCCATAAGTTATACCCATTTTGTCAGGGGAAATTTTAATACATCATGTTAAAATGAAAATTATTATATACCTTTTAAAAATTATAAAATTAATTTAACCCTTGTTTGGATCTTCCAAATGTTATTCTAGGTCCACCAACAAAATCCAATTGAAAGAATCAAAAGCTAAACAAGCTCTCCTAGCACAGATGCCAGGCTATTTTAGGACACAGAGATAGGGAATTGAGTAAATATCCAGTGTCTAAGCTATTTACCATTCTCCTCACGAGGAGCTTACAGCCGTTCTGAAATTACAGGGGGAATAGGACCCAGGTTCTCCAATTAAGAAAACAAAAACTCACTCTCTCAAATCCACACACAAAAAGGCACACAATCACAATCATAGTGATGGTAGACTCCCCGGTAGGCCTGTTTTAGATGAATGTATGCCATTCTATCTGCCTGTGAATATCCTTGTTAACTGTCTCTACCTCTGACCATTAGACAGCATATTCCAGTTGTCATAGAAACCAGAATATCAGCATAACAATCAGTTTTGCATCAGCTTTCCAAAGAAACTGTAAAGTACAAATTCATATCCAAATTCATTCTCAGAATCAATGAAAAGAATGAATAAATGAATGAAATATTACAAGAGATTCAGTAACTACCCCCAAATTTACCATTGGAGTAAAATAAAAGAATTTTGAGATAGTGAGTTGATGTGGAAGAAAAGAATGGTCAATTATCCTGGGTTTTCTGTCAGACACACCAAATATGGTTTTAATGTCTGTTTAAGACCATTTTAGAACCTGAAATAACAGCTGCTTGTGCTGAAAAGGATTTCAAAATCCATATAGCCTCAAACTCAGTGCAAACACTTAATAGCTTAAATGACCTGGTTTAAAAGAACACCACATTCTTTCTACTGCACCATAAATTCATAATCAAAATCATAGCCTTGCACCATAGTTGAATGGTTCACTTACTACTCACAATAATAAAACTATATAAATGGATGGATGGATGGATGGATGGATGGATGGATGGATGGATGGATGGATGGATGGAAGGATGGATGGATGAATGAGGCAGAACAGAAAATGTTAGAATCTGGACATCAAGATGACTAATGAGGAAGAAGAACCTGAGTAATATGTGAGAATGAGATTTTTTCCTCCACCAAGATCCTTGTTGATAACGTAGACACTTGATTACAACAGTCCCCAGGTGTGTATTGAGGCCAGCCAAGAATTTTGGTACTTTTGGAACAACATGGAAAGAAAATTTAGTGATTATTAACCTTCCAGGTGTAGTATTAGGGAAACCAGCCACTGAGGAGCTGCTTGGGCTAAGGACACTGGTAAATTTTTAGACAAATGAAAATAGTAGTATGAAGAAAATAAATAAACTGCTTTCCAGTTTCAAGACAAAATGGCATAAACGAACTCCTTTCTCCTCCTCTCTAAAAGCCATGGTAATGATTCAACAAACAATTATAAAATGACTCTGAACATGGAAGGGAGAAGTTGACAAGCCAGGGAACTGAAGACTTGAAAAACATCACGGTAAGTCTTTTGTCTTTTCTTGATATCTCTTGAATATTCCTCACTGGGCACCAAAGAGAAACTGTAGCCTGGAAACTCCCACAGGCTTAGAAGAAAAACAAGAAATCAAGAAGAGCCTACTCCTTTTTTATTTCTTTTTGTCCAGAGGAGTTAAAATGTCAGCCTAGCAAAGACCTAGCAGGGAGATTCACCTGGCCCAACAACAAATGCAGTGGTGACTCAATCAACAACACCAGCAGATTAGTCATCAGGTCCACTCAGGGATCTGTTCTACACTGCATGCATGGAGCAGTGGTGGGTCAGTCCACCACAGTATCAGCAACCAAGGCCCAGTGCTTCATGAACTCCCAACCAGTGACATTGGGTACACAGGTGACACCTGCAGAGATTGAGAGTAAGGAACTTCTAGGTATGTGAATTGTGCATGTGATTCTTTCAGCCTCTATTGATATCTCTCTGCTGTGCTCCAGGACAGCATTGGCCATTGTCATGAAATTATTCATTGCATTGTTTTCATAATAAATAAAAACAACTGGAAACAAAGTGACATTATAGGGAATAGAATAAGTAATATAAGGTCTAGATCAAAATGGAAAATTGTACATCCAACAAAAGAATGAGATGAATCTAAATATATTAACAAAGAAAGGAAAAAACAATCAGGTATAAAAATAATATTACAGCCCTGCCCTGTGTGGCTCAGTTGATTGGAGTATCATTTTGTCATCTTGTACACCAAAAGGTGGAGGGTTTCATTCCTGGTCAGGACACATACTGAGGTTGTGGTTTTGATCCAGGTTGGCACTCGTGAAGGAAGCACCGAACTGATGATTCTCTTTCACATCAATGTTTCTTCCCTCTCTCTCTCTCTCTCTCTCTCCCTCTCTAAAAATTCAATAAAATTGTAAAAAATCATATTACACACCAAAGGGAAAAATGATATCATTAATGTAAAAATCCTATAAAGAAAGAAAACAATACTCTATATTCTTCTTTTAGGACATAAAGACATATCAATATCTATAGAAAGAGATTGAGAGTGACGTTAGAGTAATGGCTGCGTGAGAGATACCCTTGGCCACCTCTCCTCCTAAAATTTCAACAAATTAACCAACTATAATTTAACAAAGAATTCCCTACTCAACACAGAGGAATGCCTGAGAGACCCGCTCATTGAAATACCTAAAGGTGGGAAACTAGGAATAAGCAGGGAGATGATAAAGGAGGAAAGTTCAAATGGCCTGTAGATGCAGCCCTGTAGCCAGGAGCTCATGGATCAGCATGGCCTGAAAAAGGGAGGGAGCTAGCAGCAGCAGGCGCTTCCTTGGGCTGGGAGGAACAGAGAGCTGCTGGGGGAGGCAGTACAGTAGGACAAGCAGAGTGAACAGTGACTGAGCCAGGAGACCCCTGAAAGAGTGTAGGGTTCTGCCATGTGGATATCCACTGTCAGTGGTGGTGTTTCTGACAAAGAAAGGAACCACAGAGTCCTTTCACCCCTTGAACTCCCAACACTCACCTCCCATTGCCCTCAGTGTCAGGTTGAGGAACATTTTATCTGTAAACCAAGACCTATTGCAGTGGAGCCATTGTTTCCCTCTGACTGATCCCTAGGTTTGGTGATTGGGGCCCAGACCCCAAAGGAGTCTGGGCCCCCATTACAGTGAGGACAAAACAAACCCCACCTCCAAGCGGTGTGGTTATACTGTCTTACCAAAGCCTTCGGAGGTCAAGTCTGGGAGATCACAGAGGCAAAAAAAATCTTGAGATTCAGTGCCATCTACTGGAAAATAGTAGAAAGACCTCTTCAGAGAACACTGTTATTAAAGGGATACTTATGTGTAGACAGAGGAGAGGAGCAAATACCATGAATGACCATGGTAATGAGGATGATCAGAAAGAAAATGAAAAATTCTTATAAAACATGCTGGAACACATGGAAATATTTCAAGATTGCGGTTCTGAAAATACTCAACAAGATGTGAGAAAAAAGACAGGCAATTCAGTGCACTCAGAAAACAAATGAATGCACAAAATGAATACTTTACCAAAGAGATTGAAACTTTAAAAAAGAATCAATCAGAAATACTGGAAATGAAGCATGCAATTAAGGATATTAGGAATAAGCTACTGAGCATAGAAAATAGAGCCAACAAGATGGAGGAAAGAATTAGTGATATCGAAGATAGGAGTCTAGAAATCACACAGAGGGAAGAAGAGAGAGACCTGAACATAAAGAAAAATGAAAGAGCTCTACAAGAAATATCTGACTCTATCAGATAAAACAATATTAGAATAATAGACATCCTGGAAGAAGAGAGGGAGAAGGGAACAGAGAGTCTATTCAAACAAATAGTAGATGAGAACTTCTCAAACCTATAGAAAGTACTAGATCCTTGAATCCAAGAACCAACAGAACACCTAGTTACCTCAATCCAAAGAGGCCTTCTCTAAGGTGCATTGTATTAAAACTGTCAAAATTTAATGACAAAGAAAAAAATTCTCAAAACAGCCAGGAAAAAGAAAGAAGTGACCTGTAAAGAAAACCCATTGGAATTTCATCTGATTTCTCAGCAGAAATTGTACAAGCCAGAAGAGAGTGGAACCAAATATTCAAATGTTTGAAAGAAAAATTATCAACTATGAATAATATACCCAGCAAAATTATCCTTTAAATATGAAGGAGAAATAAAGATGTTCCCAGACATACAGAAGCTGAGAGATTTTATTACCAAAAAACCTCCACTGCAGGAAATACTCAAGGGAGTTATTCTACCTGAAACAAAGAACATAAGGTCACAAGACTACGAGTAAGATCACAAAAAAACTTACAGCATAAACAGGGATAATTTGTGACAACAAAAACATAAAGGGTGAGTGGGTAAAGGTCTGAACTAGTAAAAGAGGATGAACATCATATGCACTCGAAAGAAAAAAGAAACTTGTATATATGCAACTTTAAGTTTTATAAACCTGATGGTAACCACACACAAAAATTCCCAAACCAAGACACATAGCTTAAAAAAAAAAGGACACAGAGAAAAGAAGTATGAAACACCACCAAATAAAAACAGAAGTACAAAGGAAAAGAGCCAATGGAGGCACAGAGCTACCAAAAAAACAAAAGGTAAAATGGCTATAGGAAATTCTTATACATCAATATTACCTTAAATGTAAATGGTCTGAATTCACCAATAAAGACATACAGAGTAGCAGAGTGGATCAAAAAACAAAACCCAACCATATGCTGCCTACAAGACATGTATCTAAGCTGCAAAGACAAAGGTAGATTCAAAGTAAAAGGGTGGAAAATGATTCTCCAAGCAAATAACATCCACCGAAAAGCAGGTGTGGCCATACTTATATCTGACAAAATAGATTTCAAGACAACAAAGATAACAAGAGACAAGCAGCAGCATGCCCCACATGGCTTGATAAGTGGCCTCATGTCTGGCACTAGTGGCAGTCTGCATTGATTCATAGCTTGGACTCTCCTTGACACCTCCAAGCCTAGCACAAGTATCAGCCAACTACGGTTTGCTGTGTAGCTCAGGCTGGGTGGTCCTGGGCAAGGCACTGCCACAGGCTGACTTTGCACCTCCCGGGAAGCCCCAGAGGCAGTGCACCTGGTGGTCAGACTTGACCACGCTGGATTACAACCCTACCACATCCACAAGTGACACAATCAAGGGGTGCACTTGGTGAACATCAAAGCTCCACTGAAGTAAGTCCTGCTCCATAGGGGTGTCTCCAGCACAGCAGCTCTTTGGCTGCAGTTGCAGCTGGTCCTCACAGCTGATTGGTCTGGGGGTCAATTTCTCCCAGTGATGCCAACAGCAACCAAGGCTCAACTACAACAGGACAGTGCACACAGTCCACACAGGGGAGCACCTCGAAGGCCCAGCTCAGGTGACTGGGGAGGCTGAGCCACTGGACCCTATAGGACACCTGCTACACAAAGCCACTCTACAAATTCTGGGAGACATAGCAGTTCTACTTAATACATAGAAACAAACACCAGGAAGCAGCCAAAATGGGGAAGCAAAGAAACATGTCACAGGAAAGAACAGAAGAAATCTCTAGAAAAGAAACTAAGTGAAATAGATCCAAGCAAGGAACAGATATAGAGTTCAGAATTTCTTTTATAAGGATGCTCAATTATATTAGTAAGAGTATTATGAAAACAACTGAGAAAATCAAAGACATAATAAAGTACCAATTTGAAATGAAGGCTACACGAACTGAAATGAAGAATAATTTACAGGGAATCAACAGTAGAGTAGAGGACGCTGAGAATCTAATCAGCATTTTGGAGCATGAGGAAACAAAAAACACCCAACCAGAAAAGCAAAAAGAAAAAAGAATCCAGAAATATGAAGATAGCATAAGGAGCCTCTGGGACAACTTCAAGAGGCTCAACATTCGTATTATTGGGGTCCCAGAAGGAGAAGAAAGACAGCAAGAAATTGAAAACCTATTTGAAAAATAATTACAGAAAACTTTTCCTACCTGTGGAAAGAATTAGACTTACAAGTCCAGGAAGCAGAGAGGATCCCAAACAAGAGGAACCCAAAGAGGTACACAGCAAGACACATCATAATTAAAATGCCAGAGGTTAAAGATAAAGAGAGAATCTTAAAAGCAGCAAGAGAAAAGCAGTCAGTTACCTACAAGTGAGCACCCATATGACTGTCAGCTGATTTCTCAACAGAAACTTTTCAGGCCAGAAAGGAGTGGCAAGAAATATTCAAAGTGATGAAAAACATGGAACTACAACCAAGATTGCTCTACCCAGCAAAGCTATCATTTAGAATTGAAGGTCAAATAAAGAGCTTCACAGATAAGAAAAAGCTAAAGGAGTTCATCACCACCAGACCAGCACTACAGGAAATGTTGAAGGGTCTTCCTTAACAAGAAGCTAATGAACGAAAGAATCTGATGAACTAAATAGATCCAGAGACAATGACACATGCAACAGATTATCAAATTTCAGAGGAAAGAGGGAAGGGGGGCGGAGGGAGGGAAGAGATTAACCAAGGAAGTTATATGCATATATGCATAACCCATGGACACAGTCAATAACAGGGTGAAGGCCTGAGGAAGGGGTGGGAGGGAGGTGGAGGGGGTCAACTGGGGGGGGGGGAATGGGCCCCTGTAATACTTTCAACAATAAAGATAACTTAAAAAATAATAATAATAACACATCACGATCAATTGGGGTTCATTCCAGGGGCACAAGGATGGTTCAATATATGTAAATTAATCAGTGTAATACACCACATTAACAGAAAAAAGGATAAAATTATATGATGTAGAAAAAGCATTTGATAAGACATAACATCCATTTACAATTAAAACACTCAATTAAATAGGAATAGAAGGAAAGTATCTTAACATAGTAAAGGCCATATATGATAAACCCTCAGCTAATATTATACTCAACTGTGAAAAACTGAAAGCTATTCCTCTGAGTTCAGGAACAGGACAAGGATGTCTACTTTCACCACTCTTATTCAACATAATTCTGGAAGTCCTAGCCAGAGCAATAAGGCAAGAGAAAGAAATAAAAGGCATCCAAATAGGAAAGGAAGAATAAAACTCACTTTTTGTGGATGACATGATCCTGTATATAGAAAACCATAAAAACTCCACCAAAAAAGTATTAGAAATAAACAAATACAGTAGAGTTGTAGGATACAAAATCAATGTACAAAAATCCATTGCCTTCCTGTATACTAACAACAAAACTTCAAAAAAAGAAATGAAAAAAAACAATTCTTTTGCAATTGCAACCAAAACAATAAAATATGTAGGAATAAACTTAACAAAGTACGTGAAAGACCTATATACTGAAAATTATAAAGCATTATTAAAAGAGTTTGAAAAAGACACAACAAAATGGAAAAATACCCCTTGTTCATGGATTGGAAGAATCAATATTGTTAAAATGGCCATATTACCCAAAGCAATATACAGATTTAATGCAATCCCCGTCAAAATCCCAATGACATTTTTTAAAGAAATAGAACAAGAAATCATCAGATTTGTATGGAACCACAAAAAACCCTGAATAGCTAAACTAATCCTGAGAAAAAAAGAATGAAGCTGGAGGTATCATGCTACCTGACTTCAAATTACACTACAGAGTTATGATAATCAAAACCGCATGGTATTGGTGCAGAAACAGACATTCAGATCACTGGAACAAAACAGAGAGCCCAGATATAAAACCACATGTATATGGCAAATACTTTTTGACAAAGGAGCCAGAAACACACAATGGAGTAAAGAGAGTCTCTTCAATAAATGGTGCTGGGAAAACTGTAAAGCGTCATGCAAAGAATGAAACTGGATTACAGTTTGTCGCCATGCACAAAAATTAACTCAAAATAGATCAAAGACCTAAATATGGGACTTGAAGCAATAAGTTATAGAGAAGAAGACATAGGTACCAAACTTATGGACCATGGTCATAGAAAACATTTTATGAACTTGACCCCAAAGGCAAGAGAAGTAAAGGCAAAAATAAATGAATGGGACCATATAAAACTAAAAAGTTTCTGCACAGCAAAAGAAACCAATAATAAAACAAAGAGGCAGCCAACCAGATGGGAGATGATATTTGTATGCACTATCTCCGAAAAAGGTTTAATTTCCAAAATATATAAATATCCCCATAGTTTCCTAGTTTCATGTGGGTAACACTTTCATGTTTGAAAGCATTTCATAAAGATTCTCTTGGGAAAGAAAAATATTAAAATATGATTAAAGCATTGTATTAATCAGCAAAAAAAAAAAAGACACGCATAAAAGTCAACACCAAAGAAACAAACAATCCAATCAAAAAGTGGGCGGAGGACCTGAACAGACACTCTCCCAAGAAGACATAAGAACAGCTAATAGGTATATGAAAAGATGTTCAACCTCACTAGCAATTAAGGAAATGCAAATCAAAACTACAATAAGATACCACCTCACACTTGTTAAGAGTGGCCATTAGTAACAAGACAAGAAATAATAAGTGTTGGAGAGGTTGTGGGAAAAAGGGAACCCTCCTTCACTGCTAGTGGGAATGTAGGCTTACAACCACTATGGGAAGCAGTCTGCCAATTCCTTAAAAAATTAAGAATAGAGTTACCATATGATTCAGCAATCACTCTCCTGGGTATGTACCCAAAAAACTCGAAAGCATATATTCTCAAAGATATATGCACCCCTATGTTTATTGCAGCATTATTCATGGTGGCCAAGACATGGAGACAATCAAAGTGTCCTGCGATAGAGGACTGGAAAAAGAAGATGTGGGACATGTACACAGTGGAATACTACTCAGCCATAAGAAAGGATGAAACACTGCCATTTGCAACAACATGGATGGACCTTGAGAATATTATGCTAAGTGAAATAAGTCAGTCAGAAAAAGCTAAGAACCATATGATCTCACTCATATGTGGGGTATAAAACTGAAACTCATGGACACAAATAGCAGTGTGGTGGTTGCCAGAGGGAAGGGGGTGAGGGGTGAAGGGAGGGTCCTAACATATGGTGACGGGAGAAGATATGACTTTGGGTGGTGGGCACACAGAGCAATATACACATCTTGTAACATAGAAACCCACACCTGAAACCTATATGTTCATATTAACCATTGTCACCCCAATAAATTTAATAAAAAATTTTTAAAAAATGTTTTTATTGATTTCAGAGAGAGAAAGGGAGAGGGAGAGAGAGACAGAAACATCAGTGATGAGAGTCATTGATCAGCTGCCTCCTGCACCCCCCACACACCAGGAATTGAGCTCACAACCTGGGGATGTGCGCTGACCTGACGGGGAATTGAACCATGACCTCTGGGTTCATAGGTTGATGCTCAACCACTGAGCTATGTTGGCCAGGCTCTCTTTAACTTTTAAAGAAACTTTCAAACTGTATTTCAATGTGTCTGTACCATGTTATATTCCTATCAGCAGTGTATGACAGTAGTGATTTCTCTATATTCTTGCCCTTACTTGGTATGGTTAATATTTTTAATTTTAGCTGTTCTAATAGGTATGTGGTGGTAAGTTATAGTGGTTTTAATTTACATTTTCCTAAATAACGATGTTAATTTTGATGCACTAATTTTTCATCTGTATATCTTCTTTAACAAAATGTCTGATAAAATTCTTTTCCTATCTTATGTTGTGTTGGTTTTTTTAATCTTATTATTGAGTTTTGTGATTTTATTTTATGTTGGGTTGTTTATTTTCTTACTGAGTTCTGAGATTTTTGTATATTCTTGATCTGTGTCCTTTATGAGGTGTATGATTTGAAAATATTTTATCTCTGTAGCTTGCCTTTTCATTCTCTTAACAGTATCTTTGAAGGAGAATAGTTTTAATTTTGATGATGTGCAGTATATTAGTTTTATTATCAATCATGTTTTTGTTGTCACAACTATGTTTCCTTCTGGATGTTTTATAGTTTTAGGTTTTACATTTAATTTGATAATGCATTTAGAAAACATTGTATATTTTGGGAGGTGTATATCAAGGATGAAAAGAAAAAGTGATATATCTGTGATCTCTATGAATGTTAGGCATTTATATTCCAAGTCTTTGAGCTCTCTGATACTCTCACTTTCTATATGACAGTTCTCACTCCTGGATTTCAAAATTCATTGCATTTAATTAAGGGAATACAAGAAAAAAGAGTATGTTAAACTCACTGTCAATTCCATGATACTTTGAATTTGATTGTTCTTTCAGAGTTTGCCTGCTGCTATTTACATTTCAGTGCCCTCATGGAGCTTTTCCATGCATCCAGTTCTAGTTTTATAGCTGTATTCAGCAACACCATGCAAAAAATATTTTTAAACTTCTACTTCATACATGAAAATCAACATTGAAAGTGTGTATAACATATTAAAATTTTTATTTGCAATGATTTTGCCTGAACATCTGTCTTCCTCTTAAAACATTAATTTACTAAGTAAAGGGAAAATGGATAATCACCCATCCAATAGAAAATGCAATATAATTTTTGTTAAAGGAGCTTCTTCTGTAAAGTGGTCACATTCTCCCCATAAATTCAACTACCATAGTCATTACTATGAAAAAATATATGTAAATGTTATCACACATAACATGCAGTTGATGTATCTTAAGAGATTAAAATGCAGTCGGGTCTATGTTAAGCCTTTGATATTTATTTTCACATCAAGTTTTTAAAAGTAATTTTCCAACATTTATTTTTACAAAAAATTTGATTCAAGTTAAACAATTAATTGGCTTCAGACTTTAACTTTTAATTGTGTATATTTATCCATATTCAGATAATTGTCATATTTAGCCAAATGGAGGCTTTTTCTGTAATATATTTCCAAATTCCTAGACCTGGTACATCTACTCCTTCTAGTGGCCTGGAATGACTTATCAGTCAGCATTTATATTATTGGAACCTATTGGAGATAATATATGAATAAATCAAATGATAAAGCTTGCTTGGTTTATGACAAATGATTACGTTTTTGGAGGTGCAAGAATCAGAACAATGTGCTTACATGGTTTGTTTATACCAAACTAGATGGGCATTCAGCTTGGATTCACACTCTAGAGTAGCCAAATCATGAAATAATAACTCTATCTGCCTTCTACATGTGGTCAGATATCTATATTAAGACGATCCAGTCAGTGACAGACATACAGCAAAAAACTTGTCTATTTTAAGAAGCCATCTAGCCATTGAAGTATTGATACTCCCATAAATGAAATTTCAGGGAAGTGTAGAGTGAATAATTTTTCACAAGGTTGCCAAAATAATTTATATTTATTTACACACATATAGACTGCATAAAGATAATGCATTAATTTTATTTTAAATTGCAGAATATTTTTTTAAAGCAATTGAAATTAGTGATAGTATATAAGAAAGCCTTTGTTATTGGTTTGCTGTCTCAAACTAATTGTTCCAAAAATATGGTTAATAGGGGACATGTAGGAATTATTTTTAAAAGAAATCCAATGGTTTATATTCATGAAGCAAAAAAAAAAAAAAGGGAAAAAAGATTTTACATTTCTAGAAAAAATAAACATTATTTTTAAAAAATTACTATTGCTTAATATTTGACACCAGTGCCTTTTCATGTAAAATAAAAGAATGTGAATCCTATTTTAAAATATCAAGTGTAATTAAAAGAAATGTTATAAAATAAAATATTTTCCTTTGAAATTATTTGGGGAATTGGTCCATTTCATTTAAGTCATTTAAGTTGTGTGTATAATGTTATTGATAGTATTTTATTATCCTTTTAATTTCCACAGAATCAGTACTATGTCCCCTCTTTCATTGAAAATATTGGTCATTTGTGTCTTCTCTCTCTCTTTTTCTTGGTTACCTTGGCTGAAGTCTTAACAAATTTATTGATCTTTCCAAGGAACCAGCTGTAGGTATCATTGATTTACTCTATTGTTTCCATTTTCAATTTTGTTTATTTCTGCTCTATTTATTTTCTTTCGTCTTCCTGTTTTAGATCTAATGTGCTTCTTTCTCTAGTTTCCTAGGTGAAAACAGATTATTGATTTTGGCAGGAGGAATAGCAGGAAATGTAGCTTACCAAGAACTGGAAATTTTACTAACTTTTAACAGCTTTCATTTATGAATAATTTAAAAATCTTTAATATGTTTTTGATACAGTGGTTCCTACTGTTTTATAAAATATATACATAATTATTGCTGGTTATATTAGCCTAAGTGTACACAAAGGATAGTGTGATACAGGAGTTTCCATGTGAGCAGTTCTTTCGGCAAGTGGTTGTAGTGAGTTAGAGTGAGGAAAATGAGTGGTGAAACAAGGTAGGAGGAAAAGTGAAACAAAGTTGTGTTATGATGTGCACACCACTACAAGCAAGTGGTGCTTGATCTTATGGGTCTAAAATTGGTATCCATCCTTGTGAAGATGAATCAATGTCATCTCTAAGATAGAATGGGTTCGGTGCATTCAATGTGGAATGAGGTAGCTGGATGATACCTTGGAAGGAAGGTACAGAATTAAGGGCTCAGCCTCAGATGTCGCTCTTGGAGAGTTACACATTCAGCTGTGGCAGTAGCCTGATTACCCTTTGTGAGCTGTTGAGCTCAAGCTTAGGCTTCATTCATGCCCCCATGACAATTCATGGATCTATTGTGCCAGAACTATGACTGAGGAGAGAAGCTGTTTGAGTCATCAGATCCATTTGGTTTTTTAAGAGTCTTCTATACAGTCCTCCGGTTGGTCATTACGATGAGGCACAGAGATACATATGCTTTGTTTCCATTCCCATAGTTCCATCCACATGTCTCTTATCCAAACTTGCTTACCTTCCATTTACAATACTTCTCTTCCCAGTACCCTGGCATACCAACCAAATTGTTCTCCACAGTCTAGGAAACCACCTCAAGCTACAACTCCCTCCATTCAAACTGAAAGACCAGGTGTAACGATCACAGCTCTGCCAACTGGAAGTTTTACGTTCAACATTATTCTTTAGGGCTACTCCAACTGAAGCTGAAATATGGTGGTAGTCTATTTAAAGCTATAGTAAGTATTTAATGCTGACACATCTTCAGCATGCTGACACTTCATTTCCTCTTTCATTGGTTGGTCATAGATGACCCCCTATTCCATAAGGGGTATCATTGCTCAATGGCATGGGAGTTTGTGCAATCATTTATTTGTGACTTCTCAGGCTAGATCCTGAATGTCGCATTTCCATCACAGGCTGGACTGCTCTTAAGGCTGCCAGATGTTATCAAATGATGAATCTTATAATGCACAGTGTATGGTGGCCAGCACCTGTCATATAGTCAATTACTGCCTCTTGATTAGGCACTCCAGATCTACTAACCTTAAATAGTATACAAGGAGTTTTATATACATATAAAATATCTATAATATCTATATTATGTTTTTATTGATTTTAGAGAGAGTAAGGGAGAGGAAGAGAGAGAAACATCAATGATGACAGAAAGTCATTGACCAGCTACCTCCTGCATGCTCCCTATTGAGGATCGTGGCCGAAACCCGGGCATGTGCCCTGACTGGGAATTGAACCGTGATCTCCTGGTTCATGGGTCAACGCTCAACCACTGAGCCACACCAGTTGGGCAGGAGCTGTATTTTAAATGGCTAGTAGTTTACTGGCACAGGAGGTATGGCTTTTGTTCAGAACCTCAGATTCTGTTTTGTAACTCTATATTATGGCTTAGAATGACTAGTAAGTGCAACTTTATCCACCATAGATACTGTAAGGACTGTCAGAATATGCTGAGTCATATGGCCTAAGTCACAGGGCTACTTGCACCACAGGTTTGGAAAAAAAAAAAAAAAAAGGTCGATCGGGACCATGGTTTTCCACCACAACTGCTAACATTGGACTTTAACTTGCCAAGGCTGTTTTTTTTTTTTTCCCCAATTTCTTAAAAATTTATTTTTTATTATTGACTGTATTACAGATATCCTCCATTTTCCTCCCCTCAATTGTCTCCCTCCTCCCAGCACCACCCCCAACCCAGGTCTTCGACACACTATTGTCTGTCCACGGCCTATGCATATAGACATATAAGTTCTTTGGTTAATCTCTTCTCACCCCTCCCCACCACCTTTCCCCCTGAGATGTCAGTCTGTTCCATGCATTCATTGCTCTGGATCTATGTTGTTCGTCAGTTTATTTTGTTCATTAGATTCCACATATAAGTGTGTGATACTTGTCTTTCTCTGACTGGCTCATTTTGCTTAGCATAATACTCTCCAGGTCCCTCCATGCTGTCACAAAGGATAGATCCTTCGTTTTTACAGCCCCATAGTATTCCATGGTGTAAATGTACCACAGTTTTTTATCCAGTCATCTACTGATGGGCACTTGGGCTGTTTCCAGATCTTAGCTATTGTAAATAGCTGTGAACATAGGTAATACTCTAATCAGTTGTCCATACATCTAGCCCTGGAATACTATTTGTAAGGCATTGCCATAGATTTCTATCAGTCACCATACCCTGACTCCACTCTGACCTTCCTCACTGTGGTAATGATGCTCAACTTGCCTGAGGTTTTGTGCCACCATCTGGGCCTTGTCATTCTAGAATCTTATCATTCTTATTGTAACACAGCCTACTTCCAACCATGGTTTGCAGAGGTGAGCCAATATTTGAGCTACTCAAAAATGTCAGTGTTTCCCTTCACTATTATAATGGTGTTTTCTCTGCCCTCCCAGGGAGAATAGTTTAGAGAAGGGTCCTCTTGTCTCATGCAATAAGTCATTTCTAATACCTTCACTCCATTTGACCTCACCAATTCCTCAATACTCAGGCAAAGAAGTTCCAATGTCCTCATTTTATTTACTACAGGCTGTTGTCCAAGCTTAAAGATGCCACCTAGCAGAATATTAAGGTAGCTCCAGGTCATGGAACCCCAAATCATAAGTGTGTGCTCCCATGTAACTTTTCCTCTATATTCACTTATAATCTGCCTCCTTCCATTGCTAATTTGATATCCTCAAAATCCATTCCAAAACATATTATCCTAGCTCAGGCTAGTACATTTTAGCTAGTTCCTACAGCTCCTTCTGGATTTTCCACCTAAACAGAGACCGTATTTTGCTTCTTGTGCGGTGATACATTACCCTTGTCATGAATTGGGATCAATGAAAAATATGTGATGGATGTTGAGTAAGACAGACAATGTCTTTTGAGGAAGTTGCCTTAGATGAAGTTATTGCCTTGTTTCTAGGAACAAGGAAGCTGTTCTCTAATAGCAAGGGTTGGGGGGCTGCTTTTGACTGGCCGAGAAGTGAGGGGATTATAGGTATCCAAGATTCTCACACCCATCACTATTATAAACCTCAGAGTTGTACTCTTTCTTTATTAGGACACATATATTGATATAGAGACCTGTAAATGTTGTGAATAGTTTCCATGCTTCTCCACCAACCTTTCAATTAGAATATGGACCTGATATTTGGCAGTCTGCCTTATGACTGGAGCAGATGAGGGTCTCTATAATCCAATGAGTTAGGGAGCATACCCATCAGACACACAAACTTAGGTTAGAGATCCAGATTAAGGCATTCTTAGAGACAGCCTCAGTCACTCAGGCTGAAAGGGATCTCAGAATCCATACTGAGTGGGAAGCCAAATTCATCCACTCCCACACCCCAAATGCCAACTATGCAAAGAGTAGATGCATGACTGAGACACATCTCCGTCACTTTATTATATGCCAAATATAAATGACATCCCAGGAGGAATCAGGTGCCCCCCCCCCCTTTTACCCCAAACCAAGTAACTCACAAATGTGGGAAAGCCTGGAGCTCTGGTTTTCGAATACAGACAGTTAGTACATAGGATTAATAAATATTACTCATTATTATGATAAAGTAGTGCATCATAGTGCTTTTAGAAATTAGGTGGTCATCTGGCTCACTTTAAATCTGACCTTGTCATTTGGGTCACCTTAAATCTTTAGAGCAGAGCAGTGTTTTAAACCGTTGCTTGCTCTCCTAACAAAAGCATGAATGAGTGAATATACAAATGAGGTAGTAAAGAAAGTATCAGAAACAAAAGATAGAAATGGCTTCACTGAGAAAACAGAAGGTGGGCAATATACTGGAATCAAAGGGACACAATGTTATAGAGTAAATACAGTATGTTTTCCTAAGGAATGAGGTCCACATATAGCGTGGTGATGGTTTGTTGTCAAATACTCCTCAGGATCATGAGGAAGCTGTGTGGACTGATACAGGCTATATGTATCAATATATAGATACCAAGGAGTCTTGGTCTTTGTCAGGCAGACCAAGAGAAGGTGGTTCTATGGAATCTAATGTTTATACAATTTGGAAGGTTTTCTTTTAAAATAATATAAAATCAACCATGAAAGTGAATATTTATTTAGAATGATAAGATAATGTATAACAAGAAGTAAAATGATGACAACTACAAGCAAAAATTCCAATCAGAGAAACACCAGTTATGTAACTACACAATCTGAAGTATGATGAACATCCAAAATGAAAGCTATAATGGTTTTATTACAAATCAAAACATTAAACTTTTGCAAATTTTACATAAACATGTGGCCATGTGAACATATAACAAAAACCCAAGAATAACAGTTGTCTCACTCTATGAGTAAAAATGCAGACAGGTTCATATTAAGCCTTTAGTGTTTATTTTTATGTCAAGTTTCTAAAATAAAGTAGCCCTTATAACATTTATTTTCACTAAGGTCTTGTTTCAAGTTAGAATAAGCTATTCATTGGTTTCAGACTTTAACTTTTATCTGTGTACTTTTAAATATATTTGGATAATTGTCATATTCAGCCAAATGGAGGCCTTTTCTATGACCCATTTCCAAATTCACAGATTCTGGTCCATCTACTCTTTGTTTTAGCCTGGAATGACTTACCAGTTAACATTTATATTATCAGATCCAACTGGAACTATTCTACTAATGAGTCATATGATACAGACTGCTTGGTTTGAAACAAATGACTATGTATTTAGAGATACAATAGTCAGAACAAAGTGCTTGCATTTACTACAGTTTATATCAAACTAGATGGGCTCTTAAGCAGTCAGCCTGGACTTATACTCTAGAGTAGCCAGACTATGAATACAATGACTCTAGCTGCCTTCCACATGTGGTCAGACAGCTATATTAAGATACGGTTACTGTTAGTTATGATAACAGCCAAAAGCCTGTCTGTTTAAGAAATCACTCACCTATTGAATAATACACGCTCCATAAATGGAATTTCAGGGAAGTGTAGAATGAACAATCCTGTTCCAGGCTGCCAAAATTATTTTCTGCATGCTGAGATGTTATTCTCACACAGACAGACTGCATGCAGGTAATCCATTTACTTTATTTTTGAATTCCAGATTGTTTTCTTGCAAAAGCAATTACAATTAGTTATAATATATAGCAAAGCATCTCTGTTATAATATATAGCAAAGCATCTCTATCTTTGGTTCTATGTCTCAGATATTTTTCCAAAAATAAATAGGCATGGCAGGAAAAATAATTCAACTATCTTAAGAGAAACCCAATATTTTATAAAAATTAAGCAAAAATATATAATCAATGTTTCTTAGACTTTTTTCTAATCATCTTGCTTAATATCTAATACTAGTGTAATTTTAATATGCAAATGATTGTGTACACTGTATTTAACTATACAGAATACACACAAAGATGTCCAAAAAAACCCAAAATAGTACTTTCCCTTAAAAATTGTTTAGGAATTATGCATTCTAGAAATGTATGAGAAAGTAGAACTGCTGAAATATGTTAATAAAATTGACTTTGAAGAAGCTTAAGCAAGAAAATGTTGATGTAGTAATATTCACAGATTATAGAGATTGGGGAAAAAAAAAAAAAAAAAAAAGCACAGCAAAACCTGAACATATTACCTAAAGTCTCCCATTTCTGGAAAATATGTTAGAGGGATTTTTTAAACTAGTATCTATGAAAGCTCTCTGTTATGATTTGGACACTCAGGTGATTTAATGAGCTTCTTTTGTTAATGGCTTCCGTCTCTTTTCGAATATGATTTTTGCATCAAATAACTCTCTTTCCCTGTATCCTAGAGATGGTCCTTTTAGATACTTTGCTTCAGCTGCCTTGTAATCTAATCCATCAACAGCAGAAATTGAACAAATGATTGCTTCTGGCAGAAGAACTTCTAAGATAAATTTAATTTTATCATCTTTTATCAGAGCCAGCATTCTTTTGTCTATTTTTTTGTAGATTTCTTGTAAATATTTCACCACCTCATCCAACTGATCTTCATCCTCAAAGTATGTTTCAATGCAGGGAGTGAATCTCTTTGCTTTCAAAAATGATTTCAGCCACCTGGACTTTTTTGTGCCATTTAAAATGGACAGAAGATGATTCTCCGTTCCTTTTGCATTCACAATGAAGTCCACTAGGTTCTTGTTGGCTCGATCCCGAGCTGCCTTCATTCGGTCAGGGAGAATTTTTTGGAAGGACATTTTCTTGGTCTGGGAAGTCATAGCCATTGGTTCCACAGAATCTTCATTATCCAACTTTGGAAATAAGTTCCTGAAGGTATCCTGTTTGATTACTTTCCTCATTGGATAACTAATGTCAGCAGCATAGTACTCAAAGAAAGAGCCTGTAAAAGAACCACAACCTAGTCTAACTCTGTAGTCACAAATCAGCGAGATGCACCAGTCAATACTTTCACTGTAATCCTCCCTAGCTTTATCCACTAGTGCTTGTTTCTCTTTACAATCAAATTTCTTTAATCTTCTCAAAAGCACTCTAATGCCTCTCTTTTCAGGATTCATGTTTGCCTCAACAAAAAGCACACTTGCTTTTCTCTCTTTTCGCCTGATGCTTTTCACCACGGCTGGCCAAAATGGATATTTTTTATATTTAAACCAGACAATCATTCCTGCTTCAAATGAACGTGGCTCATAATGAAAAACCACCGGTGGAAGTATTTCGTCTTCCTCATCGTCATCTAATACAGAAGTATCAACAGGATTTAGAGGCACTGACTTGTCAGAAGCCTGAAGCTCTTCCCTGTGCTCCTCAAAACCCAGATGTTGAACACTTCTTTCATTATTTCCAAGAAGTGAACAATCCATGACACAGTTAGAAGCATCAAATGAACCCTGACGTTCCCACGAACAATGCCTGGGAGATGCCACAGCACCCATCTCTGATTCCACAGGTTGATTCTGGCTTGTATCTAAGCATGAATTCGAGGGACCCTCTCCAGGATCCTCAATATTCTCTGAGAAGGTAGAACATTCAGAGGAAGTAGCCAGGGCCTTTGGGCAGATGTCCTCTGGCTCCTCTTTCAAAGTTTTCGGCACAATGAAGATATCTGGTGGTGAAGTTGGAGTGAACTTCTCTTCCTTAACATAAGCATCTTCCTCTTTGATTGTGGAATCCAAAGGCATAATTGTTGGGATGTCAATCTTTTTCTTGCTCTCCTTTTCATCCTCGTCTGAAAGTGAAGGGAAAATCTGGCACCAGCTGGAGTTTTGTGATGATTTTGTTTCCATCTCACTTGGAATAGTGTCAATGGTTGCAAGCACTTGTGATTTATCATCATACAAGGAATCATCACTCTCTGAAGATACCAACAGGCATATTGGATTCTCACTTTCCTCAAGACGCTTTGAAAAGTCTCCTTTATACTTCCGATACTTTTTATGAGGGGGTGAATCAGAACGCTTTTGTGGTACATTTTGAGGCAGTGTAGTAGTCTCTTCTTCATCTGAACTGCTTGCTTGATTAAAATGTGTTCTCTTATTCAGAATACCCAATGCCACTTTTAGTGACCTTGCATAGGCCGTTTCCTCTCTAGGTGGGGACCTGCCCTCTGACTGCACTGCTAGTGAGGATGCAATGGCTTCAATTTGAGATTTATTTAGGATCTTTGTTTCCGTGCTTTCCACTTTAATTTTTTCATCTAGTGAGAGTATCTGAACTTCTAGGGAAAATGTCTTTTTTCTCTTACTGTTTGATGAAGTCTCAGATCTGGACAAAACTTTTGCTGGCCATAACTGGTCTCTCCAATTGCATAAGACATACTCGGCATCCATTGTGATTTAGATTTGTTTTGCTAAAAGGTTATTATCAGAGACTGAGGTGTATGGCTATTCTCGTCACTGCTAAGGCAGTGCCTACCAAAAACAATACTCTCACCAAAATCTCCTTTGTCTTAGAACTACCAAGTGTTTACAGCTTGTGTGGTCTGTTCTCCTCCAGCAGAATTTCCCAAGGATGCTTGAGCCCGTTGTTTAAATGGGACAATATGGGAGATACTGGAATAAGGAAAAGGAAAAGAAGAAAATTATCAGCAAACAAGGTTATTTTGCCAAAGTGGAAGGCGAGCAGTAACAAATAGAGAGGAGATCAAAGAAAGAATAATGCTCAATGGGGCATGAGATGGGAGGGGAAAATGCAGCATAATGTAAGGTGAGGGTAAAAATTGAAGAAGTGGTTTATAATGCCTCAGATTCAAGAACTTGCCTTTACTATTGCACGTGATTATTAAGGACTGAATCAGTGTACATGCTGGCAGAGGTGGGAAAGGTTGCAGTGGTGTGTCAGGGACTCTATGTTATTAGATACGTTGGGACATTTGTGTCCCTAATGTTATACCTAGGGCAGTGGGACTCCAAACTTTGCATGCATTGGAATCATCTAGAGGTCTTCATAAAACTAGATTTCTAGGCCCTATCCTGAAGAGTTTTATCCAGAAAGTCTAGATAGGATCCAACATTTTGTATTTCTAAGTTCTCAAGTGATTCTATTGCAACTTGTCCAAGAACTTGAGAAGCACTGCTCTACCTGAACACACAGCTTTATAAATATTAAGCTATAAATACTTTCTAGTTTACCCAAAACAAGTAGACAAAGATAACAGGGTATGCATCTCCTTGGCCCAGACAATAACACAATGGCCTTGTTAAAAGCATGAGCTTAGAAAGCAGACATTCAGAATGGTTGCTATGTTTATTAATTGGATAGGATAGTTATAAAGATTTCTTGAGAGTCAGGTGGCTAAAATTCAGGTAGAAATCTGAATAGCCTCTTGCACAATTACTTCACAGCGGTTTAACATATGAGATTCTTCCCCCAAACTAGAAGTGATGACTTTTAATTACACAATGTTACGGTTATAGAACAAGGAGCAAAATGAATTATATCTCAAATTTTCAATCTACCATGGTTTTAGTATGAAATGTGGCTTCTAATTAAAAATACTATGGCTTCAGCCCTGGTCAGGTGGCTCAGTTGGTTGGAGCATTGTATTGTACATCAAAAGGTTGCGGGTTTAATCCCCAGTCGGGGTGCATACAAGAGGCAGCTGACTGATGTCTCTCTCCTTCCCTCTCTCCCTAAAAAAAAGTCAATAAAAATATATCTTCACGTGAGAGTTAAAATACTATGGCTATAGAGAAGGAAGCAAAATAAATTATAACTCAAGTTCTCAACAAGATTTTAATGTGAAATGTTTCGTGAAATGGGAAAAGCCTTACCCAGTGTCACGTGGGTCATAGAGGATCTGGTCCTGTGATCCGGTTGTCTTGATTCTCACTTCAAAAGAAGAAAAGCTATATAAAACGAGGTAGAAATTCAAACCAAACATATGGGAAAAGCATAAAGAAACTTTCCTACCCAAATTTAGAAGGCATGTCATTGTGAAACACAGGAATGAGATGAAATTTCATCTGTGATATAGATGCCATTTCTACTTTCCTTCTTGTTCTTTTTGAATTCTGTGACACAGTTATGTTATTTGGTTCATACTGAAATCACCTCTCTGATGGAAAAATTGTGAGGTTGGGACAAGAGAGAAGGAAGTAAAAAATTGCCTTTTGTCTATTATGAGCAAGACTGTATATTTTGCTTGAATCTGCTCATCAATCACCATGTGGATTTTTCCTCCTTTGCAAATGTAATTTTTTCATTGGAATTTTAATAATACTCTACACGCTGTCTCACAGTCTCCACTAATGCAAAAATACGTTTCATTGCTTTGTTTGACATTTTCATAAAAATGGTTGCCTGAAGAAAATGTACTAAACCTGGCAAGCCCCATCTTGTGACTAGAATCAGAACTGCAGCCACCCCAGGAGGTATAGGCAGGGCCTCAGTCATGATCAGATCCTTTTTATGAGAAGCGTAGGAACTACATTTAGCGAGCCAGAAGCCTTCCCAGGCTTCTAGAATTTTCTATTCTAAGTTCAAGGGTTTTGTTTTGTAAGATTATAACAGGGTCATAATGTCTTCAATTACAATGTTTCTGATTATAAAAATATCCAGAAGCTTATTAAAAATTGAAAAGATGCAGATATATATATATATATATATACAAAATAAAGTACAACTTTACAAAGAATCACTATGAATATTTTCTATAATTTCAGAATTTTTTACATATAGAGATAAGTATTTTCAAACCAACATCAGATCTCAATTAAGAATATATTTTGAATATCATTGTATATATTTTCCACATGATTTTAATGAATCACTTTAAATGTATTTTTCCCACATTTACATTTTATCTCAGTATTTTCCCTAATGATGTAAACCAAGTAAATAAATAAGTATATATTAATACTATTTTAAATAGAGAGCAGTAAAGCTAGCCCTGTCTCTTCAACTACACAAATGATACTATTAATAGTGTGGCAGATATGTTTTCCCAGATTTGGTTGCATATATTGTAGTAGCATACCTATGTTTTCCTAAGATACATACTTCTTTTTAAGTGAGGTTATATAATAAATGCTATGCTATAATTTATTTTTTCACTTTATACTACTTATCGGATATTTCAAATCACTACATGTTTTTATTCTCCAGATACATAATATTCCACTGTATTGTTACACCATTCCATATAATATTTTAAAAACTCATTATAGAAATAAACCATATCCTTTTTCTATCTCACTATTGAAAGGTATAGAAAAATAGTTCTTGCTGACCATAGCCATACCTGTGGTCTGAAAGAATGGGTTGTGAGGAGGACACAGGCAGGGCTGTAGCCAACAACAGCAATTAGGTTACATGCTTGATCAGGTCCAGGAAAATGTCCACTATCGGCAAAAAACAAAGGGAGGATGTTTGCACATCTGCATATGTCTATGAATGCTTATATGTTTTAGACAAAATGGGTATGTTGTTTCAGCTTCATTTTTTCTTTCTTGATTATAAATATAATCATGGAGCAATCTACTCTAAAGATGCTGAAAGAGGCTAAAAAACTAGTATTACACTACTAGTAACCTGACAACTCAGAAATGCTGACTAACATGGGAGTTTATGTTTTCTCAGTTTTTCTAATCACACACACACACATGCATATGTATGTACAAGTTTCTTTAGTCAACTATATATCTGATCCCCTTTCCATGTTCATATACAAGTGGCATGTAGCCTTTGTATGTGTCAATCGATTCATGAGTATTCTTTCCCATATTGTCACACATTTGACCCATCATTTCCTGTGTAAATTAATGCTTAAAATTCAAACAGTAACAAAATTCCAGCAACATAAACGTGGAATGCCAAGTCAATAAATGAGCATGAATGGCTATACTGCACTGACATCTTAATATAGAGGCTGTAATCTGATCACTCCTTCTCCCACTGTGGATTTTTAAAGCATTGGGAGATACAGAAATTCTAAAGGATTAATTCCTTCAAAATGCCAGCAATTCTTTCAAAACCACACACCCTTCTCACCCACTTTAAGATCACCATTCCTATTTTCCTCATCTCTGCTCTAGGGCCTTGAGAAGTCCCTGGAAAATCACTAGATTTAAGACAGTCATTACCTTGAAGCTTTTTGTCAGCTGCAGCCTCCTGAAATGCAGTCCCTCCACCAAGACTGGCCAGGCACGGATTGCTTCAAGCTTCTTAGAGAATGCTCCGCCTCCTCCCTGTGATGGGGAAGACAGAAGGCCTCTCCCTGAATAGAGGAGGGACAACAGCCAAGTTAAACTGCTGAAGTGTTAAAGGGGAGAAAGTGTTCCTTAAGGAACTTAAAAGTGAAATGGCAACAAGTGTCTGTTTAATTTCCATTCAAACCCTTAGAATGTGTCAATTTTTGATAAAAAGAACCACTTTACTAAAAAATGAAAATCTAGTTTAAAATATTCCTTACATATTTTTCCTTGCCTTGGCTGGCACCTTACCTCTGCAGGTACATTTAAAACCCAGCTGGTCAAGCTGCATTAAAACAGCTCACTAAGAATCTTGATTGGGATTGCACTAAGACTGTACATTGTTTTATGAAGAATTACTTCTTTATAATATTTTTTCTGTTTGCAGGATATGACAGTCTGTCTCTTTTTATTCAGCTCTTCTCTTACGCTCTTCAGGAAAGTTTCGGAGATTTCTTCACAAACTTGGATGTTCCAACTAAAGGCTGAAAATCACTGGTTTGGCAGTAAAGTATACATTTCACATACCCTCATCAATAATTAGCAATTCCTTCTTCTTATATTTTGTTGGTATTTTTCACTCAGACAATTCAATGTGGAGAAAATTAATTTTAAAAAATTACATGCCTTTGTTCATATGTATGTCTAAAATAAATTTTGCAAATTTTGTTCATTAAAATTCTCCCATGTTAAACTTAGATTTCTGATTTAACTTAGCCAATTTTAAGTATCATTAGTGTTAATTTTTGGAATGAAAATATTTGGGGATGAAGCACCTGTGTATCATATAATATGTAATATATATTTTTAAAAATCTACCCTTATATAAGCATTAATATTGGAACAATAAATATCAATAAATAATGAAGATCATCTCATACTGGTGTATTAGTAAGGGCTTTACTAATGATATGCAATGTTTTGTGCTATAAACAATCCCTAAATCTCAGTGGTTCAACCACAAAAGTTTATTTTGCTGATGTCAAAGCTCAATGTACCTCATCAAGTGGTCAGAAAGGGGAAAGGTTCTCTGTTCCAAGCAGTCATTAAGAGACTCAAACTTCTTTACCATCTTCTTTGGTCTTGAAGTCCTCCATTGCATTCTTTGCACTTGGCCAGCAATATTACAAAGAGGGGTGTTGGTGAATCATGTGGAAGATTTTAGGGGCCAAGTGTGGCAAATTTTACTGCCGGCCACAGTCAACTAGCTAAAACTGCCATAGAGACTGGGGAAGGTATTCTTATGACTCAGGAGGAGAAGGAAACAGGGTTTTGTGAACACATAGCGTTCTCTCTGCCACAGGAAGTTTTCCCTTTCGATTTTTATAGGCTTTTGTTATATGATTAATGCCTTTTCACAACCATGTGTCATATTTATAATGACTAGGACAGGAGAGACTTTTCGTTGCCGGCCCTAAATCTACTCTTTGCCCTCTTATTCATTAGCAGAACGGCAGTTGCACTCAGGGTGACTATGTAAACTCTTAAAATATTCTTTTTCCCAGGCTCCCTTACTGTAAGCCGTGGCCAGGTGATGGAATTCCTTGCCAAAGAATGTAAGCAAAACTAGGTGTGAAGATTCTAGAGAAGGTACCTCAAAAGTGGTTGAACCACCACCTTGTGCTTTTTTCTACTTTCCTTCTTTCTCTTGCCTCCCCCCCTAGAACTTGACCATGATATAATATAGAGAGCTATTCTTGACTGAGTGACTTAAAGAATGTAACTCGTACCCTGGCCAGGTGGCCCAGTTGATAGGGACATCGTCCCGTACACCAAAAGGTTGCAGATTCAAATCCCAGTCAAGCACATACTTAGGTTGCGGGTTTGATGCCCGGTTGGGGCGCATATGGGAGGCAACCAATTGATGTTTCTTTCTCACATGAATGTTTTTTTTTCTCTTTCTCTTTCCCTTCCTTTCCATAGAAAACCCGTATCACTGGGTGAGGATTAAAGAAACAAAAGAATGTAACTCACTAGGGATGGAAGTACCTGAACCCCTGAATAATGGGATCCCCTCAACCCAATAACTTTAACTTAGTGAAACAGTAAACTTCTATTTTACTTAAGTCACTGTGTTTTCCAGTCTCTCTTCTAGAACAAAAGAATGGTTCTTATAATCACCAACAAAAATAATATTATTTTTATTACAGAATTAATATTTTCAAAGCTCTCAAATTATTACTATATAAATTCAAGAGGATTATTAAGCCAGTAGAAAATGTGGCTTTAGTTAAATAAAGAGATATATTCAATTATATATTTTATAATGTAATATTTATCATTCTGTCCTCTCATTTCACACATTTGGAAAAAAACAAATGCACGTCAAGTATAGTCATTATACTAAGACTACACTCACTTCTATTTATTTTTTTTATTTTCTATATTGCACATAGATCAGGAAATGTTACACCACCTCATTATTTCCCAAACAAAATGCAAAGGAAAATATTAATTCCTTATATAATATTTTATATTTTACTGTTTTGTAGGAGGGGGAGAAGAATGATAACCAGTAATATATGCTGATACTATGACTATTATTATAATAAAGACAGATAAATAATTATAGATAGAAAAATATTTAATACCTATAAAAGTTTTTTACGTGCCAGGCACTGTTCCAAGTACTTGCTATATTATCTCATTTAATAATCATGGTTATTTTATGGAGAAGAGCCTCCATAACTGACTCATTCTGTATAACAACAGTAATATTATTAATAATAATGACAACAGTGGAAGCCAAAAGTGTTCTGTGCTGTGTGCCAGCATTGTGTCAAGTGCTCTGTATTCACCATCTCCTTTGATACTCATAAAATCTTTTTAGGTAGGTATTACGAATATTCTCATTTTGTAGATAAGGCATCAGAGAGGTTAATGAACTTTTACAAGTATTTTACTCCAGAGTCCATGCTCTTAACAAATAAGATACACTGCAACTACCTCATTTTAAGTGAAAAGTGCTCTATAAATGTGTGCTGGATGAATGGGTGAATTAATTAATTTGCAATAGTTACGTATTAAGAGTCACCGGAACTTAGAGAATTCTATACCTGGTTCTGCACCTGCTATAACATAAATTAGTCTTATATGACAAAATGCAATTATGACAGTGAGTGGAATCCCATCACTTTAGCCAAACTCTATCTATTAGAAAAAAGTCACAGGTCCTGCTCTCACTTAAAGGGAGGGAATTATACAAAGCAGTGGGTCACCTAGGGTTTGTTCACCACAATACTGTATAATGAAAAAAAGAGAAAAGTATGGTGATGATAACCTGATCATGATGGCTGTCAGGGGTTACAGTTAAGGGGAGGTTATAACTATATAAGGATAGCATAGGAAGTTATGGGGGAAATGGAACTCTTCTGTATTCTGACTGCAGCAGTGATCATATGAATCTATACATGTGTAAAATACAAAGAAGTGCATACACAAAAAGTCATATATTATGTATGAAAAAGTATGATATTAATGGGTAATTTTAAAAATAACTTAAATGGAAAAACTTAATAACCATTATATAAAAATAAATTCTTTACAAGTATGCTTTAAAAACCATTTGCTTCTTCCTAAGGCATATTTAGTAACAAAGAAAACAAAAATAATACCCATATATACATTATTAGAAAGCACCAGTTCCACTTCCACTTAGGATATAAAAAGTCATAAAAGCATGTCACCCATAACTTAACAATGATAAAAATCGAGATAATCAGCAAAAGCATACCATTCCTTGAGCCCATCAGGGAACTGAGGTAAACTGAATTCCAAAGGGTAACCAACCCCTTAAAGAGAGACATATGCATTGTTTTACCTTTGGCAAAGTATGGAGACAGAGGTGGCTGTCAGTAAGCAGGTAAAAATAAATCAACGGAAATTTTAATGAATTCTTAAATTCTTAGTGGGCTAGGGTATCAATAGTTTGGAATATCTGGCATCCCAGGCACTAATACACTCACTGCCAAGTTCTTTTTCACAGTCCTTAACCAAAAGCAAACAAACATGACTGGGGACAAAGCAGGAGAACAAAAAGAGCCCATTTCAGTGGTTCAGGTATGCAGGAAACAATCAAGTGTTATTGGTGGACAGAAACATAGCCCCATATACTAGCCAAACTATCCTATGGGAAGCAAAAGCCCTAAGCCACTAGGGGAGAAACCGAAAACCCTCTCCTTCTGGGCCCAGGTTGAAAACATGCACAAAACATTGTTCCTGGAGGAGGAGCAGGAAACTCTGGGCCCAGGATCCTACAAGGATAAAAAGCAGTGGTCAGCTACTGATGAGGAAAGAGCAAGAATATATCTCTCACCAAAGACCAACCCCAAATAAAAATCAGAGTTTAGTTGTCATGATAAGAGGAAAGAATGTTAAAAAAAAAAGTGCAATCCTCAAGGTCCAGTTGCATATGACTTCCTTAAGTTTAAGGATGAACAGGACAACCATGAGCTTAGTCTCTAATAATAACAGGAGCCTACTGCTGTGAAATAGGCAAGAGCACAAAAACAGACATCCTCTAGAGGCACAGGTGTGAAGGGACTGCTGAAAATTTAGGGTGGAGAAAGATCATTGAGAAAAATGCGATGTTACTCTAGGTTCCACTTTAAGCAAAGCAATGTACCTTATGCAAGCCAGATGGCAATGAACTGAGAAAAGGAAGACACAATCTCCAACATCTCCAACATATTTTATGATACCAGCATTATCCTGATACAAAAACTAGAAGAAGAAAAAAAGTAAACTACAGATTGTCTCTCATGAACAAAGGCAGATCCAATGACACAGATACAGAAATGATACAGAAAACGATATCAAAGAAAAATAAAATGACATGGAGTAAAATCCAATGTTATAGAAAAAGAATAATACATCATGACAAAATGGAGTTTATAGTGGGAATGTAAGGATACATTGATTTGCAAATAAATCAATGTAAATATCAACAGACTAAAAAGGAAAAGAGAAGATCATCTCAATGAATGCAGAAAAAGCATTGACATAGTTCCAGAGACATGCATGATAAAAATATTCAGTAAACTAAGAATTAAATGGATCGTCCTCAACCTGATCATGGGCATCTACAAAAATCTTAAAGTTAACATCATACTTTATGGTGAAACACGGAATGATTTTC
Organism: Miniopterus natalensis; assembly: GCF_054644295.1. Lineage (NCBI taxonomy): Eukaryota > Metazoa > Chordata > Mammalia > Chiroptera > Miniopteridae > Miniopterus > Miniopterus natalensis. Next base: position 26,007,073 of record NC_142103.1, read on the forward strand.
CCCTAAAATCAAGAACATGTCAAGGATGTCTGCTCTTACCACTTCCATTCAAAATTATATTAGAGATATTAGCCAATTCAATAACTCCTGAAAAATAAATTAAAGGCATACAGATTGGAAAAAGAAGAAATGAAACTGTCTTTATTTGCAAACAAGATGATCTATGTAGAAAATCCCAACGAATTTACCAAAAAAAGCTACTAGACCTAATAAGTTTATTACCGCCAGATACAAGATCAATGTAAAACAATTCATTTATATACAATAAAATTTGGCAGTTGAAGTTTAAAAAAGAACCATTTATAATACCATTCGAAACAAGAAATACTAAGGCAGAACAAATGTAACTAATATGTGCATGATTTCTGTGACGAAGACTTCAAAATCCTGAAAGAAACTAGGGAAGACCTGAATAAATAGAGAAATGTACCATGTTCACTGACTGAAAGATTAACTATTTTTAGGGTGTAACTTCTGCCCAAACATATTTACAGCATCATTAAAAATCCCAATCAAAATCCCAGCATAGCTCTAAAATGTTTATGGAAAAGCAAAGGAACCAGAATAACCAGACCAAATTTGAGAAGGAAATACAGAGTTGGAAGACTCACACTAACTAGCATAAGATAGACACATAAATACAATATAAGCAAACTAGCAAATATTCACTTTTTTCTTTAAAGAATGCATCAATTTTATAAAATTCTTTTCTAACGTCTGTCTGTGCCACACCAACCTCAAGATCTCTGGTCCATCCAAAGGCCCAGGCTCCCATGCTCCAGCTCACTCTCTTACTGGTGCACCCCACCCCACTCCCACTCATGAGAGAATTCCAGCAGCTCCACTGTCTTGCCGCCAGGAGATGCCAAAACCCATACAGCTAACTTTTATTAAATGCCTGCTGTGTGCAAAGCTCTGAACTCTGTGTTGGGCGCAAGACTCCTCAGTATGCCCTGGACCTGGTCCCTCTGCCCTCTGAAAGAGGATCCCAGTCCATCCCAAATACCAGGCCTGCCTCCTCTCTAGCCTCTACTCCTGTCTGTGAGCATTTGTGCACTAAGGTATCAAGAAAGCCTAAGAGAGCTCGTAAATGTGTTATGCTTAGCATAAAACTAGATACAATTAAGGGTTTCAATCATGGTGAATGAAATAAAGACATTGTGGGTGCTCTGAGCTTGCCTGGTTTCACTATTCATGCTATTTACATGCTGAGAGAAAGAATCTTGAAAGCTGTAGAAGTTACCAATTGGCTCTGCTAGCAGCAAAGTGCTTTCTTTTAGTTGGCATCCAGTAATGGATAAAGTGGACAGCCTATTGCTTGGGTGGATTGATGGGTGGACTGTGGTGTTCTGTTATCTTATACTTAAGGAGAAATCAGTCAATCTTTTTAGTAAGTGAAACTACACTGTACATACATTACTTCTACTTTATACAGGCTGTGGATTTATCATATCATTCTTGATTTTACTATATTTTAGTGTTATTTTAGGTTATATGTGTTATTTGGTATGACCTGGTAGGTTACTTTTTGGGTTTAGGAATTTGGTAGGTTACTTTTTGGGTTTAGGAATGCTAGAACTTATTTCCATGTAAATTAATGGTAATTCCTTCTTTGCTTTATGCCATTTTGGCTTATGGAAGTTTTCATAGGAACACTCTACTTTTGGATAACAGGGGGAAATTGTATATGAATGTCAAATGAACACTTTTTAAAAAGTTCCAATGGTATTTGTAATTAAGAATATGCAAGTAAAACCACAATGAGATGCCACTAACACCTTTATAAGAATGGTAAATATTAAAAAGAGGAAAAAAACCTGACAGTATCAGCTATTGAAACTTATATACTGCTGGTGGAAATACAAAGTATCAGTTGCTTTAGGAAACAATTTAGTGGTTTCTAACATAGCTAGACATACACTTACCATATATAACCCTAAGATCCCACTCCTAGGTATTTACACAAGAGAAATGAAAACTTATGTACAGACAAAGACCTGTTCTGGAATGTTTATAACAACTTTAATCATAATCACAAAAACTATAAATCTATTGGTGAGTTGACACACAAAATGTAGAATAGAATACCTCTAAGCTATTATAACAAGGAATAAACTATGGATACATACAACATGGGTAAATACCAGAAACATGGCAGCAAAAGAAGCCAGATGCAAAAGTCCATACATTGTAGGATTCCATTTATGACATTCTGGAAAATGAAAAACTGTAAGGACAGAATTTAGATCAGTGACTGCCAAGAATCGGGATAGAGTGTATTCATTACAATGGGGCAGAGGGAACATTTTGGAGTTCTGGAAATATTCTATATTTTGACTGTATAGGCATGCCTCCTTTTATTGTGCTTTGCTTATTTGTGCTTCACAGATGCTGTGCTTTTTACACATTGAAGAACTGTGGCAGCACTGTGTCTAGAAAGTCAATTAGCATCATTTTCCTAATAGCATTTGCTCACTTTGTGTCTGTTTCACATTTTGGTAATTCTTCCAATATTTAAAACTTTTTCATTATTATTATATTTGTTATGTTGATTTGCGGTCAGTGATCTTTGATGTTACTATTGTATTTGTTTTGGGGCACCACAAACCACACCCATATAAGACAGTGAACTTGGTGATAAATGTGTATGTTCTGACTGTTCCACCAACCTGCCATCCCCGTCTCTCCCCATCTCTTCAGGATTCCCTATTCTGTGAGACACAACAATATTGAAATTAGGCCAATTAATAATCGTACAATGGTCTCTAAGTTTTCAAAAAGAAGAGTTGCACATCTTTCACTTCCAATCAAAAGCTAGATATGATTAACCTTAGTGAGGAAAGCATGTCTTATTTTAAGAAATGGCCACAGCCACCCCAGTCTGCAACAATCACCACTCTAATCAGTTAGAAGCCATCAATATCGAGGCAAGACCTTCCATCAGCAAAAAGATTATGAGTCGCTGAAGGCTCAGATAATGGTCAGCATTTTTTACAATAAAGTATTTTTAAATTAAGGTAGTACACAGTTTTTAAAGAAATAACGCTATTGCACACTTAACAGACTACAATATAGTATAATATAACTTTTATATACAGTAGGAAATCAAAAAATTGTGTGACTCTTTATATTTGCTTTATTGTGATAGTCTGGAATTGAACTTGCAATATCTCTGAGGTATGCCTGCATTTGTTGTTACATGACCATAGCTGGCTGTCAAAACTCATCAAACTATACACGTAAAACAGTGAATTTAACATTGTAAATTTTACCTCAATTATCCTGAGTCTTAAAAAAGCATCCAAAGTCAAACTACCTATATAAGAAATTCGTATTTTACTGTGAGAGTAATGGGGTTACATATAGAAATGTTGATTTGTGCTTTGGATCAATGATTGCCAAAGAAAGTCATGGGTAACACAAGGTACATGTGAAAATATCCTCTTGGAGTGTACAAAGAATAAATGAGAAATTCATTTTTAATCTCTTTAATTTTTATTAACATCTATTTCTGAATTTGCTTTAAAATGTGAGGGGGGGTACCTAAGACACATGACTTTTGATGCTGTTATATAATTTTTTCTATATATTCTTATCTTCATTAAATATCTCTTTCATTGTTAGTTAACAGAGGACAAATGTCAAAAATTCAAATGACATCAGCACTTTATAGTTTGTGAAAATTATCCTAATTGGCAGAGCCTTTAACTACACTGAAGTTCTTACTTGCCACACAATCATATAAGCAGAAGGAAAGGAAGGAGTTGAAGCCAAAGTGCTATAATCTGGAGATAGAGATCAGGTTAAGAATATGTCCCCAGTGAGAAAGCAGAAACCAAATATCATATGAGAAACAAAGTGGTTATAGAATAAACAAATATCAAATTTTTAGTGTATAATGTCTATATAAAAGAGTACAAATGGTCCAATAAGAACGGTTGCAAAGACCATGAGGGAGCCATGAGAACTGGTAAAACAAGGAATCTTAGATCTTAAGGGCTATTCAAAATAGTCTGTGACCCCTAAGACATAAGCACAAGTAACTAAAACTGGCTGTAAACAAAGTTGAAACTTTATTATTAATGTTCACTAGCTGAAAGTCAGCCTACCTGAAGAGGAAGAACGTCAGAATAAAACTTACTAAGAATGAACAGGGCCAAAGGGACATATAATCTCTGTTTAAATGCATGTGAACATGAAAGAGAGGGGCAAAAAGAAAAATAATACCAACCAGTGACCTAGATGTCACAAGATAAACTTGCTATGTTTGGAGATTTTGTGTTCTGGTCATTCTAAAACCTACACAGTGCCAATGGGTGAAGCTGCTAAAAATCAAGATTCAGAATGATGGAATCGGAAACATTAAAATAAATAAAAGGAAGGCTGATGATGACCTTACAACTTCATCATCACAGCACACAGCAAACAAAGCTTTACTACACTATGAATATTAAAGTAGAGAGGCTAATCTGCAATGTTCTTCCCTGGATTAACAAACAAAGAGATAGACATCTGTGGGACCTGTCGGGGGATTTAAAGAAAAAGAACTTCCTGCCCGGCCGGGCGTGGCTCAGCGGTTGAGCATCCACCCAGGATCCAGGTGATCGGGGTTCGATTCCCGGTCAGGGCACACGCCCGGGTTGCGGGCTCGATCAATGACTCTCTCGTCATTGATGTTTCTGTCTCTCTCTCCCTCTCCTTTCCTCTCTATGAAATCAATAAAGATATACTTAAAAAAAAAAAAAGGAAAGAAAAAGAACTTCCTTCTTGTCCTCTTTTCTCTCACCCTCACAGCCATTCTCTGAGACACCCATAGAAAAGATCCAGGCTGGGCTAAAATTATTCCTGTCACCACTCTAAATAAAGGTACTTATCAGTTCTTTAGTGAGGGGATATAAGAAACTTTTTTAAACAGAAATTCCCCCATTACTTTAATTCATTACCATATTGTCCACATACCAGGATAAGATATGAGATTAGAGTTGTTTTCTTCTTCTTTTTCTTTCTATTGAATTTATTGGGGTGACACTGGTTAACAAAATTATAGAGGTTTCAGGTGCACAACTCCACAGCACATCATCTGCACACTGTATTGTATGTTCACCATCCCAAGTCAAGTCTCCGTCCATAAGCATTTATTCCCCTATACCCTCTTCCATCGCCCCCACCCACTGGCAATCACCATACTGTCGTCCATGTCCATGAGTTATTTTTCTTTTTGCTCAATCCCTCCACCCTACCACCCAGTCCCCCAAACCCCACCACTGACAGCTGTCACCCTGCTCTCTCTATGAGCCTGTCTTTATTTTGCTTGTTAGTTCATTTTGTTCATTGGAATCCACATATGAGTGAAATCATATGATACTTGTCTTTCTCTGACTGGTTTATCTCACTTAGCATAATGCTCTCTAGATCCATCCATGCTGTCGCAAAGGGTAAGATTTCCTTCTTTTTATGGCTGCGTAGTATTCCATTGTATAAATATCCCACAGCTTTTTTATCCATTCATCTACTGATGGGCACTTAGGCTGCTTCCAAATCTTGGCTACTGTAAATAACCCTGCAATGAACATAGGAGTGCATATAGTCTTTTGAATTAGTGTTTCAAGTTTCTTAAACTATTAAAGACACAATATCTAAACTTCAGAATTTCTCAGACAGCATTATGGCAAGGTTATTTGTTAAAATTTCTCAGATAGATAGATACACAAACATGGATTTGGGACTGAGTTCTAACTTTATTAGCTAACTGGAGGGACAATTGAGTGAGTATCCTCTAGTATATTACAAGATTAAAACAATTTTTTAAAGTTCAGCAACAGTCTAAGTGTGTAGTAGAAATAGATATGAATGTAAGAAGGAAATGGGAAAGAGGAAAATAAATTCAAATTCACTGAAATTCACTGATGATCTGAAAATGTGTATCATTGATTGGTACATCTGGATATAGACTAGAAACCAACCAGTGCAATCTGAATCATCTAGAAATATCCTTAGGTCATTGGTCTGTATTTAACTACCCAGTTAACCACAGAAACCAGTGGTGTTAGAGGCCTCTATTTCCTTAGGGCTATTGATAGTTTTCTCCTTTTGTGCTTACACATATCCCTCCTGAAAACTTGCAAGGGAGCTTTAAAATAATTTTGAATTGGCGATACTAGAGGATACTCACTCAAAGAAAAGAGAGTAAGTAAAGCAATTTCATCTATTAAAGAAGAAAGAAGATGGACAATGAAAAGGGAGAATACATACAAAAAGATGACTAAATACTGGGCACCAAAGAAGCATTGTGGTTGGTGAAAATATTTAAAAACTAAAGAAATGCATAACTCATGGACACAGACAATAGTGTAGAGAAGGCCTGGAGGGGGGTAGATGCTGGGTGGAGGGGATAAATGGGGGGAAAAAGGGGACATCTGTAAAACTTTTAACAATATACATTTTAAAAATAAAATAAAATAAATGAGTAGTTCTATAATGACCCCAGCATGCAGGCCTTATAGCTATTACATATAAGGAATGAGTGTTTATATGGTAGGAGATTGGGAGGGAGGAGATGTTGGTGAGTGCGTCGGGGACATCATTTATGTTATTGGATACTTTGGAGCCTCTTGAGATTTAGTCTCAGATAATCTTTTAACTTTTTAAAGCTTCCCTATCTACCCAAGGAAGCCAGACACAGGTACTGGGTTTGGTGTCTTGGCTCAGAAAATAACACAATGACATCATTAAGAGGATGAACTTAGTGGTCAGATATTTAGACACAATGGCTACTATTAAATAAGGTACTTTGCAAGGACTTCTTGAGTCAGGCAGTTGGCTGGGACCTACGAATCTTCCATAAGTAGACATCGTTATACCTATTTGAATAATTTCTTTATAGGAGGTTTAACACATTTAATTCTTTCCTAACATTAGAATCCAAGGTGTTTAATTTAAAATGTTATGGATACTTAGGCAGAATCAAAATAAATAGTACTCCATATTCTCAACTTAACCATGTTTTAACATGGAATGGAAAAAGCCTTACCGATGTCACATGTATTGTGGAGGGTCTGGCCCTGTGATCCTGCTGTTTTGATTCTTACTCCAGCTGCTTGTCCAGCAGGGCCTTCTTCCTGCTCAAGGCTTCTGTGCTTGCACTGCCTTTCTGGGGCTCAATTGGCTTCACATGCACATTCACTAGGTCATGTGCATCTCTGATATTAACCTAGGCTGTCCAAAAAGAGGCAGCGCATCAAACCAATTAAATGGAAATTGGAAATAGTGTGAAGAAACTTCCTTGTTAAAAAAAAAACTTCAACAGGCATGTCATTCTGAAACACAGGAAGGAGATGAAATATCATCTGTGATGTAGATGCCATGTTTATTTTCCCCTTTGTTTTTATTATTTGAAATGATCTCTGTGAAACAGTTTGGTCACATGTTTGCTTATTTGATTCATGATGAAATCATTTCTCTCTGGAAAAGTGTGAGGTGAGGACATGGAGCAAGGAATAACAACTGCCTTGTGTCTTCTGTAGGCCAAATTCAATGTAGATATATTTTTTAATTATTTTTTTTTTTTTTTTTTTTTTTTTTTTAGTTCTCCCATCAATTCTAATGTGGGTATTTTATTCTAGACACGTACAAATTTATAAACAGAACTATACTTACTCTACATACTGTTTCATACCCTGCTAATATAAAATATGTTTCATGGCTTTGTTTGCTCACTTCATAAAAATAGTTGCCTAGAGAAAATTTGGAAAATCTGGCAAGCACCATCTTGTGACCAGTACCAGAACTACATCCTGTTACTACCAGATGCTTCTTACGGGAGAAGGTTGGGAACTACATCCTGACAAGACAGCAATTTTCTCAGGCTTCTAGAATATTCCATGCTCAAATTTATAGTTTTGTTATACAATGCACAAAAAAATGGAATGCTAATGTGTTTACTTCCAATGGTCTAATAAAAAGAAAATGGCATGTTTGTGAAAATTGAAAAGATAAAGATTTATTTTAAAAAGTATAATTCTGGAAAAAAATATTATGGTTTCCTAAGTATCTTTCCATATTTTTCTTTACATATATACATGAATGCATATCATTTCAGACCACCTTTTTACTGTGCTCAAGCCCATAGTTTGAAAGTATTTTACACATCAATAAGTATTTTCAATGTCATTTTTAATGAATCATTTCAAATATAATTCCCTCCTAATTTGGAACATTTTATGTCAAACTTTTTTCTGATATTCTTTTAAAAATGACTAAATATGTATTAAGAATTATTTTAAATAGATAGTGAAGTGTTCTGTCTCTCCAACCACACAGACAATCCCATTAGTAGGCAGCCTTAAATTTTTTTCTGATTTTGTTACACAGTACTTTATCTTTAAATAACACGTGGTACTTGCCATTCTGCAATTTTCATTTTTCACCTAATACAACTTCTCAGATATCTTTTCAAATTGCTACATGTTCATACATCCATTTGTCAGCTATATAACATTCAATTGTATGTACGTATTGCATCATGCCACATAATATTTTTAAAACTACTAATAAACATGAACCAGATCCTCTCTCTGTCTCACTCTTAAACTTAAAAGATATAGAAAGATGATTTTTGCTCACAATGGCCATACCATACCTGTGGGTCTGAAAGAATGAGTTGCAAAGAGGACACACGCAGGGCTGTAGCCAACACAGCAACCAGGCTATGCGCTTGATCGGGTCCAGGAAAATTTCCACTATTTGCAAAAGACAAGGCGGGTATGTTTTCATGTCTGTGTGTGTGTATCTATGAGTGTTTATGTGACTGAAACCAAATGGGTACACTGTTTCAGCTTCATTTTGCTCTTCTAATGATAAAAAAAAAAAATAATCACGGAATAAAGCAATTCTAAAAATGCTGAAACTGGTTAAAAATCTATTTTGAAACCTCCAGAAATCTGAACGCTCCAGAGATGCTGACTATGAAGGGGGAAATTCTAGTTCCCTCCTTAAGGAAAATGTATACAATTTTTACAAATGCTATCACTCAACAGCATATCTGGATCCCTTCCATGTCCGTGTACATTTATATTTCTGTTTGCATGTGCCAATCACTTTTTATGTTTACATTTTTCTACCGGTTATTTTTGTGCAGAATAACAATGTTTGAGTCAAAATATTACAAACTCTCTAATGGAGATAGAAACATGGAATGTCATGTAAAAAATTAACATGAACAGCATGCCTCACTGAAGTCTTAATTTAGAAGCTGTAATCTGATCACCCATTCCCACACTGTGGACTTCAAAAAATATCGGGAGAAACTAAATTTTCCAGGGGGGGGGGGGGTTGACTCTGTCACGATAACAGCAATTTCCCCCAAACCCTATTTCACTCCCACCTCTCGCGGACGACAATCTCTTTTTCTCCATCGTAATAGCAAAGCCCGAAGAAATGCCCAGAAAATAACTAGCTTTAAGACAGCCATTACCTTGAAGCTTCTTGTCAGCTGCAGCCTCGTGAAATGCAGCCCCTCCCCCAAGACGGGCGAGGAACAGCTCACTTCCAAGCTTCTGCGAGAACGCTCCGCCCCGTCCCTGTGATGGGGAGAGCAGGGGGCCTTTCCCTCAATTAGAGGGAGGAGAATCGCCAAGTCAACTGAAATTCACTTAAAGGGGAAAAACGGTCATTTCTAAAGGACTTCAAAGCGCAATCGCAACACGTGTCTCTTTAATTTCCATTCAAAACACAGGGGTAGGTGATATCCTGCACAGAAGGAGAAAATCCCTTTATCATACCGTAAAGACCGAGATAAAAATATCTCTTACATATTTTTCCTGCCCTTTCGACACTTTATTTTTACAAAAGATGTTAAGACACAGCTGGTCAAGTATCAGGGGGAAAGCCTTTGTAAAGTATATGGTTGTGTCACCATTATGTGGTGCAACTGAAACTAATACGAAATAATATTACATTTAAAATTTTAATAAAAATGTAAAAAAAAACACAAAAAAACACCCACCAGGTTCTTGTTTGTGATTGCACTTCATTAATACATGATTTTATGAGGAATTAAATATCTACAATTCTAATTCTTCTGGCCCTGGGACATGGTATGTCTCTGTTTTTACTCAGGTTGCCTCACATCCTTCAGAACGTTTCATAGGTTTCATAGTATTTCCAAGTAAAATAATTTCATAACAGAAAACATCAATCAAAATCCTTATATAAAGTAGTTATCTAAATATACTGAAATTGAAAAAAAAAATGCTAAAAACACACTAAACCAAAGTTAAAAACAGAAGAACTTGACAAAACTTTTAAAAAAAATCCCTAATCTAAAGTAGCTCTTACAAATTAATAATAAACAGCAAAGTTTAAAAATGAGTAAAGGAGATCAATAGGCAATTAACAATGTTCTGAAGGCATAATTCTTCTCTGCTACTGATATTTACTTCTCTGTGAACAAACTCATGTAGTACAATTACAAGTATCTCTGTTCTTCTTGTACATTTACAAGTCCCTAGGCTGTTTGCTAGATTTGTTTAAATTTGGTGTTAAAAGACCCGCTTGAATCTCAGGATGGTCATTATCCTTCAGTTAACCATTCCCTTGTGCAAAAGCTGACATCTTGGCTTCCATCTGCAACTGCATTTGTTTTATGTCAATGTGTTCAGTGGAGAAAGGGAGGTGTTATTCACAGACTCCTCAAAACCCAAACATTCAAATAAAGATTAAAACCAAACAATACATAAAAGATAATGACCTTCCCCAATAATCAGAAATGTAAATATAAACAATATTTCATTTTTCTACCTAAGTTGACTTACAAAGTAGCAATGAAATGATACAATGAATGGTGAGTTGACAATGGAGTGATGAAATGGGCACTTCTTCTCATGTCCAAGGTCACAAAGATGGGAAGAGGGAAAGACAAAATCAAAGATCTATCTGACTCTTTCCACCAGTACTTGCTGCCTCCTGGGCTTGGAATCTTGTCTCTTTGGTAGAGTCAAGGATGATATCATTCACCTTCAGATTTTGAGGACATTGGTGAATGTAACCTCACAGTGGGTATTGCTTAATCTCATGTCCCTGCTGGTGAACATATTGGTGAACTAAACCATCTTCATTAGTAACTACCATAGTTATCTATGAACTCTCTTTCACATACACCCACATTCCCACACAAAATTTAAAAAATATATATTTTTTGCACTATTCTTTCGCACTGACAATATCTGCATGATACCATTCACTTGGCTATAGAGTAGTTATGACACCTGTCTTTGTGTTGTAGGGCTTGGCAGTACTTTCCCTTTCAGATGCAACTATTCCTGGAGAGCGACTAAAAATCATTTGTTATGCAGGAAAATGCCCATTTCATTCCGTCTTATTTAAAACTGGCAACTCCTTGTCCTTGTGCCTTTGTTGCTTGCAAATGCTAATTCAATATGGAAAAATATTTCTATTCTCTTTTATTAAACTTTTTTGTTCACAAAATGTTCAATAAGTTAAAATTAAGAGTTAGATTTCTATTGCTTTTAACTGCCAATGGATCATTCTGAGCATTAGTTCTGGTAAGATAATGTTACGTTGAGTTTAAAAACAAAAAAACAATATAAAATGTAAAAGTTGATGAGGCCTTCACAGACCCATGCATTATTAGAGTGAACTGGTAAACATGACTCCTATCTCCTACCACCTGACTATTCAGGTTAAACAAACAGATCTGCAGTATGACACAGCTCTTCCTGTAATTAAGAAATTAAGACGAATAAAGCTATCTACACTGGGTACTCTAAAGAAAGAATCTAACATTCTTCCAGAGACACATAACAGAAGGGTCGGGGTACTTCAAAATTATTTCAGTAACCAATCTGAATAAAGGACATCTTTGACGAGGAGGTAAGGATTTCTGATGGGAGAACTCAATGTCTAGCCTTTAAGAGTTTGTCATGAAGGCATTATGACAAAGTTATGTTTCCGAAGTGTTCAAATAGGCAGGAGGGAAGGCAGTTCTGTTTGAGACTTTTATTATCTGAGTGGAGAGAAAACTTTCCAATCACTGACAACGATGCTGAGTTGTCATCGTCTCACACCATATAGCATAGTTAAGAAAGATGCATGAGTCACTTGCATTCCTGCTATTAACTTAGATTGTCTAAATATTAAACCATATTTAATAGTACAATAATAAAAAGGAGTTAAGTACTTATCTAAGTGTGTAGTAAGAGACAGGTAAGACAGAAAGAATGGGAAAAGGGGAAAGAAGTCCTAATTTAACCACAGAGATACTGAATGTGCACATGTTTAATTAGTGCATCTGGATATAGACAAGAAACCAAACAATATACAAAACATGGTAGAAAAATCCTTAGGTCACTGGTCTGGTTTTAGCTGTTTGGTTTTCTGGAGAATCAGTATTTTGAAGAGCCCATAACTCATTAGGGCCAGTCAATGGTTCTCATCTGCTATCCTCTTCTTCAGAAACTTCACAAAATAGCTTGAATAAAGTGTATTCAAGGAGGAATGACTGGATTACATAAAAACATGGCAGGTGGAGGTGGGCAAAGGAGGGAAAAACAGGGGACATTTGTAATAGTGTCAACAATTTAAAAAAAATTAAAAAAAAAGTGGCAAAAAAGAAAATGGATTAGGTAAGTTTACTTTGCTAATCCAAAAGCAAAGTTTACTTTGCTAAGCCAAAAGAGATGGACAATTAGAATGGAGACAAGATACAAATAATAATAGTGAGTATCAGATAGAGATGGTGGAATATATTTAGGAGGAGGGGAACAAAAACAGAAAAGAAGTATTATGATAACACAAACCAAATATCCTATCTTTACTATTTCTGTTGTACTAGAAGAAGGACATGTGTGTGGGAGAGTCTTCGGTAGTGCCAGGGATATTAGTTGTGTCCTGGATAATTTTTGCCTTTTGAACCCCACTGGGTTTTCATGAGAGAACACTGCTATTGCTGCCCTGTCTGTCCAAAGCAACCAAAGGTCTCATGGACACAGATAGCATGGTTCAGCACCAACAATCTCATTAAGAGCATGACTTGAAGAGCCAGAAAATTGTGATGGTTGTTAGGAAAGAATTAAATATGTTAAACCACTACAAAATATTATTCAAGAGCGTATACAGATGTCTACTTAAGGAAGGTCATAAGACCTTAAAGAAATCTTTGTAACTATGCAATCTAATATATGGTGATAATTTAGCACAGCTATCAAGGATTGGAGAGTCAGGCCACTCGCTGGAACCTCAAAATGCCTGAATAGCCTCTTGAACGATTTCTTCATCGTGGTTTAACACATAAAGTTTTTTTCCCCTAAGCTAGAAGGTATGACTTTTAATTACAAAACATTATGTTGGCAGAACAGGGAGCAAAATAATATGTACCTCAAATTCTCAATTTATCATGATTTTAATATGAAATTTGGCTTTTAATTTAAAATGCTACGGCTGCAGAGCAGAAAGCAAAATGAATTATATCCCAAGTTCTCGACATGCTTTTAATGTGAAATATTTCGTGAAATGGGAGAGCCTTAGCTAATGTCACATGGATTTTGGAGGGTCTGGCCCTGTGACCTGGTTATTCTGATTATCACTCTAGCTGCTTCTCCCTGCCCACACTTCTATGGTTACGTTGCCTTCCTGGGGCTCAACTGGCTTCACACGCAGATTCACCAGGTCATGTGCATCTCTGATATAAATCTAAGGGTGTTCAAAAGAAGACAAGGAATCAAACCGATTAAATGGAAATAACATGAAGAAATTTCCCTACCAAAACTTCAGCAAGCATGTCATTCTGAAACACAGGAAAGAGATGAAATCTCATCTGCGATATAGATAACAGGTTTATTTTCCCTTTTGTTCTTATTACTTGAAATGCTCTCTGTGACACAGTTGTTGTTTGGTTCATGATAAAATCATCTCTCTTATGAAAAGTGTAATATGGGGAGAGGAAAGAAGAGAACAATTGCCTCATGTCTTCCTTCTATAGGCTAAATCTGTGCAGCTACATTTAAAATATGTTTTCTGTTTGAATTCTCACAGCAGTCTTGGGTGGGTTTTTTCTTCTGTTACACCTGTGCAATTTTTCAGCAGAAATGCAAACACGCTCTGATACTGTCTCGTAATCTGCTAATACAAAATACGTTTTATTACTTTGTCTACTCCATAAAAATGGTTGCCTGGAGAAATTTAGGACGCCTGGCAAGTGCCATCTTGTGACTAGAATCAGAACTGCAGTCACCTAGGTCCTTAGTGGGAAAGAGTGGGAAGTACAGCCAACCAGAGCCTTCTCAGGCTTCTAGGCATTTTCATTCTAAATTTAAGAGCTGTGTCATAAGTCCTCATTTTAACATTTATGATGATATCTCTCATGCATATTGTTTATATTTCATCTTTTGATTTTTCAAAGAAGAAAGCAAACCCTCACAATAATGGTCAAAATATACTGGTTTGCTCAATATACAGGGTGTCCTCCCAAAATGTATGCACACTTAGAATAATTATTAATTCCAAGGGTCAAATCTAAAAGGAAAGAAACATCAATTGAGCTATCAAAAATGTATGTGTATACATTTTGGGGGACACCCTATGTTTCTAGAATTTTCCTATACACATTTATAAATGTGTATTTTTTTTTGAAACCAGACCTTTATCCCTCCCAAGGATATATTTGAACATCTTTCCAGATCAATAAATATTTTCAACATCATTTTGTGGTGAATTACTTTTATAAGACTTTTCCATATTTTAAAAATGTATCTTATTTTATCATAATGAAATTATTCAAGCTTACTCTTTTCAAAACAAGGAAGGAGTTGGTCGGAAAGGGTGGAGGTGGAAAAAGGGGGAGGAAGAGGGCCTCCTGCAACAATGTCAACATTAAATTTTTTTTAAATAAAAACAACAAGGAAAAACAATATTTTTAAAATGGAGAAATGCTATACATAGAAGGTTGAAATGTTCTGTTTCTCCAGCTACACATGTATCTCCAAGTAATAAAGCAGCAAGTATATTTCCAGGTTTTCTTATATATATTGTACTAATATGATACAGGCCATTCTACAATTTATTTTTAGAATATACCTTGTAAATATTTTATTATCATTGTATTTAGCTCACTGCATTAGCTTATTATTTTTACAGCTGTATAGTATTCAGCATTATGGATGCAGTATTCTATGTGACTATCCCATTGTGTTTAAACTCATTTTTTAATTCTTTCTCAAAAGTACATAAAAATACAAGTAAATAACTTCTGCTTGAACCAAAGTCTGTAATACAGTCTAAATATTTGAAATGCAAGAAAAGCACAAGCAACCATCTAACCAGTGTTCTCAGATCCACAGAAAAATCTACCTTCAGCTAAAGACAATGCAGTGTGTTTGGGTATCTATTTAAATGTCTCTTAACCGAATGTATTTTCTCTTTCAGCTCCATTATGTGTTTCAAAAAAAAAATCTAAAGATACATAAAATCTAAAGAAGAAAAAAACACACCGTCGATACTCCAAAACCTCAGTTTTTCACTGATTACATTTGAGTCTAATTCTTTTGATTTCCCCCCTCATTTATATATTTATAAAATTTGAAATTACATTTATTCACCAACATATTTGAACATCTTTCCATGTTTTCCATGTTTATATATGTTTACACGTTTTTGGTAAGGTAGTTTCTCCATGTTTTTAAATTCTCATCTCAGTTATTTTATGCTGATGTAGGTACTACATGTTAAGTGAAATGGGGAAGGAAAAAGTGGAAAATTTCCTTTTTTCCCCTTAGATATCCTTTATTACTGGATATACTGTTTATTTTGTTTTATTATATTAACATGTATTTAATATTCTTTAGGTTAAGATTTTCAGATATTTTCACATTACAGCACAAACAGGAATATATCATTCTTTTGGTAGATAGGTAGAGATGTAGACAAAGGTCGTCCTTTGCACATCCATAAACCAGCAATTCTTTTAAGACATTGAGCATCCCCTGCCAATTAACCAAGCTTCTAATTCTCAGAAGTACTTAACTCTGCACAGTTATACAGTACTTCGGATTACCGCTATACAAACCAATAAAACAGGAAGATTTGTTAGAAACAACAATCAACACAACCAAAGTAACATTGAATGACAACACCCCCAACCAACAACTTCATTTTTCATTTGGTATTATCACTACGTGTGTGGGGTTTTTTTTCAAAGTAAGGAAGATAAATTTATCAAGTTGTTTCATCACTTATATCGGTTTCCACTGCTCTTTGATGGAAACGTAAAACATCCTACTCAGAAGTGAGCTTTCACAACCCCCATGAAGTATTTCCCCCCGCAGGTGTCATCCGATCACCAAACGCCCCACTTTTAAAATCTGGACTTTGGAAAGAATATCTGGAGGAAGACAAAATCCAGATATTAATTCCCTCACAGAAGCAATTAACTCTCACAAAACGACACTCCTTTCCCACTGCTCCAAAGCAACAGTCCTTTCTTTTCTCACCTTTACTCCGAAATCTCCAGAAACCTCGGTTAATAACTAGATCTTAAGACAGCCATTGCCTCGGAGCTTCTGCTCTGGAGCCGGAGCCGCAGCCTCAGCGGCCGCGGGGCACAGGCCCCTCCCCCAAGCCTGCCGGGGAGCCGCTCCCCGGGCGCTCCGCGCCGCGGCCCCGCCCCCGCCCCCGCCCCCGCCCCCGCCCGCGACGGGGGGCGGGGGCCTGTCCCTCCCTCACCGGGAGGCGAATCACCAACTCGAACCAAACACAGTCCGAGGAAAGAAAGGTTTCTTTTCAAGAACTTGAAAGTGTAATGGCAACATATGTTTGTTCCATTTCCATTCAAACCCCCTAGGGAGGGTGATTTCCTGAAAAGAAAAAAAATAAGTAAAGAAAAAGGTAGCAAATCCCTTTTTCATAGAATAAAGATGCAGTTAAAACATTCCTTACTTTTTCCCTCCTCATACTTTATCTCTGGTGAGTTTAAAACCTGCAAGGCAAACGCCACTGAAAAAGCATGCTAAGTGTCTTGGTTGGGATTGTAGGGAATTAATCCTTTATTTTAGGTAAAATTTTTTTTTAAATAATTTTGCATCTGAACCTGGGGCATAATATGTCTCTCCTTTCATTCAGGTCTTCTTATACTTCTTTCCTTAGGTCGGTTTTAAAGAAAAATCATCAAACAAAATCTGACTATCCTGAAATTGATATATATATACCTCAATAGTAAAATCGCAATAAGTCAGTAAAAAAACAACAACAAACTTAGAAAATATTTTCAGTGCATATGGTTGTATAAACAGAACTACCCTTAGACTGGTTATTATATTTCAAAAAGTGAACAACTGAGTAGAGAACTAGGCAAAGGATACAAGCCGACAGTTCACAATTTCTTTCCTACTCTTGATATTTTCTTCCTTGTGAAAAAAGGTCAAGTAGTGCCACTTGAAAGCTCTCTCCGCTTCTTCTAGACTAGACAAACCTTTAGACTGATGGATAGAGAGTTTGTTAAAATCTGGGGTTTTATTAGTCCTATTTCACTCTCATTATGAGCAATATCCTGCAATTCATTTCCCCTTCTTAATAAAGATAGCATTTTGGTTTTATCTGTTATGCTATTTTATTGCAACTTGTTCGTTATTTTCAAGATATGATAATTTTTAACTTTTATGTACATCATTGGGCAAACAAGAACATTTTGTTCTGCTGTAACAGAAGTGGGAAAAAATGCTGGTCAGCTTTTCCTGAGGCTCTTGTAACATACAAAGCACTTTGCTAAAGTCTATTCATTTTGGTCTTGTAATGTCTGATGTGATGTCTAATAGCACATTCTCTCAAGGTCTCTGTAATAATTTCAAAAATGAAAGCTTCTCAATACTGCAACTCTACAAAAACAGTTTCTGTTCATGAGAATCTCTACAAAATTGTGGAATCCGTTCTACTGTTTATCAAGGACAGAACATTAAGAAACATTGTTCATTGAAACAGCAACACTGATAACAGAGAACTGACAAACTTTGCTCTTGAAAATTATTAGACCTTGAGAAACTGCTATTCAAAACAAAAAGTTTTGAATCTGAGGGTTGCCCTTTTATTGTTGTTGACATTAATTTTCTATAGTATTAAAATATTTTAAAAGGAACTAGTGGAACATAGAAAATAAACACAACAAGCCCAGCAGGGTGTGGTTCAGCGGTTGAGCGTCGACCTAGGATCCAGGCGATCAGGGTTCGATTCCCGGTCAGGGCACAGGTCCGGGTTGCGGGCTCGATCAATGACTCATCATTGATGTTTCTCTCTCTCTCTCTCCCTTCCTTTCTCTGAAATCAATAAAGATATATTAGAAAGAAAGAGAGAGAGAGAGAGAGAAGAAGAAGAAGAAGAAGAAGAAGAAGAAGAAGAAGAAGAAGAAGAAGAAGAAGAAGAAGAAGAAGAAGAAGAGAGAGAGAGAGAGAGAGAGAGAGAGAGAGAGAGAGAGAGAGAGAGAGAGAGAGAGAGAAAGAGAAAAGAAAGAAAGAAAGAAAGAAAGAAAGAAAGAAAGAAAGAAAGAAAGAAAGAAAGAAAGAAAGAAAGAAAGAAAGAAAGAAAGAAAGAAAGAAAGAAAGAAAGAAAGAAAGAAAAGAAAGAGGGAGGGAGGGAGGGAGGGAGGAAGTAAACACAACAAAATATAAAATATGAATACACCAAATGTTGGTGAGGATGAAGAGCAACTAAAAGGTCTGTACACTGCTGGAGTATTTATTGGAATTCACACTTTGGGAAATGTTTGGTGTTATCCTCTAAAACTGAACACTACAGAGGTTATCAGAGAATATTTAGGGCTTTAAGTAGCAGAGTGGCAGGAGAGAAATTATCTCCTCAGAGAACTACGTATACCTCAGTGCATATTTAAACTATACAATGGGATATAGGAAGTAAATATTTAAAATTCAATTTTTAATCTTGATTTATTTTATAAGTTTCTATTTATAAATATTTAAATGCTCATAATAAATTATTTGTACTCTTGTATATTATATACTTTATACAAATATGAACTTTGGGGAATGTCCACAATTTTTTACAGTAGTGATAATACAAAATATATGTGGAGATCTCTGCTTTATGGGACTCAGCCCACACAGCCTTTCCACTTGTCTTCTTGATTTTTGTCGTTTTTTTAAATAGGACAAAGGCCTCAAGGTCTGCGTGGTTCTCACTAAATGCTGTTCTTGCTAACTGTTAAAATGTAGCACAATGTTTTGCAGATGCAGCTGTAAAGAGATGAGCTTGACAAGAGCTCAACCAGGGAAGTGCAGCCAACTGCAAAGAAGAAATCAACATATAATTGACCAAATTGTGTAATTAACAATGGTTAAACCTTCCTTCAGGAAGACAGATCTTTGTATGTTAATCCCCTTTCTCCTTTATTGCTGCAAGTAAATAAAACTAGCTGGCAGCCATCATATCTCCTTCTTGAATAGAATACCTCAAGCAGTGAACCCCTTGAGTTTGCCAACAGTTTGGGATTACAATCTATATACTGATTTCACCTCTCAGAAAAACGACCATTACTCCTATTAAATATTTAAGATAATGATGGGAAACTGAATTGTAGCAAACCAAGTTTTTAACCAAAAGATTGGTTCCTGTCAACTTCAGACAATGCTACAAAATATGTGGGCCTACAGCTATTCCATTTGGACTATATTATAATATAGGTTTTTATAAAGCTAATTTTTAATGCCAACAATGATTGTTTTTCTTTAACGTCAATCTAAATTTAATTTCTAAGTTCTCTAATTGACTTTGAGACCTTGAAAGTAATGAGTAAATATTTTTTGGCTACCTGGAAAATTCCTAAGAAAATCAGAATCCATTAACATATAGCATCAAACATATCAAGTTGCAATGCAATAATTTTTACTTAGAATTTTACATATAGAAGTATTTACTTTTTATAAAATTCAGATTAAATGCTAAAATCAATATGGTATATGCATCACCTTATATGTTGAGAGTTTATATTTTAAAGCTCAAGTTTAAACTTTCTATAATATGTATTTATTTGTGTGTATCTGGGTCCATGTGCGTCAATATATACATATATGTACACTAATTTAAATAAGAGCACCCTAAGAATAATAGAAAGGAGAGGATTAAATAACTAAAATAAAAAATGCTCTTAGGATATAAAATTTGCCCTCACAATAAGATCATATAGACATTTATTTTTCACATATTCTATCCAGATAGCAAAAAGATGTAATATGCCTCACCTGTATGTATATTTTCATTTTAAAATAGTTAACCTGTATTCTTTTATGTGGCTTCATCTAATACTCAGAAATTCTTCATTTCAGGAAGAGCTAAAGTTTTTACTCATTGTTGTGCTTCTTTCTGCTGTTTATTCTAAATGTTGGATGGTCACTCTGGTTAATGAAGTAGCCAAGTGTAAAACTGCTCCTGTACTTAGGTACCTATATTCTGATTTTAATTGGACAGTAAGTTTCCTCTAAAAGATGCTTTTGTTATTTTCTTCCCCAAAATCTAACCCTAAGTTTAGAGTAAGAAAACTGTCAAGGTGTCTCTTACCCCCAAATCATCTTTGGTAGTATCCGGATGGCTAGAAGATAACACAAAAGGCTTATTTCCTCAACTTCTAAAGAGAAGGATAAAAATACACTTAATTCAAGTGTATTTGGTCTGCTCTTTATTTTCTAATTGTATCCAGTGTTAGAAGAAATACTTTTTTTTTTCTTTCCAGATTCACATTATAGAAAGCCTGTCAAATCAAAAAAGAAAATCAACTCCTAGCTCTTAGGTTAATTTTGTATAACTAAATTATTGCTCATATAAATATGTTTCAGTCACTATCTTTTCAGCATACAGGGTGGACCAAAAGTAGTTTACAGTTGTTCATATGGAAAATAAGACAATAATTAATAAATAAGAATATAAAAATAAACTCTATGTTTTGCGGACTCACAACCATTAACCTACTTTTTTGCTCAACCCTGTGTATAGAAACATGCTCTTATTTGTGTGCATGGGCTGGCACAATAACTTTACAAACTGATGTATCAGATTTCATTCCTAGGTTATTATTTCTTGCTTATTAGTAATGATTGTGGTTTACACTTTATAGGAAGGTTTTAAAAACCCTAGAGGTTTGTCAATCACAATCCATAAAAAGTCTTACACTTACTTTTGACAAATACTGCCTAACACCCTAAGAAAAGGTCATTGTTAGGTCCATATATTCATATATTTTACCCAATAGGGGAATCCATGATCCTTTCCTGATATATTCAATCTCTCTAATAAACTGACCCAAGTCTGTCAGTCTTGTATATTCCTCCCACATATGTGTGAACTGAGGGGCACCTGTCACAAGCTACTGGTCAATGATTGGGTATAATAGAAGAAAGGTCCAAGAAAGCCTTAAAGCCACAATGAAATGGATTGTATAAAGGATGGGAGATTCAAAATTTTCAGGACTTATCGATGCAGAAGCATAGGACTTCAAGGGGTAGCCTGCTGATCCCAGAAGAATAAACAAGAATTAGTTACATGTGACTGATTAAAACTAATGAGAAAAATCCATTTCTGAGTTTGCATTGGGATGATTTAGGTATCCTGCTTGGTATTCTCTACTCAGAAAGTCTTATGTCACAAAGTGTTATTTTCTCTTTCTTCTTTTTCTTCTCCTCTTTTTAAAATGAAAACTCTCAAAAATCACAGGGTAACAGAAATATCTCACTCTTTAAGTGGTGTAAAATTCAAGTGATCCCCCCAAAAAAATCCAAGGAAAGAATATTATGCTATAGTTATTGTAATCAAATTTTAAGATAGAGCAAATTAAAATTTTCAGACTATTACAGTATAAATTATAGCCCATCAGAATTCAGAAACACATAAAATTTCCTATATGTTCATATTATGAAATTTTAATGTAAAAACAGACTTAGATATGAATTTTCAGGGGAATAAAAAACCTTAAAGATTATGGCTCTAGATATACAAGAAGCTATTCAAAGGCTCACTACTTAGTCTTTATATATTGCCAGGGAAGCATATGGCAAGATGGTTACATGTTTGATATCTTCAATATGATAAGCAAAATGAAGTTATTTCTCAGCTCTACTTTTTATTAGCTATACAATCTTAAATTCCTTAACTTTTGTGTGCCTCAATTTCTTCATTTATAACATGTGTTATCTTAATATCTATCTCTAGAGTTGACAAAAGTAATTGAAACAATTCTGTAACTCACCACAAATAAAAATAAATTTGTAACTGTAACCACACCAGACAAGTCATATTTGAATGTAAAATTAGCTAATCAGAATTGACAAGCCTACCATCAAGGAACAAGGATTATGCTTGATAGCAATGCCTAAAATGACCTCCCAGGAAACTGTCTGGTACTTGCTCTGTTGCCCAAAGAGTCCCTGCCTCACAGGGAGTGAAGAATGTCTCTTTTGTGGCAGATCAGGAACCTTGGAAATTTGCAGAGACTTATGGAAATGAGGGATTGCTGCACAGTAATAAGTACTGCAAACAAATGGAGGTGAATTTCTTGGTCCTTGCTCTCTAGCTTTGGATAAGGTAAGTGCATAAAAATGATAAAGGGCATTTCTGAAGTAATAAGAACCATTTAAAACAGAGCTTTGGATCTTTTCATAATCTTCCAAAAAAGTTATCGGGCCTTGGTAGTTTCCAACCACGAAAGTTGTCAACTATACAATAAGAAGGCATGTGTATGTTTAGGGACACTCTTAAAGTATTTATGTAAATATATCAGGGTGTGTAGGAAAAGAACATACTCTGAAAGTCCAGGTTCATAGGTAAAACTAATTTGTTACCATTAAGATTGATTTACTTTGGAATTTTATTTGGAAATTCTTCCTAAATATTGGAAACTGAATATATATATGAACTTTGTTGATAACCATGATTGTAATTACAGTGTATAAAGTAAGCTTATGTCTAATTTTTGTTATATTCAAAAATTATAAAAAACAATTATTCAAACAGTAAGTTAACATGAGAATTATTCTTGCGTTTTGGAATAAGAAACCAAAAAGAGTGAAGGACAAAGTAAAACACAGTTGTTCCCAAACTAAGAAATGGGCAAACTATATATTTTGCATCTTTGTTTCAGCTTTAAAATAATCACTGACACTATTTTGTTCTCAGCTCCCAATCTCTGTTGACTTTGTTTCATGCTTTCCTGATAGATGTCCCCATTATGCACTATTGCTGGAGAATGAAAAACCTAATCTCAGTCTCAGGCAGATATATTCTGAACGTTTTCTGTTTACCTGCACTGTTTGTTAACTTCCGACTGATAGGCAGCATGTACCATTCTGCCACAAGCTTCCTTTTATAACAATGGCAAGACCATTATGTCCCTTAGACTTTGTGAAAGGAAACATTAATTATTACAAAAACTTACTTGTTTGTGGAAGCATTCTTAGTCCCCAAATTTGTAACCATTCCATTTCAATATCTTTTCTGACCTGGCATACTTTTTAATGTTTTTTTAAATGTTTTTGTTGTCTTGCCGGTTCTCTTACTAGTGAGTTAAAAATTGACATATTAGAGATAAATTTATCTAAAGCAAAGTTTTACCAGATGATATACAAAGCCTGTAACATTTCCTAAATCATAGGCCTTGACCAGTATCCAACACTGGCTATAAACAAACAGTATGACCAAAAGAATGTATACTGGCTGAATGTCACCCCACCTTAAAAGTGCAGAGCAGGAGAAAAGAACTTCCTACGGCTGAGTGCTCAGATACAGAGAAAGGCAAGCTAGGCAGTGAGTCACTTCCAGGTCCAAAGGGAGCTGAGATATTTCTGTGCTTTCCTGAGAAAATGTGCCTTCAGAGCAGAGCAATGAAGTCCCACAGAGAAGCCTCTGACACATGACCCACAGGGAGACAAATTTGAGTTTGCCCCGCCTGTGGATTTGTGTTCCTGGGTTGATACTAAAACGTACACACTGTCAATGGCTAAAGATATTAGGAGGCAGACCACTTAGGGTAATATTATGGTAAGATTTTTTAAAAATGTAAGGTTGCTGAAGATCCAACAACCATATTATCACAGTGAACAGGTAATTTAAAAAAAAACAAAAAACAGCTCTTGTCCCACTCTGAGATCACATGTTAGGTGGACTTGAAGTGTGGCACAGCTGTTTTGGGACTAACAAGCAAAGAGCAGGGCACTTTGTGATTTTTCTCAAGGACTCTAAAGCAAGAAGGAGTCTTACTCTCTATGGGAACCATAAAAAAAGGACTCAGATGGACCAGAATTATTCCTGCATGTACTTTGTTTTTTGTTTATTTGTTTGTTTTTGTTTTTATTTTAAAAATTCATCTTTATTGTTGAAAGCATTACAGATGTCCCCTTTTTTCTCCATTGACCCCCCTCCACTCAACACACTATTGTTTGTGTCCAGGGGTTATGCATATATGTATGCAAGTTCTTTGGTTAATATCTCCCCACCCATCCACCCACCCCTGCCTTCTCTCTGAGATTTGTCAGTGTATTCCATATTTGTGTCTCTGGATCTATTTTGTTCATCAGTTTATTTTGTTCATTAGATTCCACATATGAGTGAGATCATGTGATAACTTGTCTTTCTCTGACTGGCTTATTTTCCTTAGCATAATACTCTCCAGGGAGACAAAAAACAAGCCCCAAATGTAAGAACAAGAGAATTCTGCAGAAGAGCTAAATGAAATAATTATAAGGATCCTGTATGTATTTTGAATTGCGGCCATTATCATTTTCTAGTGAACACACACACACACACACACACACACACACACACACACATGGTCCACTGTTAAGCCATTGTAAATTGTCAGGGAGATATATGCCAAGATAGTTACATATTTGATATTTTCCATGTGACAGGCAATTAGATAGATATAAATTTATTTCCCAGCTCTGTCACTAATTAATCATGTGATACTAAGTTTTTTTACTTCTATGTACCTCAGTTTCCTGAGTACATAAGTATAAAATATGAGTAATCTTAATACCTACCCCTAGAATTGATAGAAGTAATCAAA
Organism: Miniopterus natalensis; assembly: GCF_054644295.1. Lineage (NCBI taxonomy): Eukaryota > Metazoa > Chordata > Mammalia > Chiroptera > Miniopteridae > Miniopterus > Miniopterus natalensis. Next base: position 26,032,139 of record NC_142103.1, read on the forward strand.
ACAATGCTGTAGTTCACTTGCAATGAAAACATCTGAGAATTTCCAGGAAACTTCTGAAAGAGAAGTTTAAGTAAGAAAGACTAACACTATTATATATGAAGCCATATAAACAAAGTTACAATGATTAAAATTTAGTACTAACCTAATTAAGTGTATAGCAAGAGGCTAATAAAGTCAGAGCAAGAATAGGAGAAAGGAAAAACAAAGCCCAAAATGAACCAAGAGTATCTGAAGATATGATACATATGAATGTAGATGAGAAATCTAGCATGGATTCTCTGTGCACTGTAAAAATCTTTAGGGCATTGGTCTGTGTTTAATTTCTAGTTTGCAACTAAAGCAGTGTTTTTAATTAGACTCTTTTGTCTTAAAATTACTAAAGATGTAATTTTATTACATCTTTAAAATTACTAAATCAGTAAAGATGCAAATGAGGATATAGCTATGGGGCCCTCATTGGCTGGAATAACTCTTCAGCTCATCCATTGGTTGATTCATGAGCCTAGAAGCTCCTTTTTAAGGGTCTGCTCAGACAGCAGGAATATAGTTCCTGCAGGCAGCTCTGTGCAGTTTTCCCCTGCAGTGCAGAGAGCATGAGAGGCCCCTGTTTGGCAATGACTCCTAGACACTGTTTGTAAATTTGAGCCTGATTAGCCACCAGGAACCCGTCTTAACAGGCACATTCATTTTTGATGTTGAACATGAATAACATTCTCATTATAGTTAATTTATTTTAAGGTTTAAGTATGTGTATCTGTTCTCCTGTGTGTGAGAGAGAGCAACACTGATGTTAGAAAAGCCCACATACTCAGTCACCTGCCACTTTTGTCATCAGAACTAAAGCCCATGAGTGCCCAGAAGCTATAGGGATCAGAGCATAAAAGTGTAGTGTTACCAAGGCTTCTGGAACTCCCACTGCCACTGGTAAAGCCAGAGCCAGGTGCGCGCTGCTGCCTAAGCTACCAGAACATCTGTGGCTCACTACCATGGCCGGGACCCTGCTGCCTGAGCAGGGACCAAGGAGACTACCTGACCACCTAGGAGCAAGGGCTGCTGCAGCTGCAGGAAGTGTGGCAAGCAAAGGGAAGGGGAGGGGAGGGGAGGGGAGGGGAGGGGAGGGGAGGGGAGGGGAGGGGAGGGGGGAGGGGAGGGGAGGGGGGAGGGGAGGGGAGGGGGGGAGGGGAGGGGAGGGGGGGGGAGGGGGGGGGAGGGGAGGGGAGGGGAGGGGGGAAGGGGAGGGGAGGGGAGGGGGGAAGGGGAGGGGAGGGGAGGGGGGAAGGGAGGGGGGGAGGGGGGAGGGGAGGGGAGGGGAGGGGGGAGAGGGAAAGGAAGGGAAGGAAGATGGCTTTTCTCTTTCTCCCGCCTTCTAATGTCTTAACAGTGCCTCCCTTTGATGTAACCTAATAGATACCAACTTGGAAAAGTAGTATGTGCGTTTCCATCTCCTATAATATGAAGGGAGTTGAGTGCACCACATACAATACGATTATAATGACCTTATTGCCAGTATTTTTCTGGAAAATAATTACATATGCTTATAGAAAATACAAAAATGCAAAAATACAAGATATGTAAGGAAGACAGCATAACACACCAGAGATATTCACCGTTAATGTTTATAGTTTTATTCTTCATAAATTTTTACACATTTATATGTGAATACTATTTGAAATTAGGATTATTTTATTGGACAATATATTTGAACACTTAAACAAAAATTGAACAGTAGAGAATTGTATAATATAGAAGTTGATATTGTACTGTGTTTCTACCACCTCCACCTCTTGCCTTCCTACTGAGATATACTCTGTTAATTATTGGCCTATATTTTCCATATTATATGCATATTGTTGAGACACATGTATTCTGCTTTAAAACAGGGCTATGGGATACATGCCACTCTGCATTTTTCTTTTTAAAAACATAACACGACATGCTTACATATCACTGTATATGCCATTCATTCTTTTTATCAATTACATAATGTAGTATCTAATGCACAGACCATCTTACATAGTGTTTCATAACCTGCTTTTATTTAAAAAATTGACATACAATGAAATGCACATATTTAAAGTTTTACAATTAACAATTTTTGACATATACAGGGTGTCCTCAAAAATGTATACACACAGTAACAGCTGTTAGCTCAGCTTTGAAAATGAAATGTATTTTAATAAACACTGCCTTTATTATTATTGAAAATGTGAGTATACATTTTTTGGGAAAATCTATATATGTGAAATTATTACCACAATAAATATAATAAACATATCAACTCCCTCAATTTCCCCATAACCCTTTGTTAGGTCAGTTTCACACTCAGTCCTTATCCCCACTCAACCACTGAGCTGCTTTCTGTCACTATTGCTTTGTTTGTTTTTTTCTAATTGGATTATTTGTTTTTTTCTCTTGAGTTGTATGAGTTCTTTATATATTTTGGATACTAATTTCTTATCAAATATATAGTGTATTTAAATATTTTTTTTCCATTCCATAGGTCATCTTTTCATTTTGTTAATCATTTCTTTTATTGTGCATGGTTTTGTTTTTTGATGTTGCTGTTTTTAAATTCACCTACTAATCTATTTCTTTTTATTGATGAATTCAGACCTTTACATAGAAGGTAATTATTATGTTTGGGCTTAAGTTTGCAGTGTTGTCACTCGTTTTCTTCTTTTCTTCTTTCTCTACCTCTCTTTCCTTACCTTCCTTTAGCTTATTTAAATATTTTTAGAGATTTCATCTTGATTAATTTATAGTGTTTTAGAGTATAATGGTTTCTATAGTTTTCATAGTGGTTGCTCATGGTATCTATGACTGTTCCCATTAGAGAAGAGTAAAGTGATAGCTCACAGTATATAGCAGCAAAATAGTTTCTTATATTATCACCTGTAGATACCTAGAAGCAAATGCATATACATTGCAAGACTTTGGGTGACCAAAAATACTTGCAGCCATAAAACACTTTAATGAAAATAAGGATTACAGTGTGGGTGGTTGGTTGCTTCTACATGTTCAAGAGAACTTGGGAAAGAAAATGTGTTCAGGACTTTATATTTCCAGATCAAGTACTGGGTAGGGGCCAAAGCACTACCCAATACTAGTATGACTAGTATGACCACTCTAAAAACAATAGTTATCTCTTATAGTTATGAGGCTGAGATTTCTGAAAAGCAAAACTGAAGTATAATATTTTGGGGGACTGAAGTACAATGCAAACCTATTTTCCAACCTCATGGTTTCTCTTATGTTAAAGTTAAGACATTGATAGGGTAGGAATTGAACAACGAAAACTTAGACAGGGACATATGAAAAGAGGATGATGAAACTGAAGTCCTTGAACCCTAAATTCTGCCTTATCTACCTTTGCTATTAGTAGAGACCTTTAAACTCATGTCTGAGATCAGTCTCCTCTAGCATGAAAAACTTACAATGGACTTGCCTGTGGCAGTTGCCTTGCAAGGGACTATTTATCCTCCTCAGGGCCTACCCACACACCATGTATCATTGCTTTTATTTTTTTTCAGTTTTATCAAGATACAATTGACATTCTGTTGTCATATGTTGATTTGTTATACTTATACACTGCAAAAGGATTGCCACCGTATTGTTAGCTAACACCTCAATCACATTACATAATTACCATTGCTTTTAAACCTATAACCAGACTCAAATCCTAGCAACTTTCAGAGCATGAGATAAAAAATATAGCCTTTGAGGAGGTGTGATATACATCAAGAGTTAGATGATTCTGTCCATTTACATTAATGAAAATCTGGGGAACATGTGTGGAAATAAATCCTAAAGTTGTTGGAGTAGGATAAAAAATATGTTGGATTGGGTCAAATTTATTGATATTGTCTCACTAAGTAGAGATTCTTTATTTAATATGTCAGCTTGAGTGGCAAGAGTGCCCTTAACTATTTGCTTTGTTGGTTGAATGAAACCTGGACTCAAAGAGTTATTCTATAGAAAATGCCAGAACTTCCATAGAACATTGGAGATAATGGTATGCAAAGATTGAGAGAGTTTAAAAGGATAGAGTGGATTTATCACTTAAGACCTCTTCCCACTACCTCACTATGATGCCTATAAGTCTGGAAGATTCTTTCTTCACCAAAGCTGTCAGAAACACATTCACGATGGGAGTCTCACTGTCACTGCAGTCTCTGTGGCGTATGAACTTTGTAAGGCATAAATGAGAGTGGGAACTACTGACGTCAATTTTGGCTTCCTGAACTAAGAGGGGTCATTGTGATCCTGGTTTGTAAGGAGCCAAGCGACAACATGTATTTACCAAAGACAGGATGGAAATGGTTACTATAATCGGTGGCAGAGCTTAAGCAGTGATAACAATTTTCTGACTTACCATGATCTTTGGTGTTGTTGATTGTGGTATACCTAGAAGTAAAATAGATGGGCAGCCTACTAAATTCTACTTCATCTGTATAAATTAAACAGCTCTATATCTAACGAATGGAAATCTTACTTGAACAACTATAATAACTCACAGCCCCTCATCAATTCCCATATTTGAGCCACTTCACAGACTCAGGGCCCTGTGATCCAAGGGGAGGCCAGATCTCCTTGATAAAGGACTCTGCTGCCTGGCTGGGCGTGGCTCAGCGGTTGAGTGTCGACCTAGGATCTAGGCAATCAGGGTTCAATTCCCGGTCAGGGCACAGGCCCGGGTTGTGGGCTCTATCCCCAGTTGAGGGCATGCAGGAGGCGGCCGATCAATGATTCTCTCATCATTGATGTTTCTATCTCTCTCTCCCTCTCCTTTCCTCTCTCTGAAATCAATAAAGATATATTAAAAAAAAAAAAAAAGAAAACACTGCTATCCAGCCAAATAAATATTGTAAACCTTCATATAGTCTTCTCTAAAGGGCCTTGTATCTATTTAACAGAATAACTGTGCACTGAGGAAGGAGGGAAATAATCAAACTTTTCAGGGATTACTAGATACTGACTCTGAAGTACCCCTAATTCCTGGAGACCCAAAATGCCACTGTGGAGTTTTGTCTCTAGTGAGTGACATATCTCCTGCTACACGTTTGTTATCCCCTTTACAGAATGCATAAAAGAAATAAACATACCGAAACTGAAAGAATCCCCACTTTGGTTTCCTGATCCATAGAATGTGGGTTAGTATGGTAGGCTCGGTGAAAAATACTAAAACTGCTTCTATCTACTAGTATAGTAAACTAAATCAATACTTTCTTCCTGGAGGAAACTTCAGTGATTAACACCACCATCAAAGACTTGAAATATTCAGGGAGTGGAGATTCTCATTACATCTATATTCAACATTCCTATTTGGCCTGCACAGGAAAAAGAAGGATTTTCAAGAATAACAGTGGATTATTAAGAAAGCAGTGAGATGATGAATCTAATTGTACATGTTATTTAAGATGTGATTTCTTTGCTGGAGAAAAGCAGCATATTCCCTAGCACCTGGTGTGATGTTTTTTCCTTCTATATTTGGCAGTAAAGACCATATCATTAAGTTTTTTTAAAGAATATGTCTTTATTGTTTTCAGAGAGAGGGAGGGAGAGGGAGAGAGAGAGAGAGAAACATCAATGATGAGAGAGTCATTGATCAGCTGCTTTCTTCACTGTCCCTACTGGGGATCAAGCTCACAACCAGGGCATGTGCCCCAACTGGGAATCAAACCTTGATCTCATTGATGCTCAAGCACTGAGCCATGCTGGTCAGGCCATATCAATAAGTTTGATTTTAGCTGGAAAGGCCAGCAGGTTACCTTTACTGTTCTACCTCAGAGCTACATTAAATCTCCAGTCCTATGTCAAAACCTAATCCTCAGGTAGTGTGATCACTGTTCCATTACATTGATGAAATCATGCTGACTGAACATGATGAGCAGGATGTAAGGATAACCTTAGACTCCTTGGTATAATAAATGCTTGTCAGAGAGGGAAATGAAACCCACAAAAATTCAGGGAATAGCCTCCTTGGTGAATTTTCTAGGGGTTCCTGGGGGTCTTCAAGGGTAAGGACTAGTGGCTGTACTTGGCCCCTACTACCAAGCAGAATGCCTAGAGGGCTTTTAATTTTTTTTAATTTTGAAGGCATCATACATCTTATTTGACAATGCTATTCATATCTCTTTACTGAGTATCCTAAAGGGCTACTGGTTGTGAGTGGAGCTCGGAACAAGAAAAATACCTACAATATGCCCAGGCTACCATGCAAGCTGCTCTGCCACATGGTCAATATGGTTCAGAAGATTCAATGGCATTTGTAGTGACAGTGGCAAATCATGATGCTGTGTGGAACATTTTCCAGGCTCCTATATGTGATACTTTGATTATATTTCCTTTAAATGACATGACAAATAGTTTATTAAGGTTGATACCCTTCCCCAGATAATTGTGGTATACTAGGTGCTACCAGCCCTTCACTTTTCCTCAGAGGAGACCAATATGAGGTTATTCTTACTCTAATAATTTCCACATTAATATTTTCTGTCCAAAAATTAGCAATATAACTCTTTTTATCTAATGAAGAGGTTAAGAATTTCTAAATTCACAGAGACACATTCTGACAAATTTCCAGCATATTTGTAGCTTCCTTGGTCTTTTGCTCTACTAATAACTACAAAAATGGAAACTATTCTGTATCCCATCTCAATCTATGTGTAAAAGAAAAGAGAAATCAAATAAGATATTGACAGGTCAGACCAGAAGCTAGTCAGAGAAGCAAAATATTCTTAACAAGGATTGTGCTGGTCGTAAATGGGCTCCAGACAGGTGTACCTGAACAAGCTGATGGCTGGTAGCCTTCAGGGTACTGTTTGCTTGGGGAAGACATGGTCTTGAGTTAGAGGATTTGTGCATGGAATAAGTGCAGAGAAAGTGAGATGAGTGGGAGAGAGGGTAGTTTTGGTTGGGCAAGGGCAGACGGGCAAGATGGTTGGTGGTTACACTTCAGTCTTGCCCAGGGACTAGGTCCATAGGTCCAAGACCTATAGGATGATAGGCTATGGTCAGCTGCAGAGGCTATTTCCAAAGCAAGAGGCAGCACTGTTTCTGTGCTTTGGGGTGAAAAGGTGTGATAGAAGTGAAGAAAGGGAAGGGGTAACAGACTGAATATTCAAACTGGACCACCTGCAACATTTGCAATATTTAAAGGCTTCTGGGCAAAAGTTCAATTAGGGGCTTGCCTATCATGTATAAAAATACATGAAAAGTTTAAATCAACTAATAGACTTAAATAAAATATATTTCTTACCATGACAAATATACCTTCATATTAACCTGAATGGTCATGTTCGAATTAGAATACTCAGTGTATTTTTAAGTTTCTTTTTCTTATATAGTTTATTGAGGAAATTTAAAAACAAAGCTGTCAGTAGGTTTGTATCAGGGATGGTTAAGTGATACTCAAGATCACACATCCGGATACTTGGAGTCTCCAGGGCAGCTCTGTGCTAAATCAGTGTATAAATTTTCTATTGTTAAACAAAAAATTACCACACAAAGAAGATTTACCTATCTAATCTATCATCTATCTATATACAGAAATCTCCATCTCTTTCTATCTTTCTCTCTCATCACCTTTTCCACGTTCTATTAGTTAGAAGAGAGTCATTGGCCCTGCCAAACTCAAGGGCAGGGGATTATACAAGAGCATGAATATCAGAAGGTGGAGATTATCTGGGTCACTTTATGGTCTATCCATCATACTTATACTCCTCTATATTGTTTAAGCAATGTGAAAATAATGGAACACCCACCCGGACCCCTGGTCCTCATCCCAGACTGCAGGTCCCAGCCCCCAAGATGTCCTCTACCTCTTCTCTATACATATACACACTGAGCTCATTCTTCACCTCAAGAGGTTTCACATGCATTTATGAGAATAATGTAGCTATCTTGTCCTCTGTTCCCTACATACAGCCACCACGTTTTAGTCATCTCTCAGTCCTAGGAGTATATATATTGGCAATGAACTCAACTCTCAGAAGCACAGACACACGTGAAGAAGAGCATGCTGACCTCTTCAGGTTTGGGACTTGGGGCTAAATGGGGAGCAAACTCAGGGTCCTAAATATATGGAGCATGGTTCAATGTGGGGGGCATGGGTTCTGAGTGCGCACATCTCCTTAACCTCAACACACTGAACCCTTGGCTGTTTACAGGGTTAAGGCTGACTATGTAACACTTACCAATTAAATTGCTTTGTTCTCCACAAGACATCACCACTGTCCTAATAAGTTGTTTATCATTCTCATGCATGACTTTCTGCATGCTATAATATACATGCATAATTTGTATGTGTTTGTTTTACTACCTGTATATTTACCTATAATCAATTTATGGCAATTTTTTAAAAATTTATTTTATTGTTGAGAGTATTACAGATGTCCCCCATTTTCTCCCCTTTGCTCCCCCTCCACCCACCTCCCACCCCACCCCAGGCCTTCACCTGTCTTTTGTCTGTGTCCATGGGCTATGCATATATGCTTATAAGCTCTTTGGTTAATCTCTTCCCACCCACCTTCCCACCTTCCATCCGAGATCTGTCAGTCTGTTTCATGCTTCCATGTCTCTGGTCCTATCTTGTTCATTAGTTTATTTTGTTCCTTAGATTCCACATATAAGTGAGATCATGTGATATTTGTCTTTCTCTGCCTGGCTTATTTCACTTAACATAGTATTCTCCAGGTCCATCCATGCTGTCCCAATGGGTACAAGATCCTTCTTTTTTGCAGCTGCATATTATTCCATGATGTAAATGTCCCACAGCTTTTTTTTTTTTTTTTTTTTTAATATTTTATTCATTTCAGAGAGAGAGGGAGAGGGAGGGAGGGAGAGAAACATCAATGATGGGAGAGTCATTGATAGGCTGCTTCCTGCACACCCTTGACTTGGGGTCGAGCCCGCAACCCGGGCATGTACCCTGACCAGGAATCGAACTGCGATCTCCTGGATCACAGGTCCATGCTCAACCTTTGAGCCGTGCCAGCCAGGCGTCCCACAGCTTTTTTTTATCCACCCATATACAAGGCATCATAAAGTTTGTATACTTCTGGAACTAGTTTTTTCCCTTATCCATGTTTTCCACTGCTATCACCCAATCTTTGCATCTGGAAGTCTTTCTCTGTTTCTCTAACCCTGAAAATTCTAGACTCTTTCCCAGTCCAGCCTGAAATAGTATCAACTAAGTATACTATGGCTGGCCATCATATAAGTGAAGCTCAAACTAGTGGTTCTCAAACTTTAATGTATTTCAGCCACTTGAAGGACATGAAAAACTCTGATTGCTGGCCCACTTTCACATTTTCTAATTCAGTAGGTCTGGACAGGGGCCTGAGAATTTGCATTTCTAGCAAGTCCCCGGTAATGCCGATGTTACTGGGCCACATCAGTCCAGTACCAGCCAGCATCATCTGATCTCTGGGTAAGATAGGTCATCCATCAGGTTCTTTACATAAATTGTTTATAACTTGATGTTTTAATTAATTGAAGGATGCAATAAAAGAACTTAAAACATGGTTGAAAGTGATCCCTTGCAATGACGGTAAGGTAGGCCATAACAAAAAGATATAAAGATAGATTTGAGTCAGTGTTATTTATATAAAAAACCTGCAACTCATTTATTTCATGCCAACTTTTATTTTTAACATGAACAAATGCTGTCAAAGATATCTGAAAAATGTAAAAGTCAGATATCAGTGGATGTTACTTTTTGGGTGACGAAGTTAGAAACAAAACCAATGTTGAGAAAACTTCCCACGGACTACTGAAAATCAGAAAATCTCAAATCCGTGAGGAACAAATTCCTTGTTTCTTCATCCTTATCTGTCTAAGCCGTCAAACTGTAGGAAGAAATAGGAGAATATTAATAATTGAATACAATTAACATACACCAGGGACTTTCTAAATGTAAAAATAGTCAATCCTATGTATGTCTGTTGTCTCATTAAGAGAAAGCAACACAATTCTCCTCTTGTAACACAGACCCTTGACTGTCAGGGTCTAAGTGAATCATTTGATATCTTCAGTCATGTGATTGAATGAACCTTTTTTCCCACTTGTCAAACACCAAGAATGCTTTTTATTTGGGGGAGGAGATCATTCAGGGATATGAGTAAGTCTTTCCACCTTAAAAACCTGCCTGTGCTTTTTCCATAAACCAGAGTCTCTTAACCTCCCAGACCCTTACAGTATCCATATCTGTAAAAAGAGAAAGAAATAAAAGGGAAAGGATAGATGAGATGTAAGTTAAATTAACAACTCAGTGATAACCAAAATCTTACTAAGACTAAGTTCATTTTCTTTTGACTTTTATGTGAAATACAAAAATTTAAAACTGAATGAATACACATGCATTGATCATTAAATGTGGTCTTACTTGCAATTCTTAACTTTTTACAATTTTTTATGAATTCACACCCGCAAAGGCATTGTCTACTAGTTAGTATAAGAGTCCACATTTAAGTAGTCACCAAATTATGAAGGCCCATCTAGTGCATAGTACAGTGGCTTTATCTACTTGTTCTAACAACTTCATTCTAAACAAATGTGGTATCAGTTACCAAGGGTGATAAATTTCCCACCTGTAGAAATCTTATAGTTACAGCTCAAAGAATGTGTGCTTGAAAAAGTAGATTTCAGAACATGCTGCATTCTATATGATCTAGTATATATGTGCATTATTAACACTAAAACTGGTCCTTGCCCTCACAAGGTGCAGTTCCCTCTCCAAGATTCTCCGGCTCCCAAAGACCATGCCTGGCCACCACACCACCTGCCTTGGGCTGCACCAAGACATGGTCATTATGATGGATAGTGCATAGAAGGGAATGGACCAGATCCCAGAAACCTATGACCAAAATCCAGCCATGGGGAACTCACAGAACTCAGTGATGAAACGTCATCCTCCTCCTCCTGTACCTCTTCATTGGGGTTTCTCTTTTCATCATTTTCTTCCTCTTCATAGTCTTGTTCTTCTTCTTCCTTCTTGTCGCCTCCCTCACACTCCTCCTCCACGTACCCCTCAAGCTCTGTTGGTCCATCTTCCTCAACTGCTGACTGATTGGCCATCTGTGAACTCTCTGTCTCTTCAAGGGCACTTTCGACCACTTGGGAAGCCAGAAGGGCTGCGGCCCCTTCGAGTCCATCTAACCCTTCTGCAGTAATCACGGGGACCCCAAAGAGTCCAGGGTCGTGGTCCACCACATCATCAGCTCTGTGCTGGCCATATTGAGCCAGGTCTTGCACGTCTGTGTTAGACATGGCAGGATGAAAACACCAGGCCGTACCTGCACTCGAGTGGCAGTTGGGTCACTGAGACCACCACGGTGAAGATGGAGGCCGCCAAGGTGACTGGAACTGACAGGAAGCTGTGGAGGCAGTAGAGAAGATGGACTCAAAGGGGACAGCAGCCTGAGAGCCAGCCTTGGAGGCACGAAAACAGGAAGGGCAGGGCGCAGCTGGTGAAGCCGCCCACCAAGACTGATTCTGAGACGTTACTGGGCACGGCTAGAAAGAATTAGATGGCCGGAGATGGAAGGCGGAGTCAGGAAGTGTCAACAAAGGGCAGCTTCCGTCATCGCGAGCTTATCTAAGCTCATTTGCTAAGAAGTGAGGATTGACATGTCCAGGGTCCAATGAGTGATCAAGATACGTTGGTTCTTAACTGCTCACAATCTCCCACAATTTTCGGACCTTACGTTGCCCTTTAAGCCCACGGAAGTCCTGTCCATTTTATTCCACCATTGTCAACCAAACTTTAGTGTTCCAGTATGCCTGTGCCCTGTAGCATTTCCACCTAGGGGCATCTCATATCAGTAGTGACAGATACATAAAAAATTGTATAGCTCAGATCTCAGCAGTGGTATAACTCTTCAAGAAGAGAGAAAGAGAAGACTTTGTATGTATTAGCATTATTAAAGCGGCTTAATAAATAATTTATTACATCAGAACAGAACGTTGAAGAAGTGTTAAAAACAGGAGCTGGATGATGTTTAATAAATGCTGCCCAATTCACATCAGGCTTATAAAGAATGAATACAGAAAGTGGACATGTTAAAAGGCAACCATGAAAAACATTAAAAGGGCAGACTTCCTAGGATGATCTGAGTAAACTAAGACTTTCTGTTGCCTTTAGAACCTCTGAGCCAAGAAATCAAGTCTAAAAATTTTTAAAAATGATGGAAAAATCAAACACTTTCCCATATTTATCCTGAACAGCAAAATGTTTTGTGACCAAAAAAATATTTTAGGAGAAGAAACACGGAAAATTAATTAAGAAATATCACATTTTAGAAAAATAACACTAATAAATCCCTTTTGTCACTTCAACCCAATTTCAATGTATTTAATATTGTCTTACATCCCACTTCAATAAAGGAGCATGACTTAGTAAAAAACTACATTGATTTAAATTTTGAAGGGAATGCAGTAAGATAAATAACAAGACACAGAGAAAATCAATGACCCAGAGAACCTAATTGGCTTGCCAAAGGTCATACAAATTAGCCAAGTAAGTCTCCAACCAAGATTTCATGATGCCTAATCTTCATTTAAGACAGGATTGCTTCCTTTCTACTCAGTTTATGTGGCAACAAGACAACATAAATTTGATTTACCAATGACAGAGAAAGTCAATGGCCTGGATGAAGAAATCTGAAAGGACCAGACCATGCTGTCTCCACCATGCCCCATCCACCATTGACCAGAAATGTTGCCAAGGACTGAGAAAGAGGTGCCACACTCTCAGGAAATAAGGGGTTCAAAGTCTGGCTGGGAGAAAAGGCTGAATGTAAAGATGACCTCTAACTAAAGTATCTTTACATGTAATATACTGACTACAAACTGTATAACTGAAAAAATCAAAAGGGGTCACAGCGGGTGGACTTTTCTCAAGAAAAGAGAAGGGAGGACTTAAAGTAGACATCAAAAGATAGACAAAGGACCCCTGAGTATGAAAGTTTTCACTTTGACCCTTCAAAATGCCCTTGTCCTCTCTGAGGGTCCTTGACATTTTCTTTCTGAAAAAAGGGAATTGTAACAGAGATTTGACTTCACACTACTGTGAGAACTGGTAAAACAATATTGGTTCAGCTGTTCCTTTGGGTTCTTGTGCTGATCCTCAACTCATAAGATATTTGGTCAGGAAGGAAGAATGAATATGAACTGGGGAAATGTAGGAAAAATGGCAATGTGAAAACAAGATGGAAGCTGTATCTTTCCTTTTTTGCATTGGAACCCATGTCAGATTTTGTCTACCTTCAAGCTTAAATTTGCTACCATGCATGACCTGCAGAAGTAGAACTCATACCACAAAGTCCCTGTGGAACCTGGTCCAAAAATTAGAGAACCTGAAAGAATATAACCCTGATTGCTGGAGCTGTGAGCCTGGCTACTGCCACTGCCAACAAGGGGAACAAACAGATGCACAAAAATTTGTGTGATCCGCAATAAGGCTCCTGACCTACAGCACCCTTCCAAGAGTGAAACATGGTTAAGGTTTCATTTCTGCCTTCAACATCTTAGGCAAGATTTTATGGAGGCCAACTCTAACTGGAAACATGTAAAGAATTATGGGAAATGTTTTTTTAGCCAATTTGACAGGGGACAGAACTTACATAGTCCAGCCCTTGTCAACTTGACACTCATACACACTTCCAACTAAAGAAAAGAGCAAAGCCTTGCTTCCACCTATCATAATGCAACTACCTCATGCACAATTAGAACATGCTAGCCCTCTTCATAAAATGAGATACAAGTCCCTTTATCCATCTTGGGTGATGTTCACTTTTTCTCTGAGTTTCCTGTGACATCCTGTAGCTTGTAGGTTGAAATCAAATTAACCACAATTAATACATCTTATTTAAATAGGAAGGAATAGGGGAAAAGAAGGGTAGAAGAAAAATGGTCAATATGAGGACAGATACTTTACATCAAAATAAGGAAGAAATACTAATGACTATAACAGTCTTGTGCTTTGCAAATGATCTGGTATTCATAACTGATGTTTTCAACTATCTTTTTCCAATACTCACTCTGTATTTTTATTATCCTCAGCAAGATTCTTACCTGGTTGAGGTTCCTTGCCTGGTGGAGTAACCCAAACCCTCATTTCTGGAAGGTCTGGACCATTAGCAGTCCTGCTTGTAATGATTGCTGTAGTTTTCCACTGAATCACAGAACACAGTAGTACTAAGAGGCATCATTAGGAAACTCCTACATTACAAACCCTCATTTTGTATAGCAATGAAATTTTCTCTTGATAGTCAGGACGTACCAGCCCAATTAGTTCTCTAACCCTCCTTCTTATTTTCTTGTTTTTCAGTGGCATGAGTAACCTATGGTGACCAGATTGCAATCTCAACTACAAGTTCAATGGAGTCATTGCTGACTCCCACGGTGGAAGCATTAATCCATTTGAAAATTAATGCATTTGAAGCAGGAACGCCTAGTTCAATGGAACAGAAAGCAAGAATTTTGCTAGTGGATAAGTAGGGGAATAATGAGAATATCCACATATATTTTCATTTCTTGATTCCCCAACATGTGAATACAGGCTATTGGAGAAACAGCACCATATTTGGATGCTGATTTAGATCATATACCACATCACAGTGGTTATTGTCCTGTCCTACAATATGTTGTCATTTATCTGGCTCTGTAACTCAGTAATCAAAAGGCCATTCCACTGTCTATTAGGTCAGCTACTCAAGTTTATAAGAGACATGGTTCAGACCAGTGAATTTCATGAATATCAGCCCACTGCTGTATTTAGTTTGGTGTGAAATGAGTTTTTTGGTATGAAGAGATACAATGTAGAATACTGTGATGGTAGATAAGGCGGTCTGTAAGTGCATGGATTATAGTTTTGCTACAAGCATTGCAGGCAAGAAAAGCAAAGCCACATTTAGAATCAGTCTCTATTCCTGTGAGAACAAAAGAATGCCCCTTCTACAATGGAAGTGGTTCGATGTTATCAAGCTAAAACCAGGACCTTGCTAGTTCCCCTGAGGAATAGGGCCATATTTTAATATATCTGTTGGCATATTGATCTTAATGAGTAGAGGTCCATGTTTTTAAGCCCCTGCATAAATTTTTACCAGTTGGCATGGCCACTTTCTTCATGAACTCACCTGTCAAGGACAGGAATATCTGAGAAAAGCAGTTGATTGATGTCCACAGAAGGCATCATTTTATCCACCTGATTATTAAACTTCTACTTTGCTGATGTTAATCTTTGGTGAGCTTTCATGTCAGACACAAATACCTTCACACTGAATGCACATTTGCAGTAAGTTACACACATATCTTTTCTCCAGATCTCCTTATCACCTACTTTCCAATCATGTTCTTTCCACATCCCTAATCATCCAGGCAAACTATTAACTAATGTCAGTGAGTTAGAGTTGATGTAAATTTCCGTTTAAGTTTCTTTCCAGGTAAAATGAACAATCTTGTGCACTGCTTGAAGTCATACCAAATAAGAGATTTTCCTTCATCAGTGTACTATTTTTTTAAAAAAATTATTTTTCAGTTACAGTTTACATTCAACATTATTTTGTATCAGTTTCAGCAGTACAGCTTAGTGGTTAGGCAATCACATATATTACAAAGTGTTTTTCCAGTATTGCCAGTACCCACTTGGGGCTGTACATATTTATTACAATATTATTGACTATATTCCCTATACTGTACTTTACATCCCCATGATCATTTTGTAACTAACAATTTGTACTTCTTACTCCCTTCATCTTTTTCACCAAGACCTCTAACCTCCCTATGCTCTGGCAACCATCAATCTGTTCTCTGTATCTATGAGTCTGTATCAATTATGTTTGTTTATTTTGTTCTTTAGATTCCACATATGTGAAATCATATGAATATTTGTCTTTATCTGACTGATTTCACTTAGCATAGTATCCTCTAGGTCCATCCATGCTGTCACAAATTGTAAGATTTTGTTCTTTTTATGACTGAGTAATATTCCATTGTATATATGATGGGCACTTGGGTTGCTTCCATAGCTTGATTATTGTAAATAACACTGTGATAAACTGAGGGGGTGCATATATTTTTTCAAATTAGTGTTTTGGGTTTCTTCAGATACATACCCAGAAGTGGAATCACTAAGTCATAAGGCACTTCCAGTTTTAATATTTTGAGGAACCTTCATATTGTTTTCCATGGTGGCTGCACCAATCTGCAATCCCATCAACATGCACTAGGGTTTCCTTTTTTCCACATCCTAGACAACACTTGCTTGTGGATTTATTGATGATAGCCATTCTGACAGGTGTGAGGTGATATCTCCTTGTGGCTTTAATTTGCATTTCTCTGATGATTAGCGCTGTTAAGCATGTTTTCATATGTCTGTTGGCCACTTGTATATCTTCTTGGAGAAGTGTCTATTCAGGACCTCTGCTGATACCTTAATTGGAGTTTCGTGGGTTTTCTTGGTGTTGAGTTGTATGAGTTCTTTATACATTTTGGATATTAACCCCTTATGGGATGTATCACTGGTGAATATCTTCTTCCATTCAGTAGGCTGTCTTTAAGTTTTGTAGATGGTTTCCTTTGCTGTGCAAAGTGTTTTCAGTTTGATGTAGTCCCATTTATTTATTTTTTCCTTTGTTTCCCTTGCCCAAGGAGATATGTTAATTCTTCCTATCCATGAGCACAGTATATGCTTCTGTTTATTTTAATCTTTTTCAATTTCTTTCTTCAATGTCTTATAATTTTCTAAGTACAGGTCATTTACCTCTTTGCTAAAATTATTCCTAGGTATTTATTTTTAACTTTATTATCATTTTTAATCATCCCCCAAGGATATATTTATTGATTTTTATTTTTTTTTAGAGAGAGGAAGGAAGAGACAGAGTGTGTGTGTGAAACACCAGTTTGAAAGAGAATCAGCCACCAGTTGCCTCCTGTATGCACCCAGACCAGGGATGGAACCCGCAACCTAGGTATGTGCCCTGACCAGGAATTGAACTTGCAAACTTTTGGTGTATGGGAAGACACTCAAACCAACTGAGCCACCTGGCCAGGCTGTTTTTTATTTTGTGATGTAATTGTAAATAGGATTGTTTTTTTTTAGTTTCTCTTTCTGATACTTCATTATTGGTGTATAAAAATGCAACAGATTTCTGAATATTTATTTTGTATCCCGCTTCTTTACTGAATTCTTTTATATATTCTAGTATTTTTTGGTGTAATCTTTAGGGTTATCTATATACAGTATAAAGTTATCTGCAAATAATGAGAGTTTTGCATTTCATTTCCACTGTGGATGCCTTTTATTCTTCTTATAGTCTCTTCATTTCCAATGTGGATGCCTTTTATTCTTCTTATTGTCTGAATGTTGTGGATAAGACTTCCAGTACTATGTTGAATAAGAGTGGCGATAGGGGACATCCCTGTCTTGTTTCTGGCCTTAAAGGAAATGCTTTTAATTTTTCCCCATTGAGTATGATTTGAGCTGAAAGGTTTTCATAAATGACCTTTGTTATGTTGAGGTATGTTCCCTCTATCCCACCTTGCTGCGAATTTTATCATAATAGGTGCTGGGTTTTTTCAAATAAATTTTTCTGCATCTATTGATATTGACCATACGATTTTTATCCTTTGTTTATGCAGGTGTATCATGTTAATTGATTTGCAGATGTCATACCAACCTTGCATCCCAGGAATAAATACCATTGATCATGGTGTATTATCTTTTTAATGTATTGCTGAATTTGGCTTGCTAATATTTTTTTGAGGATTTTTGCATCTATGTTTATCAGGGATATTGGCCTATAATTTTATTTCTTTTTAGTGTCTTTATCTGGTTTTGGATTTATGATAATTCTGGCCTTGTAAAATAAACTTGGGAGTTTAACCCTCCTCTCGAATATTTTGGAATAATTTGGGAAGGATGTGTGTTAGTCCTTTGAATGTTTGGTGAAATTCACCAAGAAGCCACCAGGGCCAGGACTTTTGTTTTTTGGGAGTTTTTTCATTTACTGCTTCAACTTCATTTCTTGTATTTGGTCTGTTTAGATTTTCTGTTTCTTCTTGATTCAGTTTTGGAAGATTACATGTTCTAGGAATTTATATGTTTCTTCCAGACTGTACAATTTGTTGCCATAGAGTTGTTCATAATAGTTTTCTACAATTTTTTGTATTTCTGTGTTGTCAGTTATTACTTCCCTTTCATTTCTGATTTTATTTATTTGGGTCTTCTCTTTTTTTTCTTGATGAGTCTGGTTAAAGGTTTATCAATCTTGCTTCTCTTTTCAAAGAACCAGCTCATGGTTTTATTTTTATTTTGCTTTGTTTTTTAGACTGTACTTCATTTATTTCTGCTTTGATCTTTGTTATTTTCTTCCTTCTACTCACTTTGGGCTTTGATTACTGTTTGTTTTCTAGTTCCTTTAGATGTAAAGTTAGATTGTTTATTTGAGATTTTTCTTGTTTCTTGAGGTAGACCTGTAATGCTAATAATTTCCCTCTTAGGAATGCTTTTTCTGTGTCCCATTGATTTGGGATAGTAGTGTTTTCATTTTCATTTATTTCAAGGTATCTTTTGATTTTTTTCATTGATCTCATTGTTAACCCCTTCATTGTTTAGTAGCATGTTATTTAGTCTCCATGCCTTTGTGTGTTTCTTAGATTATTTCTTGTAATTGATTTCTAGTTTTACACCTTTGTGTTCAGAGAATATGCTTGATATGGTTTCAATCTTTTAAAATTTATTGAAACTTGTTTTGTTTTCTAATATGTGGTCTGTCTTAAAAAATGTTCCATGTGCACTTGAAAATAATGCATATTCTGCTACTTTGGGGTGAAATGCTCTGAAAAGATCAGTTAAATTTATCTGGTCTAGTTTGTCATTTAAGGCTGCCATTTCCTTGTTGATTTTCTGTCTGGAAGATCTATCCATTCATGTTGATAGGGCATTAAAGTACCCTATTATGACTGTATTACTTTCAATCTCTCCATTTATCTCCATGAAGATTTACTTTATATATTTAGGTGGTCGTATGTTGGGTACATAAGCGGTATATCCCTTTGTTAAAGTGATCCCTTTATGATTATGTAATATCCTTCTTTGTCTCATTATAACCTTTGTTTTAAAGGTGTTTTTTTTTTTCTGATATAAGTATTGCTATCCGAGCTATTTTTTTTTGTTTCCATTTGCATGAAATATCTTTTCCCATTCCTTTACTTTTAGTCTGTGCGTGTCTTTCATTCTGAGGTGGGTCTCTTGTAGACAGCATCTATATAGGCCTTGTTTTCTTAGCCATTCAGCTACCCTATGTATATTAATTGAAACATTTAAGCCATTTGCATTTAAAGTGATTATTGGTATTTACACACTTATTGCCATTTTATTCTTTATAATTATGTTCCTCTTTTTTTTTTCTTCTTTCTTCTTGAGGAAGTCACTTTAACATTTCTTAAAATATTGGTTTAGTGGTAATGAACTCCTTTAACTTCTTCTTGTCTGGGAAGCTCTTTATTTCTCCTTCAATTTTAAATGATAGTCTTGTTAGGTAGAGTATCTTGGAGGTAGATCTTTGCTTTTCATCACTTTGAATATTTCATGCCAATCCTTTCTAACTTGAAATGTTTCTGTTGAGAAATCAGTTGATGGTTATGGGAGTTTCTTTGTAGGTAACTAAATGTCTTTTTTTTCTTTTTTTTTTTTCTTTTGAGATTCTCTGTTTGTCTTTAACCATTGCCCTTTTAATTATAGTATATCTTGATATGAGTCTATTTGGGTTTATCTTGTTCAGAACTCTTTGCCTTTCCTGGACTTGTGTGCCTTTTTCCTTCATCAGATTGGGGAAGCTTTCAGTCATTATTTTTTCAAATAGGGTCTCAATCCCTTGCTTTCTCTTCTCCTTCTGGTGCCTCTATGATATGGATGTTGTTACACTTGATGTTGTCCTAGAAGAGCCCCTTAAACTATCCTCATTTATAAAAATTCTTTTTTCTTTTTGGTTCTTTGATTGTTTTCTGCTACCTTGACTTCTAAATCACTGATTTGACTCTCAGGTTCATCTACCCTGCTTAATTTGATTCCTTGTAGTGTATTTTTTGTTTCAGATATTGCTTTTCATTTCTGACTGTTTCTTTAATTGGGTTCTATGTATTTTTTTTTAATGTTTCTATATCTTTATTTAGTTCTTACTGAGTTCATCCATTCTTCCTCTAAGCTCCTTGAGCATCCTTCTAACCATTGTTTTGAATTCTGTATTTGGTAGCTATCTGCCACCACTTCTTTTAGTTCTTTTTCTGGGGATTTCTTCTGTTCTTTCTTTCATCTGTGGTATGTTTCTTTGTCTCCCTATTTTGGCTGCTCTTCTGTATTTGTTTCTGTGTATTAGGTAGACCTGCTACTTCTCCCAGTCTTTCTATGTTGGCCTTATGTATTAGGAGTCCTATGGGGCTCAATGGCACAGACTCTCTGATCACCTAAATTAGGTACTAGAGAAACAGCCTTGATTGCTGTTGGCCCATCCATGGGTGGGGTTGATCCACAGGTTGACTGACTATGAGTTTTGACCCCGATCACAGTGTACATACTGCTGTGTGGGGGGCTGACCTCATGATGCAGAACTTGCCTCAGCCGGGTCTGGTGCCTGTTGAAATCTCCCTTTGGATGTGTTGCTTGTGAAGCTAATTGGGTCCTGCTCTGATATGGCCTGAAGCCCACCACTGGATGTGTTGGTCCTGAGGCATCTTACAAGGGACTCCAGTGCAGTCCAATGTAAGGTGCTGCTTGTGACCAGTTCTGGGCTACCTGTTTGGAGCTCCAAAGTGATCCACTGTTTGTGGCTGCCTCTGCTTGGCCTGGGTGTGCATGGGAGACACAAAGCTGCATATGAGGCTGGCTTCCACCAGTACTGAGCACAGTTCAATAAGCAAAAAGCTCAAGACACCCCAAGATTCACTTCCACCTGTCAGCTGCCTAAGCTCAGTCTCCAAAAGAGCCTCTGGCAGCATGAGAGTTGCACAAGGCAGATTCTCAGTAAGTTGTCAGGGAGAGGCAAGTGAGGTTCACCAGATTGGTACAGATTCAACCTTGGTGCCCATGTTGGGTGTGAGATTACTCAGTAAAATTCTCAGAGTATACCGAGGACATCCCAGCCTGTTGGAAACTTGTGGACATTTGTGGTGGGGAGATATCAGGGGATTGTCAAGGTGAGACGAGAAGAGTTCATCAGGCCAAAACAGACCCATATTTGGCCTGTGCGTGGAGGAATGGTGGCATCAGTTAGCTGTGCAAGAGAAAAGTGACTGCTGCCCTAGAGCCACACATCTCTGTGCTGATCTCTGCCACCCTGTATCTCCCCAGACTTTTTTGAGAGCCTTCCAAAAACTTCTGCACTGAGGGCCCAGGCTGGCCACAGCCAGCAGACTCACCTTCAAGGCATTAGCTCATCAGGGTGGGGCCACAGGAAGTTGGGAGGATGAAGCTAGTGCATTTCTCCAAGCTGTTAACATATAGAGGGGCATGCTTGACCCAGGAAAGATGGCATCTGTGGCCAGTGTGTAAGGGACTCAGCACATGGATCTTGGCGCCTGTCCCTCCAGTCCTCTCTCCATAGTCACACTACTCAGTCTCTCTCTGTATAATTCCAGTCTGCTCTGAGCTGCCTTCTCTGTGACGGATCCCAGGGTGAGTGGCTGTGAATGAGATTTTGTTCACTGGCCCTTTAAGAGAGTGCTTGGGTTTCTAGCTGACTCTTCACTCATTTTCACAGCCAGATGTTATTTGGGCTTCTTTTCCTAGCTCTGATGAGCCAGGCTGGTGAGCCTGGCATGGGGTTGTGATTCCTCACTCCTCAGGGTGGACCTTTGTAACAGATATCCCTCTGGATTGTCAATTGCTGGACATGGGTATAGGGCCAGACCTTTTCTCATCTCTGCCTTTCCTACCAGTCTGTATGTGGCTTCTTCTATAAATCTTAGCTTATAAGATTTCTGTTCAGCTTGTCTCCAGTTGGTTATTCAGGTTGATTGTCCTATAATTTAGTTGTAATTTGGATTTGGTCTGAGAAGAGGTGAGTATAACTTCCAGTTACTCCACTACCATCTTGGATCTCCCTCACTGTACTTTTAAGATCAGCTTCTTGTTTGATCCTGAACTCTATAACAAACTGAATATTTGACCATGGGCCACCAAAAAATCATGTGATTTGAATTTCCCATGATGAACTGAATATTGCTTAACACATTCACCCATAATGTTGTGGGCTAACAGCAGCATTTCTTTAACAAATGACAGTGGTGTAGCTAAAAAGTAGATTTGGCTTTAACAAGTCCTGAAAAAACAAGAAAGTTGCACAAGTGTGGTATAATGGGAAATATATATTTGGTCTTTGCTCCTAGTTCTTGGCACTGAAATCCTAAAGCCTTTGGCATTTTCTGTGTGGCAGGGGTGAGTGAAGTGTTTTTTTAATTTATAGCAAGCTCCTTTCAACCATATTTTAGTTTATGTTAATAAGGTGACTCTTGGTTTGACTTTAGATAGCTTCTGGATTGGGACTGGTCTCTAGAAACCAAGCCATGATTAGAGGGTTAGAACTTTCAGTTCATGCACTAATCTCTAGGAAGGGAAGAGAAGTTGGAGATTGATTTC
The DNA here is from genome assembly GCF_054644295.1 of Miniopterus natalensis. Taxonomy (NCBI): domain Eukaryota; kingdom Metazoa; phylum Chordata; class Mammalia; order Chiroptera; family Miniopteridae; genus Miniopterus; species Miniopterus natalensis. The sequence goes on from NC_142103.1 coordinate 26,054,775, forward strand.
AATCACCAATGACCAATGATTTTCTCAATCATGCCTATATAATTAAATCTCCATTAAAAAGCTTTAAATAATAAGATGTAGGAAGCTTCTAGGTTGGTGAACACATCCAAATGCTAAAAGGTGGCATGCCTGGAGAGGGCTTAGTAGCTCCATGCAACTACCTTGGCCTATGCATCTTTCAACTTCAGCATTCCTGAGTTGTATCCTTTATAATAAATCAATAAATGTTTAATAGATATATTGATATCCCATCCATTTGGGTCTTTAGAAAAGGGTAAGAGGATATGGAATGCCCTTGCAGGGTCTACTACAAAGAACAAAATGTCAATATTATAAAAGAAGTATATAAAATTGAAAGGAGGGTGCAGACACCTGATTAAACATATGGCAGAAATGACAAGTGTCCCTTTGTGGAATTGTGTTGATGCTCCCAACTACTAACATGGCATATGTAGTCCAAGCTGGGATTATCTTGCCCCATCTCATGAGCTGCTTAAATCTGTCCTTTAATTGTCTTTTAAATTGTGTAATCACTTCTGTGGCTTGGGAATGATATGAAGAATTGAGATTGCATCATATACTCCATGATTGGGTCCACTGATGTGCATTTTGAGTCACAGTCTGGAGCCATTATTAGATGCAGTGTGTTCAGGAAACCTGAACAGGAAACAAATGTGGTTTTGTAGGTCTTGGATAATGTGGTCCAAGTGAGTGGAATGCACAGAAAAGACTAGACCATACCCCAAAGGGTCAACAGCAGTCAGGATCCAGTGAAACCCTCTAGATGGGACCAGAGGCTAAATGTGATTAACACATTAAGTATGTCCTGGCCCATTGGCTTAAGGAATTGTTCCTGGACAGCATTTTTAGCCTTGGCCAGATTTTGATGGGTGTAACAGCTTTACCATGCTGCTTTAGCATTTTCTTATGACAATGGCAGTCCATGTGTGTAGACTAAGTCTAGGATTATATTTGAATTTCTACAGGCCATCCTCTTATGGATTCAGGAGGTGATCTATCATACATCTATTTGCTCTAGGGCAGAGGACACTTCAGTTTCAGCATATAGCTGACAAGCCCAGTATGCACATTGATTATGTTTTCCCTCATCAGTGTTAGAGGCCTTTCTGGTGAGCATCAACATAAGTAACAAAAAGCTTATTGGAAGCAGAAGTGATTCTTATTTAAATGTCTCTATCCTACCAGGGGGCTTATTTTCTATGTCAATCTGAGGTTTGCCAATGGCCTGATCAAATGTGAAGATCATTAGCTATAACCTCTGAAGCACACAAATTTATGGTTTTCAACATGTCTCAATAAAAGGCCCTAATTTTAGCAATTCCCATCAGAAATTGAGGACAAAGGTTAGCAGGGATATACACAGACAATATATCAGTATTAATAACACATTTATTAGTGGGGGCCATAAAAATAAAGATTTGTAGGAGCTCTAACAGACTCACCTGTAGTCCAGCTTGAACAAGGGTCTTCATGGTCGTAGCTTTGAACTCCAGACTACTTTCCCCTTAAGGGTTTTGGGGACCACAGTCACCTATGAAATGATACCTAGAAAAACAAAGAATTTAACTTTTTCTATTGAATTTTGACCTTGGCATAAGAGCTCCTTGGGACAGAAGAACATTGGCTTAACCCTTAGTCCTATTTGTTTTTGAAAGCTGAGAGATCAAGTTCTGGTTCAAGAGGGCAGTGTAGGAAGATCCTGAATGCATCTTCTCTCACAGACACATCCAGTCTACAGATACTTATATATGGAAGAATTTCCTCTGAAAAAACTGAAAGGCTGAACAAACAATGACTACATATCTAGAAAATGAAAAGAAAAGCACATCAAAGTGAGAAGGAGAGCCTGAGACCCAATCTTGCCATAACCTTTGCTACCTGCATGGCCACCCACAATTGGGAAGGAACTCAAAAGCCAGAGGTTCAACATGAAGAGTGAAGGGTTGAACCTTACATCAGGCACACCAACTTTTAAGATCTGCATCTGAAAGACGAGCCTCCAAAACAGCTAGCTTTGAAAATTAATGGAGCTCATGTTCACGAGACCCACTATCGCAATCTGAGAAACAGCTCTTGTACACTCTGGCTTACCCACCCCAGGGCCCAGCTCAGTTGCAGCTGATCATGCTCAAACTTTAAGTGAAAGAGGTTCATTTGTGTGTATTAAATCATTGGCCTGAGGGGCAGGCATCTAATTTAACACACACATAAGAACCTGCTGGAACACTCTTTGGGCACAGAGATTGGTGGGTGCCGTCTTCATGTTCTCCCTTTGCCTTGCTGTAGTCAGGACACACAATTTATTTCATTCATTTATTTTTTCCCAGTGGGCACCATCTTCACATTCTCCCTCTGCCACAGTCCCGAACACGAGTACCTGACAGAAGAGCTCCTGGTGCCCTGATTTTTGCAGGTATCCTTGATCCCTTGGCTCTGGAGGCCAGGGTAGCTTGCTTCATGGGTGCCAAGGAACTATAATAATTGAAGAGACAGTTCTTGACAAGCTACCACCCCAAGGACACGTCAGAGATGGTAAACTGAAACAATCTCAGTCTTTCTAGGAAAGAGACCTGTTTCCTTGACCTATTTGCTTTGGCCTGAGGGGTAGGCTTCTAGATTATAACACATCTAATGGCCTAAGAAGTGATTTCAGGGAACAAAGGTCTGTGGATGCCACCTTTGTGATCTCTCTCTGCTTTGCTACAGCTAGCCAGTATCTCTCAGAAAAGAGCTTATATAGTTGTCTGGAGCCCCGATTTTTGCAATGGCGACCCAAAGGACACCTTCAGATTGCCTGGCTCTGGTGGCCAGCAGGGCTTACTTGTGGGTCCACAGGACTATATATATTTGTGTATTTTAAAAGCTGCTGTTTTTGTATAAATAACAAGTGTTGTAGAGGATAATACTTTCAACAATAAAGGTAAATTTACAGAAAAGAAAATGGAATGCTTGTGCACAGTTGGTGGGTATGTAAATGATACAGCTCCTATGGAAAACACTGTGGTGGTTCCTCAAAAATTCAAAAATATAACTACCATATGATCTAGCAATTCCACTTCTGGGTTTTTATCCAAACAAAATGAAAACACTAACTCTAAAAGATATATACAGCCCCATGTTTATTGCAGCATTATTTACAATAGGAAACAACCTAAATATAAAAAAAAATGATACAAAGTGGAATATTATTCAGCCACAAAAATGAAATAATAAAATCTTGTCATTTGCAACAGCATGGATGGATTTCAAGAGCATTATGCTAAGTGATATAAATCAGGCAGAGAAAAAACAAATACTGTTCAATCTCACTTATATGTGAAATATAAAAACAAAAATAAATAAAACAAAAAACAAGTTCATAGATACAGAAAACAGATTTGTGGTTGCCAGAGGCAGTATGTGGAGGGTGGGATAAATAGGTGAAGGGGGCCTAAAGGTACAAATTTCCAGTTCTAAAATAAATAGGTCATGAAGATATAATGTACAGTATGGTAATGATTGTTAATAATACTGTATTGCATATTTTAAAGTTGCTTAGAAAATAAATATTTAAATTTCACATCACAAGGAATTTTTAACTGTATAAGGTGTCAGATGTTAACTAGACTTATTGTGGTGATTGTTTCAAAATGTATACAAATATTGAATCATACTGTATATCTGAAAATAATATAATGTTATATGCTAATTATATCTTAATTATTTTTTTAAAAAAGAAAAAAGTTGAGAGGTCTAGACAAAATTTGCTGAGCTTTTTTATCTATCCCCAGGCAAAAAGAGATGGAGTAGAAAGAAAGAGACCTGTGTTAGTTGCAGGGGCTATAAATGTGTATATCCCAGCAAGGCCATATGCCTGGATTTGGCCACAAATTTTCTAGAAAGGGAGAGGGAGGAGCAGAGAGTAAGACAAGCAACTGGTTGGGGTGGACAGCTGTTTCCTGACTGGGATTCCCAGGGGCATGCAGGGTGGGCCTGTTCAGGCAAAGCCTGGGCTTCCCTGGAGGGAGTATCAACCAGAAGGCTGCAGCTGCTGTTCCTGCTGCTGTTTGCATTTTGTTATCCTGGCAACGGCTGCTGTAAGGGCACTCTGAAGGAGGGGTGTTGTAGTAACATACTCGAACGCTGTACCACTCTCCCTTTATTACTTCTGAGGGATTACTTCTGAAGGATCTAATTAAGTTTCTAAGTTCTCTTCAGGGCTGCTGGGCAAAGCAATTTTGAAAGGTACTACACCATTTTTTCTCTTAAAATTTCAACAACTTGTTAACTGCAGGGTATTTATTGGAACCAGGAACATACTTTGAGTTACTCAGCTTGTGCAAGACCTCCAACCGTATCTCTGATCCCGTCGCATTGTTGGAGAGGCTTAAGCAGTGGTTAGGATACTGCTTCCCTAGTTTTCTTTGAACCCTTCTGTTGGATCACTTATCTCACCAGCCAGGTGAGATCAGCTAGGTAGTCAAGGACTAAAGAAGGCCAGATATCTCTTCCTCAGAACTGAAAAGTTTACATAAAAAATCTGCTAACAACTTCTAAGAATGCCCCATGGCTTCCTCTAGCATTTCCCAAGACTCATATTCATGGCTGGCACAGTGCCCCATGGGACATTCAGACTCTTTTGGATAATCCAATATCACCTTTATAATATGCCCTGCAAACTCCATTAATAACTCCCAAAGGTACTGCATGGGATCTTCAGGATTTTTGCTTTCCCAGAATGGCATTGTGGTTAATTGACTGCCTGGCTCACTATACCAATTTACTGGGAGCCCTGTTGAGCTGGAGAGAAATCTGATCTGCCAGTTGTCAGAGTCGCTGCTTAAGACAAGGAGCCAAAACGAAAGTAACACTCAAGCTTTAAATCACTTACTGCAATAAGATAAATAACAAGCTAAAGTGGAGAGAGTGCTGAATCCCCTCTATTATGTTTTTGCCCATAAAACCGTACCAGTATAGGGTAAGATAGATAAACACAGACCTGAGGATTGTCTTTCTGTGGAAAGAGCCCAAAACAAAATGTTCCAAGTTTTATGGACTTGGGAGCTTGGGAACAGAAGTGGGAGAAGTGTTGAGTGTAAGGAATACTGATTCAGATAGGAAAAAGTGTGTCTTCAAGGTTACTTCCCTCTCCAGCAGCTCCACCCCCAAGGAGATTGCAGCAGAGGCACCTAAGGAAGGACTCTGCCAAAGGCACCTGATAAAGAGGCTTCTGAATGGAAGCAACTAGGTTAGAAAAACAGCTGTGTGTAAGAGCATGGCCAGTCAGGAGATTCTGATTCCTTGACAGCAACTCCCTTCAGATAGTTCAAAGCATTGGTTATACAACAAGTCTGGTATGGGGAGTTGAGGTCTGCCAGGTAAAATCTTTGCAATTACCTATGACCAGGCTTAAAAAATAGAACACAATTTTTAAACCAGGAACCAGATTAACATACATACATCTTAACTTTTCAAATAAGCTTCAGAGTTATATTAACCTAATTCCAGTTAGATATAGAAATGTTACTTCTACATAGCTGTGCTCCCTTTACCCTATTTTGTGGTATTATTGTATATGTTAAATAATAAATGTTACAAAGCCAAGAAACATTGTTATAATTATTACTTTATATAATATTTAAAATTTATCTTTATTGTTGAAAGTATTACAGGTGTCCCATTTCCCCCCCAATTGACCCCCTCCACTTTGCTCCCACCCACTCCCCAGGCCTTCACCCCATCATTGACCATGTCCATGGGTTATGCATATGTGCATATAACTTCTTTGGCTAATCTCTTCCCACTTTCCACCCCCCTTCCCCCTTTCCTCTGAAATATGATCATCTTTTGCACGCGTCAATGTCTCTGGATCTATTTAGTTCGTCAGATTCTTTTGTTCATTAGCTTCTTTTTAAAGAAGACCCTTCAACATTTCCTGTAGTGCTGGTTTGGTGGTGATGAACCCCTTTAGCTTTTTCTTATCTGTGAAGCTCTTTATTTGACCTTCAGTTCTAAATGATAGCTTTGCTGGGTAGAGAAACCTTGGTTGTAGTTCCATGTTTTTCATCACTTTGAATATTTCTTGCCACTCCCTTCTGGCCTGCAAGGTTTCTGTTGAGAAATTAGCTGACAGTCATATGGGTGCTCCTTTGTAGGTAACTAATTGCTTTTCTCTTGCTGCTTTTAGGATTCTGTCTTTGTCTTTAACCTTTGGCATTTTAATTATGATGTGTCTTGCTGTGGGCCTCTTTGGGTTCCTCTTGTTTGGGACCCTTTGTGCTTCCTGGACTTGTAAGTCTATTTTTCCAGGTAGGGGAAGTTTTCTGTAATTATTTTTTCAAATAGGTTTTCAATTTTTTGCTCTTTCTTTTCCTTCTGGCATCCCAATAATACAAATGTTGGGCCTCTTGAAGTTGTCCCAGAGGCTCCTTATACTATTTTCATATTTCTGGATTCTTTTTTCTTGTTGCTCTTCTGGTTGGGTATTTTTTTTCCTCATGTTCCAAAATGCTGATTTGATTCTCAGCGTCCTCTACTCTACTGTTGATTCCTTGTAAATTATTCTTCATTTCAGTTCGTGTAGCCTTCATTTCAAATTGGTACTTTATTTTGTCATTGATTTTCTCAGTTGTTTTTCTAATAATATGGTTGATCATCCTTATAAACAAAATTCTGAACTCTGTATCTGTTAGCTTGCTTGGATCTATTTCATTTAGCTCCTTTTCTAGAGATTTCTTCTGTTCTTTCCTTTGTCACATGTTTCTTTGCCTCCACATTTTGTCTGCTTCCAGGTGTTTGTTTCTATGTATTAGGTAGAGCTGCTGTGTCGTCTGGAATTTGTAGTGTGGCTTTGTGTAGTAGGTGTCCTTTAGGGTCCAGTGGCTCAGCCTCCCCAGTAACCTGAGCTGGGCTTCTAGGTGCTCCCCTGTGTGGGCTATGTGCACTGTCCTATTGTAGTTGAGCCTTGGTTGCTGCTGGCTTCACTGGGAGAAATTGATCCCCTGGCCAACTAAAGCCAAAAAGCTGTTGTGCTGGAAACACCCCTATGGAGCAGGATTTACTTCAGTGGAGCTTTGGTGTTCACCAAATGCGCCCCTTGAGTGTGTCACTTGTGGATGTGGTAGGGTTGTAATTCAGCGTGGTTGAGCCTGACCACCAGGTGCACTGTCTCTGGAGCCCCACTGGGGAAGTGCAAAGTCAGCCTCTGCCAGTGCCTTGCCCGGGGCCACCTAGCATGAGCTACTACTTGTGCTCGGCTTGGAGGTGTCCAGGAGAGGTCAAGCTATGAACCAATGCAGGCTGCTACTAGCGCCAGGCCTGGGGCCACTTATCAAGCCATATGGGGCATGCTGCTGCTTGTTTAAGAGATTTTAGGAAAGTCCTAAGCATAAGGCTCGAGAGGCCACTTGCACAGAAAAGCCACTGGAAATGGCTTGGATGAGCTTGCAGGGAGGGTGGGGTAGGGCCTCAGGGAATCACTGGGGTGGGGCCAAAGGTGTGAGTTAGGTGCTGCGGGCTCTGTGAGGGGAGGACTACCCAAAGGAGCAATGTCTTCTGCCAGCTCTTATGCCTAGAAGAAAGCTGCCCCTCCTCCTCTCACCCCAATTTCAGGCAGGTTAGTTCCTCCCCAAGTGTTCCAGATTCCTTTCAAGCTGCTGCCCAGTGCTGGGGCTCAGAGGGAGTGAATATGTGTGCTGGCCCTTTAAGAGGAGCTGCCTGGGACTCCCGCACCCTCCCTGATCCTCAGGGACAGTCTCTGCTGGTTTTCACAGCCCAAAGTTGTGGGGGTTTCTCTTCCTGGTCCTGGAGCCCTGTGTTGGGGGCCTGATGTGGGGCTGGGACCCCTCACTCCTCCAGGAAACCTCCACTACCAAGATATCCCTCCCTGGTTTACCCCTGGCACCGGGTGTGGGCCCTTGGGTGTGTCTCTGGGATCTAGCCCCAATCCGCCCGCGTCTCCACCCCTCCTACCTGTCTCGATGCTTCTTCAGTTCCCTGGTTGTAGGCCTTCTCTTCAGCTAGATTTCAGGAGGTTCTGAGTGATTGCTGTTCTTTATTTTAGTTGTAATTTTGATGTGGTTATGGGAGGCGCGGCGGATATAGCTGTTACCTACACCACCATCTTGTTTCTCTCTATATAATTTTAAGGCTCTTAAAGAATCTGAGAGAAGAAAGGAAAGCAAGTATGTATTTATAACTCTTTTTATATTAACCTTCTTATTTTTCATAGCTGGTTGTGTTAATTTGTTCTTATGAATTCAAGTTACCATCTGGAGAAATTTCCTTAGCCCAATACAACTTTGCCCCCACATGTCTCTTTTGTGTTGTTATTGTTAAGTATATTACATTTGTATATGTTATATTCCCAACAAAATATTATATACATATTGTTTTATACAATTGCTTTTTAAATCAGTTAAGAAAGGGAGAATAAATATGCATGTATGCAGTCTTTTATAATTGCATAGTTAATCTTGCTATTACTCTTTGTGTGTATGTATATATTCAGATTACCATATGGAGTCACTCATTCTCAGCCTCAAGAACTTCCTTTAGTAGTTCTTGGATGGCAGGTGTGTTAACAACAAAATTTTTAAGTCTTTGTTTTTCTGAAATGTGTTTATTTCACCTTCATTTTTGAAAGATTAGTTGGCTTGATATTGGATTCTTGGTTGACAGTATTTTTCTTTGAGCACTTTATCCCACTGCCTCTGACCTCCATCATTTCTAATAGGAAGTCATTTATTTTTATTAATAGGATTCCCTTGTAAGCAACAAGTTATTTTCTCTTGTTCATTTGAAGATTATCTCCTGGATTGTAGATTTCATCATTTTCACTATAATCTATCTGTTTGACAGCTCTTTGCATTTTTACTTTGAGTAAGTTGAACTTCCTGGATATAGAGATTATTTTTTTCAAAAAATTTAGTAAGTTTTCAGCCATTATTTTTTCAGATATGTTCTCATTTCTACTCGCTGCCCCCTCCTTCTAACACTCTCATTACATGCATGTTGATGAAATTAATGATTCTTCACATTTCTCTCAGACTCTGTTCATTAGTGGTTATTCTTTTTCTCTGTTATTTGATCAATCTATCTTCATGTTTGCTAATTCTTTATTCTAAATTTTAAAAAAAATATATATCTTTATTGATTTCAGAGAGGAAAGGAAAGGGAGAGAGAGAGATAGAAACATCAATTATGAGAGAGTCATTGATCGGCTGCCTAGCCCACAACCCGGGCATGTGCCCTGACCAGGAACCAAACCCCGATTGCCTGGATCCTAGGTCGACGCTCAACCACTGACCCACACCCGGCCGGCCTTTATTCTAAATTTTTTAAATCAATTGTTGAACCCCTCTAATGAACTTTTCCCTTTAGTTATTGTATTTTTTCAACTCCAGAATTTCCATTTAGTTCTTTTTAATGATTTTTGTCTCTTCATTGATACTCTCTCTTTTATGAGACATTGTCATCATGCCTTCCTTTAGTTCTTTGAACATATTTATACCAGCTAATTTGAAAAAAAAAGTTCATTAAGTCTGATATATGGTTACTTTCACAGAGAGTCTCTCTCTTTAAACATTATGTATACTTTATTTCAAGGACAGAAGATAAAATCATAAGAATGACTAGATGTCCTAATGATAAATACATTTAAAAGATTCTTGTTAAAATAAATTTGTAATCTTATTTTCTGCAAGCAAAACATCTTGTTAAGTTATAAAAAAAACAGTATTATGAATTGCAAATAATTTTTATTTTTTCTGGAAAATATGCCATGATTATTTTTAAATAAATTAGAATTTTCTACAAAATAAGGTTGTTCAACTTGCTAATTTTTTAATAGTTAAGTATACAACATGCTAACTACATACACAACAGGTAATAGAGTAAGAAAATGCTTAACCTTATGAAATGTTAAAGTTTTCATTAATACCTTGAAATTGCCATAATTCATAGCTTTATAATAAATACTGAAAAGTTAAATGTTTTCCTTGTTTTAAGGATTCATTTGAAAATGAAGCTGCATCTAGAATGTAAAATGTACAAGTTGTACTACTAAACAAGTAATATGTATTAAAACGAGTTCACTCCTTAATTATCAGTGTTTACATTTAATTTCCAATACTGTACTTTCTTAACAAGCATAGAAAATATTAAAGTTTTCTTTAAGGAAAGGATTGTTCTTTGATATTTTTTACACAATAACTGTCTGAACCTGTGACAAGTTAATGCAGTTGACAGGCAAAGCATGCTAGGTTTTATATTTTCTACCTTCCATAAAAATGCCTCTCCAAAAGAAGATTATACATTACTGTAAAATATCAGTCTCTTATGGTAGATTTATTGGAGAATAGAGCCTTAAAGACTGCTTTCATATAGCATAGAAAACCACTGTGACAGCATATTAACTGCATTGTTGGCTTGAATGTGTATTATGCTACATGATTATGTATAGCTACTGTTACCAGAATTGTTACACAGAGGCTTTTTATTATTTAAATTATTATTGTTGACACTATTGCAGATGTTCCCCATTTTCCTTCCTTTTACCATCTTCCCCGCCCCCTCCTTTTGCCCTCACCAAACTATTGGCTGTGTCCATGGGCTATGCCTTAGTGAATCCCTTCACCTTCCTTTATCCAGTCCCCTCCTACCTCCTTCCACCCTTACATTTGTCAGTCTGTTCCATGTATCCATGCCTCTGGTTCTATTTTTTTTTTTTTGTCAGTTTATTTTGTTTATTAGATTGCACATATTAGTGAGATCATATGGTATTTGTCTTTCTCTGACTAGCCTATTTAACTTAGCATAATAATCTCCAGGTCCATCCATGCCGTCACAAAAGGTAAAAGTTCCTTATTTTTTATAGCTATGTACGTTGGTTACACAGAGTTTTAAGTTGATTATAACCAAGAATATAACAGAGGTACTACCACACTATGCAAAAATAACTAAAAATACTGAGTTATAACTAAATACTGAGACTATAACTAAAAATACTGAGTTACTGTACTGAATATGAATATTTCATTACTAGAGAAAACTAAAGGCAGCAGTAAACAAATCAAGCCAGAAAGGCAGCCAAACTCATTCTTCTTCAAGATTTGTGAACACAGTGAAGTCTCCATTATACCTTTCTCAATTAAATCTGTGTGTCATTGTAGATATTATCACCTGGAATAATTGTCATATTAATGGTTTAAATTTTTGTGTATTTGTCATTCATATATTCTTATCTACTTACCTCTTTATTTTTGAAACTATCTTACCTACTGTAGAATATTAAAGAAACAAAATATAAATGCATATCTTTCCAAATAAAATTAAAATGGACTGAAAGTAGATATTATTTCAAAACAAATATGCAACAAGCAGGCAAAAAATGTAGGAGAATGGCATTTTAATGTTTAATAAAAAACTAAAAATTAACTATTTCCAAAAATTATGAAATTCCCCTTCTAAAGGGAACATATAGTTAAATTTTAAACCAATACAGATACCAACTGTAAAATAGTTATAAACCTTAGCAGGAAAAATAAAAACAAATTTTACTGGTAATTTCTATTAAGATGAGAATCTTAAAGTAACATCAAAGTGGTATTAAACCCACTTAGAACAACACACAGAAAAAAATATAAGTCCATTTTTATATCTTTTTTATTATAAATTTTGTGTGACTACAGCTCAAAACCATTTATGGCAGAAACATAATTCTTTATAATCTCCAGATGTCTTGTACACAAAAAAATTTCACTAGAGTTGTAAAATTTCACTGGAATTCTAGACTCTTCTGTTTCAGACCACTTATTCTATGTAGTCAGTCTAAGATAGATAAAATCTCTTTCTGTAACAATTATTACTAGCTACCAGAGATAAGAAAACCAAGATAGAGTATAAAATACAAAATTTTAATAGTAATGACAATATTTTTTGTCTTAGTCCAAAAGGGCCCTGCATTCTCTCTTCCTTCTTTGATTTCACAAGTCTTCATATTTAACCTGGGGCCAGAAAATGATGCAAGCAAAATCTTTTTCTGATGTGAGGTTGAACATCTTCATTCAGTTCTACAAACTTCTCCAGAAATGAAATCAATTTTAGGAGTTTTCTGTAATTATTTTTTCAAATAGGTTTTCAATTCCTTGGTCTCTTTCTGCCTCTTCTGGCACCCCAATAATATGAATGTTGGGCCTCCTGAAGTTGTCCCAGAGGCTCCTTATACTATTTTCATATTTCTGGATTCTTTTTTCTTTTTGCTCTTCTGGTTGGGTGTTTTTTGTTTCCTCATGTTCTAAATTGCTGATTTGACTTCCAGCGTCCTCTACTCTACTGTTGATTCCATGTAAATTATTCTTCATTTCTGTTCCTGTAGCCTTCATTTCAAATTGGTACTTTATTATGTTATCGATTTCCTCAGTTATTTCCCTAACCATCTGCTTAAACATCCTTTTAACCAAAATTCTGAACTCTCTATCTGTTAGCTTGCTTGGATCTGTTTCATTTAGTTCCTCTTCTAGAGATTTCTTCTGTTCTTTCCTTTGTGACATGTTTCTTTGCCTCCGCATTTTGTCTGCTTCCAGGTGTTTGTTTCTATGTATTAGGTGGAGCTGCTATGTCTCCTGGAATATGTAGAGTGGCTTTGTGTAGTAGGTGTCCTGTAGGGTCCAGTGGCCCAGCCTCCCCAGTCACCTGAGCTGGGCCTTCGAGGTGCTCCCCTGTGTGGGCTGTGTTCACTGTCTTGTTGTAGTTGAGCCTTGGTTGCTGTTGGCGTCCCTGGGAGGAACTGACCCCCAGGCCAATCAACTGTGAGGACCCCCTGCAACTACAGCCAAAGAGCTGCTGTGCTGGAGACACCCCTATGGAGCAGGATTTACTTTAGTGGAGCTTTGGTTCACCAAGTGCGCCCCTTGAGTGTGTCAGTCGTGGGTGTGGTAGGGTTGTAATCAAGCGTGGTTGAGTCTGACCACTAGGTGCACTGCCTCTGGGGCCTCCTGGGAGGTGCAAAGTCAGCCTGTGCCAGTGCCTTGCCCAGGGCCACCCAGCATGAGCTACACGGCAAACTGTAGTTGGCTGCTACTTGTGCTGGGCTTGGAGGTGTGCAGGAGAGGCCAAGCTATGAGCCAATGCAGCTGCCACTAGTGCCAGGCCTGGGGCCACTTATCAAGCCGTATGGGGCCCGCTGCTGCTTGTTTGAGAAATTTTAGGAAAGTCCTAAGCATGAGGTTTAAGAGGCCACTTGCACAGAAAAACCCCTGGAAATGGCCTGGATGAGCTGCAGGTGGAGAGGGGCGGGGCCTCCAGGATCAGGGGCGGGGCCAAAGGTGTGAGTCAGGTGCTGACCATTCAAATATGGCACCCGCCTGCAGGCTGTGCGGGGAGGACTTGCCAGAGTAGCAATGGCCTCTGCAGCTCTTCTGCCTGGGAGGAAGCCGCTCCTCCACCTGTTGCCCCGACTTCAGGCAGGTTAGTTCCTCCCCAAGTGTCCCAGGTCCTTTCCGGCTGCTGCCCGGCGCTGGGCTCAGAGGGAGTGTCCGAGTGAGTCCGTGCTCGGGCCCTTTGAGAGGAGCTGCTGGGGCTCCCGCAGCCTCCGCGACCCTCAGGGACAGTCCCCCCTGGTTTCACAGCCCAGAGTTGTGGGGACGTCTCTTCTCGGCCTGGAGCCCTGGGCTGGGGGCCTGCTGTGGGGCTGGGGTCCCTCCCTCCTCCCGGAAAACTCCGCGGCTGAGATTCCCTCCCGGGGTTTCAACCGTGGCACCGGGTGTGGGCCCGAGGCCGCGTCTCTGTGATTCAGCCCCGCCCCGCCCGCGTCTGTGCCCCTTCTACCAGTCTCGGTGCTTCTTCAGCTCTCTGGTTGTGGGGCTTCTGTTCAGCCAGGTTTCAGGAGGCTCTGAGTGATGGTGGTTCTGTATTTTAGTTGTAATTTTGATGTGGTTGCAGGAGGCGTTGGGTGCAGCTGTTACCTACGCTGCCATCTTGTTTCTCCTAGTTTTTCTCTATCTTCCCATCTTATATCTCATTTAGACTACAATGCAGTAGTGTTTCATACATGTCTAAAGGATAGAATTCTGGTGTGCTTCTTGCTTTAATGGAAAAGCAGATTACTTATTTAATTGCTCTGTGAGTAGTGGAACATGTACCATGAAATACTTGCGTTCAAATATTTTTTAGTATTATTTATAAATGATCTATGCATGAGCTGATTAATAAACATTATCTGAAGTTACTAGTATTTAAAGGATGGGATATCACAGTGAACTGTTTCTTGTGTCTTCGAAACTATTATTTATCAATAGCTTTACTTGAACTGCTTGGTTTTAATAAACTGCTCCATTAGTTGATTCAGTATTTTTGGTAATGATCTCATCCACTTGTTCCATATCAAGTGGATTTACTGTCTCTTCAGTTTCCACAGTCTGTCCTGGGGAGTCTGATCCTAATATGCCATGTTTAGTCAATGGTGAAAAATAGTTGAAGACAGGAGAAATGTGGACCCAACAATGTAGTCCTCAGGGGACTTCCAGAAGAAGGATTATCTTTAATTTTCTATTTTGTTCATGTGTTGATATGTCATTCCATAACTACCAGCTTTTGAGATACTTACTTGTTAAGTTTTTCTCCTGCTCTTGATGTTGATGTGATCAAATTATTATCCATATCACATCCGATTCTACTTTAACAGCTTTTATCTCCCTTGAATGTGTTTCCTTTAATGATTTTATAAATTTAAGTCAACAAGCTGATTTCATTCTTTAGTAGATTTTCTCTTCCCAAAAGCAGGCTATCAGAAAACTGAATATTTCCTTTTTGCTCTGGCAGGACATTATGTCTGTGTTTGATTTGATTAAGAAGCTTACCTTGTTCTCAGCTTCATGTAAAACTGTGATGACAGAAAAGTATTCTAAGGCTTTGGTAATGGTCTTGACTGCTCAATGTAAGTGGCTTTCCCTGCTTGGCCCATAGCAACAACAGAGCTAGCTTTTTCAGCCAGTCACAATTTCTGTCCTACTGACTTGTTGTACTGTACAAACAGCCACACATGGAAAGCCAGGCAGTTTTTTTCACCACTTTTTCCCCCAGTCTATGGGCCTATATTGTAAGGCTTCAAACTTCATGTGCTGCCTTGACATCTTTGAACCACATATGGCCTCAAAAGCCTAGTTACGAGTTATTCTGTTCTTGCCTGATATGTCTGCTAGCTGGTGGGAAAGCCTACCCACACAAGTACTTTCCCTATGAACCAGACCAGCTGACTCCACCCAGCCCTCAGCCTAATGGGTTTCACTTCCTTGCCAGTAGGCACATTTTAGATAATATAGTGTAGCAAATCTGTGTACTGCCCCCCTTTGTGCTTGTTATTGTTATTTACTTTTTCATTTGTTTAGTGACTGGTTGGATTATTTTGATGAAGTCTATTTCCCCTCTCCCAAAGCATGAAATCTCTGATATTTCTTCTCAGGGAACCAAGCGCAGGCTTGGATATGCCTATAATTTCCCAAGGATGACAGTATTTTTAGTCAGGCTGCCTTTGATTGTCTCTTTTCCTGAACACACTCAGTTGTTAATCTTCACTAATTGTTGGCTAGGGAATAAATTCCTCAACAGACTGGTTCAATTAAATTTGGACTCCTTGGTTAAATTTATTCCTAAGTATTTTATTTTTTGAAGCAATTTTAAATGGAATTGCTTTCTTAGTTTCCCTTTCTGACAGTTCATTATTGGTGTAAAACATGCAACTGATTTCTGGATATTTATTTCGTATCCTGCTACTTTACTGAATTCTTTTATACATTCTAGTAGTTATTTGGTGGAATCTTTAGGGTTATCTTTATATAGTATCATGCCTTTTGCAAATAAAGACAGTTTTACTTCTTCCTTTCCAATTTGAATGTCTTATTTCTTCTTATTATCCAATTATTGTGGCAAGGACACCCAGTACTATGTTGAATAAAAGTGGTGAAAGTGGATATCCTTGTCTTGTTCCTGATCTTAAGGGAAATGCTTGTAGTTTTTGCCCCTTGAGTATGATGTTGGCTGTAGATTTGTCATATATGACCTTTATTACATTGAGCTATGTTCCCTCTATTCCCACTTTGCTGAGAGTTTTTATCATAAATGGGTGCTGGATTTTATCAAATGCTTTTTCTGCATCTATTGATATGATCATGTGGTTTTGTTCTTCATTTTATGTGGTATATCACATTTATTGATTTGCAGATATTGTACCAACCTTGCATCCCTGGAATAAATCCCACTTAATCATTACTTTTTAAAGAATGATAGGTTTCATCTTCTTCATATTCTTTTGCAAATTGGTTAAGTTCCTTTGGGAAAGGTGCAGAATTCTCTGTTTAACGGCCTGCTTCTTCTCCTGGGAAACATCTCTGAGCTATGGGTCTGGACCTGGGAATGGGAACAAGGATGAACTTTTCACTGAGTGACCCTCTTGCCTTAGGAACTTGACATTCAATGGAAGAGGACAGTAGTTTCAGGTATTTTTGTCTTGACTCTCTCAGTGTGGAACTTTTTACCAAATTTGGGCCCCAATATTCTCTGCAGTGCTGCATCCAAGGTAGTCTTATGAGTGGGGATGGCATGGAAAATGAGAACCCGCCCCTCTGGACTGAACTCACCTTGAACTTAGCCTCAGTCAGTGTGGGAGCTCCCAGGGGTTTCTGGAGCTCATGGCAGAGGAGCTGCTGCCATTGCCCAGCTGCTCAGCTGGGTGCTTCTCTCTAATTGAGAGTGGAGAGCCCTCTGTTATAGAGGACCCTCAGGATCCTCCTCTGGAGGAGGCTGTGGGGAGCAGCCTGATCCAGTGTCCTGAGGCCACCGATGGGAGCTTGGACCCCACTGCTACCTGCACCCACTTGAAACCATGACTGGTGTGCTTGAACTACTGCCTGGGACAAACACACTGTCTCAGTGATTGGGCGCACACAGCCTGTCTGCCTGTCTCTCTGCTAGTGGCGCCCACCCCCAGCCTGCCTGCCTCCTTGATAGAGTCACAAGGTTGTCCTGACTGCCTGCATGCATGCATGCCTCCTTGACAAGGTCCCAGAGTTGGCCTGCCTACCCCCCTGACTGCGGCCATTCCCTGAGGTGCTCCCATGGCCAGCCTGCTTGCTGGGCTGCCTGCCTGTCTTCCAAACACTTTGATGCAGTACAACCAGCCTGCCAGCCTACCTGGCCTACAGCTTTGACATAGTGCACCTGACCCTGCTATCATGACCCAATGCACCCCAGACACACAAGCCTGCCATCAACCTAACTATCTGAACTTGTGCCCTGGGAATACCAGAAAGGAGGCTCTGTTCACATCCTGCAGCCTTAACCAGGTACCTCTGGACAACTGGCACAATAAAATGGAGAAACAAAGAAACAACACCAAAATGAAAGAAAGGAGAAATCTCCAGAAAAATACTAGATGCAATGGAGACAGGTAATTTATCAGATATATAGTTCAAAATAATGGTTATAAGGATGTTCAAACAACTTAGAAATACAAGGACTTAATGAGAACTTTATAAGCTAGAATGAGAATCAATTGGAAATGAAGAATGACATAGATGAAGTCAAGGATACACTGGTAGAAATCAACAGTAGATTAGAAGAAGCTGAGGACTAAATCAGCAAATTAGAAGACAGGGTTGAACAAAACACACCATCAGAGCAGCAATTAGAAAAAAAAATTAAAAAGCAGGAAGACAGTTTAAGGGAGCTCTGCAACAAAATGAAATGTAACAATATCCACATCATAGGGGTCAAGAAGGAGAAGACTACAAGCACATATTAGAGAATGTGTTTGAAAAAATAATGACAGAAAAATTCCTTAGCCTGGTGAAGGAAAAAGTCACTCAAGTTCAGGAAACAGAGAGTCTCAATCAAAATGAACCTCAAAAGACCCACAACTAGACACATCATAAAAGAGTAAACATTAAAGATGAAGAAAGAATCTTAAGAGCAGTAAGAGAGAGACAGAAAGTTACCTACAAGGGAACACACATTAGACTGACAATTGATTTTTCAATAGAAACATTCAGGCCAAAGGGAGTAAAATGAAGTATTCAAAGTAATGAAAAATAAGAGACTGAATCCAAGACTACTGTATCCAGCAAGGCTATCATTCAGAATTGAAGGTGAAATAAAGAGCTTCTCAGACAAAAAGAAGCTAAAGGAGTTTATTATTTCCAAACCAGCACTACAAGAAATGGGAAAGGGGCTGGTGTAAGAAGAAAAAAGAAATGGAGAGAAAGAGTGGAACAGAGACATAAAGAAAGATGGCAATAAATAAGTACTTATCAATAATAACCTTAAATATAAATGGTTTAAATGCTCCAATCCAAAGACATAGGATAGATGAATGGATAAGAAAATATGACCCATATATATGCTGTCTACAAGAGACCCACCTCAGAACAAATGACTCACACAAGATGAAAGTGAAGAGATGGAAAAAATTTTTTCATACAAATGAAAATGAAAAAAAAAAAAATCTGGGGTAGCAATACTCATATCTGACAAAATAGGCTTCAAAATGAAAGCCATAACAAGCGACAATGAAGGTCACTGCATAATACTAGAGGTGTTGATCCAACTAGAGGATATAACCCTGCTAAACATATATGCACTCAATACAGGAGCACTCAAATACATAAAAAAACTTCTACAGGACTTTAAGGGAGAGATATACAGCAATACAATCATAGTAGGAGACTTTAACACCCCACTGACATCACTGAATAGATCTTCTAGACAAAAAATCAACAAGGACACAGCAATCATATATGACACACTAGACCAGATAGAATTAATTGACATTTACAGAACATTCCACTGCCAAGCTACAGAATGTACACTCTTCTCAAGTGCACAAAGGACATTCTCAAAGATAGACCACATGTTAGGACACAAAACAAGTCTCGACAAGTTCAAGAAGACTGAAATCATATTAAGCATCCTCTCAGATCCCAATGGCATGAAATTAGACCTGAACTACAATAAAAACACTAAAAAACATTCAAACACATAGAGGTTAAATAGCATGTTATTAAACAATGAATGGTTTACCAAAATTATCATGGAAGAAATAAAAAACTTTCTGGAAACAAATGAAAATGAACACACAACAACCTAAAATCTATGGGACACAATGAAAGCCAGTACAGGCATATTGCTTTCATAGCACTACAGGAATAACCGCAAAAAAAGAAGAAAAACTTCTAATAGACTCTCTAACCCTACACTTAAAGACTTGGAAAGAGAACAACAAGAAAAGCCCAGAGGAAATAGAAGGAAGGAAATAGTAAAGATCAGAGCAGAAGTAAATGACATAGAGACTAAAAAAATAAATAAATAAATGAAACCAAGAGCTGGTTCTTTGAAAAGACAAACAAGATTGACAAATCTTTAGGCAGACTCATCAAGAAACAAAGAGAAAGGGCCCAAATAAACAAAATTAGAAATAAAAGAGTGAAGTAACAATTGACCCAACAGAAATACAAAGGATTGTAAGAAAATACTATGAACAACTATGTCACCAAGCTGGACAACATGGATGAAATGGACAAATTCCTAGAAAAATGCAATCCTCCAAAACTCAATCTGGAAAAGTCAGGAAACTTGCACAGGCTGATAACTACTGATGAAGTAGAAGCACTAATAAGAAAAACTCCCAGCACACAGAAGCCCTGGGCCAGATGGCTTCACAGGGGAGTTTTACCAAACATTCAAAGAACTAACACCTATTGTCTTCAAACTATTCCAAAAGATCCAAGAGGAAAGAACACTTCCAAGCTCTTTTTATGAGGCCAGCATTACCCTAATTCCAAAACCAGATAAAGACACTACAAAGAAAGAGAATTACAGGCCAAAATCCCTGATGAATATAGATGTTAAAATCCTCAACAAAATATTAGCAAATTGGATCCAGCAATATATTAAAAAGATCATACATCATGACCAAGTGAGATTTGTTCCAGGGATGCAAGGCTGGTACCATATTCACAAATCAATAAATGTGATACATCACTTAAACAAATTGAAAGACAAAAATCACATGATCATATCAATAGACTCATAACAGCATTCGACAAAATCCAACACCATTTTTTGTAAAAACTCTCAGCAAAGCGGGAATAGAGGGATCATACCTGAACATAATAAAGGCCATATATGACACACCTACAGCCAACATCAGACTCAATGGGCAAAAACTAAAGCTGTTTCCATTAAGAACAGAAACAAGACAGGGGTGTCCACTTTCACCACTTTTATTCAACATAGTACTGGAAGTCCTTGCCACAGTTATCAGACAAGAAGAAACAATAACAGGTATTCAAATTGGAAAAGAGGAAGTAAAACTGTCACTATTTGCAGATGACATGACATTGTACATAGAAAACCCTAAAGACTCCACCCAAAACCTACTAGATTTAATAAATGAATTTGGCAATGTAGCAAGATACAAAAATAACACACCAAAATCCCTGTCATTTTTATATGCCAATAATGAATGCACAGGAAGGGAAACTAAAATTTAATCCCATCTACCATTGCAATAAAAATATTAAGACACTTAAGAAAAAACCTAACCAAGGAGGTAAAAGACCTGTACCTGGAAAAATACAGAACATTGAAAAAAGAGATAGAGGAAGATATAAACAACTGGAACAATATACTGTGTTCATGGATTGGTATAAATAACATCATTAAAATGCCCATACTACTCAAAGCAATCTATTAATTTAATGCAATCCCTATTAAAATACCAATAACATATTTCACAGATCTAGAACAAACACTCCAAAAATTTATATGGAACCAAAAAGACCCAGAATAGCCAGAAAAATCTTGAGAAAGAACAAAGTTGGAGGGATCACAATACCAGATATCAAGTTATACTACAAAGCCACTGTAATCAAAACAGCCTGGTACTGGCACAAGAATAGAATATAGATCAATGGAACAGAACAGAAAAACCAGAAATGGAACCAAGCCTTTATGCTTAATTAATATTTGACAAAGGAGGCAAAAGCATACCGTGGAGTAGAGACAGCCTCTTCAATAAATGGTGTCTGGAAAACTGGACAGGTACATGCAAAAAAAGTGAAGCTAGACCACCAATATACACCGTACACAGGAATAAATTCAAAATTGATAAAAAACTTAAATGTAAGCCAGGAAACCATAAAAATCCTAGAAGAAAATGTAGTCAACAACATCTCAGACATCTCTCGTAGCAATATGTTTGCCGATATATCTCCTAGGACAAGGGAAACAAAAGAGAGCAAGTGGGACTACATCAACATAAAAAGCTTCTGCACAGCAAAACAAACCACCACAAACAAACAAACAAACCATCAACAAAAAGAAACTGGAGCCCACTTTATGAGAGAACGTATTTGTCAATGATACATCTGATAAAGGGTTAATTTCCAAAATATATATGGAACTCATACAACTTAAAAAAAGAAGACAAACAATCCAATTAAAAAATAGGTGAAGGATCAACGTGAAAATACAGATGGCCAAGAGACATATGAAAAAATGCTCCAAGTCACTAATTATCAGAGAGATGCAAATTAAAACAATGAGACATCACTAACACCTGTCAGAATGGTTACCATCAACAAAACATCACCCAGACAGGAGTGGCTCAGCAACTGAGCATCGACCTAGGATCCAGGCGATCGGGGTTCGATTCCCGGTCAGGGCCCAGGCCCAGGTTGCATCTCAGTCCCCAGTAGGGGGCGTGCTGGAGGCAGCCGATCAATGACTCTCTCATCATTGATGTTTCTCTCTCTCTCTCTCCCTCTCCCTTCCTCTCTCTGAAATCAATAAAGATATATTTAAAAAAAAACCACCAAAAAACCAAAAAACCAAAAACATCAAATGACAGGCGCTGGCAAGGATGTGGAGAAAAAGAAACCCTAGTACACTGCTGGTGGAAATGTAGATTGGTGAAGCCACTATGGCAAATAGTATGGAGTTTCCTCAAAAATTAAAAATGGAACTACCATTTGACCCAGTGATCCCATTTTTTGGAATATATCCTAAGAAACCCAAAATACCAATTAGAAAGAACTTATGCCCCTTTATGTTCATAGCAGGGCAATTTACAATAGCTAAGATCTAGAAACAGCCCAAGTGACCATCAGTAGATGAGTGGATAATAAATATGTGGGACATTTATACAGTAGTATACTATATAGCTGTAAAGAAAAAGGATCTCTTACCCTTTGGGACAGCATGGATGGACCTGGAGAGTATTATGCTAAGTGAAATAACGCAGTAAGAAAAAGACAAGTATCACATGATCTCGCTCATATGTGGACTATAATGAACAGAATAAACTGATGAACAAACTAGATTCAGAGTTATAGAACCATGGTGCAGTTAAATGAATTTCAGAGGGAAGGTGGGAGTGGGGGGAGATTAATCAAAGAATTTATATGCATATATACATGACCTATGGACACAGACAATAGTGTGGAGAGGGCGTGGGGGTGCAGGGGTGGATGCCTGGTGGAGGGGATCAAGGGAAAAAGGGGACATCATGGGCAAATACAGAGGGCATTATGCTAAATGAAATAAGCCAGGAAAAACAAACAAACAAACAAACAAATACTGTATGTTATCACTTATATGTGAAATCTAAAGGCATCTAATTCATAAAAGGTAGAATGTAGGTTGTCTGGTGATGGGAAGTGGGGAAATAATGAGATGTTAATCAAAGGGTACAAGATTTGAGTTTTAAGATGAATAATTTCTAGGGATCTAATGTAGAGAAAGACTGTAGTTACTAATACTCAATTATAATGTACAGAATGACTATAGTTACTAATACTCAATTATATGTTTGAAATTTGCTGAGAGTAAATCTATTTATTTATTTATTTAACCATTTAACTCTCACTTTATACTTAAATGAGACTGTCATTACATTATTCAAGCGAGAACCTCAGAGAATACTTTCCATTCATTTCTAAATATTAATTTTATTTTGTGGGTTATGTGACACGCATCACCACTGTGCCTCACTCCTGTTGCTCTCTCTGCCCACAATGCCCTTTCTTTCTTCTTGTCCCTGCAAGCTGACCCTCCCCCACCCCAATATCCCTCCAGGATACCTTTGGCAGCAGCCACACTACCAAGCTTCTCCCTTTCTGTACATTCATAGGTCTGAGTTCCCACCTGCTACAAGGTATCAGTTGCTACCAAGGTCCCCCCTCATAAACAGGGAGTTTCTCTAGGGAAAGCAGGACTCATTCCTCTTCTACCTCCAGTTGCTGAGCCAGAATCTGGGACATGCTAGGAGTTCAACAAGTGTTTGACACATTATTTAAAATTAATTACAACCGAAAGGTCAATCTTCCTACAGATACACATTCGAATTCATCTGCACTGGTATTGGAGAGGTGACAATAACCTTTTTGAGAACCTCTAGAGAATAAACTATCTTTAACCCAGCTTAGAAGTATCTGATCATTTATTTATTTAATTTTTAAATTTTATTTTTGTTTAAAATATCACAGGTGTCTCTTTTTCTCCCCAATGACCGGTTCCACCCCATCCCATCCCCCACCCCAGGCCCTCTCCCCACCATTGTCCATTTCCTTGGGCTGTGCATCTATGCATATAAATTCTTTGGTTACTCTCTCCCCCTCCACCCACCCGCCCTCCTCCATCCCTCTGACATTCGTCAGTCTCATCTATGCTTCCATGTCATTGAATCTATTCTGTTCATCAGTTTATTAAGTTCTTTAAATTCCATGTATAAGCAAGATCATGTGATGTTTGTCTTTCTCTGCCTGGCTTATTTCACTTAGTATAATTTTCTCCAGGTCCATCCATACTGTCCCAAAGGGTACGAGATTCTTCTTCTTTACAGCTGCGTAGTATTCCATAGTGTATATGTTCCACAGCTTTTTTATCCACTCATCTATTGATGGGCACTTGAGCTGTTTCCAGATCTTAGCTATTGTAAACTGTGCTGCTATGAACATAGGGGTACATATATTCTTTCTGAATAGTGTTTCAGGATTCTTAGGATACATTCCTAGGAGTGGAATCACTGGGTCAAAAGGAAGCTCCATTTTTAATTTTTGAGGAACCTCCACACTGTTTTCCATAGTGGCTGCACCAGTCTGCATTCCCACCAGCAGTGTACTAGGGTTCCCCTTTCTCCACATCCTCACCAGCACATGCCGTTTGTTGATTTGTTGATGGAGCCATTCTGACAGGTGTGAGGTGATACCTCACTGTGGTTTTAATTTGCATTTCTCTGATGATTAGTGACGTTGAGCATTTTATCAGGTGTCTCTTGGCCATCCGTATGTCCTCTTTGGAGAAGTGTCTATTCAGGTCCTTTGCCCATTTCTCAATTGGGTTGTTTGTCTTCCTCTTGCTGAGTGCTATGAGTTCTTTGTACACTTTGGAAATTAACCCCTTATCAGATACATCCTTGGCAAATATGTTTTCCCAGACCGTGGGTTTCCTTTGTATTTTGAGGCTGTTTTCTTTTGCTGTGCAGAAGCTTTTTAGTTTGATGTAGTCCCATATGTTTATTTTTTCTTTTGTTTCTCTTGCCCTAGGAGATGTATCAGTGAAAATTCCACTATGTGGGATGTCTGTGACTTTACTGCCTATGCTTTCTTCCAGGATTTTTATGGTTTTGCAACTTACATTTAAGTCTTTTATCCATTTTGAGTTCATTTTTGTGTATGGTGAAAGTTGGTGGTCTAGTTTCATTTTTTTGTATGTATCTGTCCAATTTTCCCAGCACCACTTATTGAAGAGACTCTTTACTCCATTGTATGCTCTTGCCTCCTTTGTCAAATATTACTTCACTTGGGTCTATTTCTGGAGTCTCTGTTCTGTCCCATTGATCTATATGCCTGTTGTATCAATACCAGGCCATTTTGATTACAATGGCTTTGTAATACAGTTTGAAATCCGGTAATGTGATCCCTCCCACTCTGTTCTTTTTTCTCAAGATGGCTGCAGCTATTCAGGGTCTTTTTTGGTTCCATATAAATTTTCAAAATATTTGTTCTAGGTCTGTGAAATGTGCTCTTGGTATTGTAAAAGGAATTGCATTGAACTTATGGATTGCTTTGGTTAGTATGGACATTTTAATGATGTTAATTCTACCAATCCATGAACACGGTATATTCTTCCATTTATTTATATCTTTTTCTATTTCTTTTTGCATAGTCCTGAAATTTTCTGAGTACAGTTCTTTTACCAACTTGGTTAAGTTTATTCCTAAGTATGTTAATTTTTTTGTTGCAATGGGATTTTTTTTTTTAGTTTTTCTTTTTGAGAGCACATTATTGGTGTATAAAAATGCCATAGTAACTATGTGAAGTGATGGATATGTTAATTAACTTGATTCTGGTGATCTTTACACAATGTATTCCTATATCAAATCATCACCTTTGCATATCTTAAATATATACAATTTTATTTGTCAATTATACCTCAATAAAGCTGAAAACAACTGCAACAAAACATTGCCAAGGACTGAGAAAAAGGTGCCACAGCCCCAGGAAATAAGGAGGACAAAGTCTGGCTGGGGGAAGAGGCTGAATGAAGTTAATCTATAATTAAAGTATCTTTGTTTACATGTAATATATTGACTACAGACTGTGTAGCTAAAATAATCAGGAGGGATCATAGGGGGTGGGCAATTCTCAAGAAAGGAGGGAGGAATTAAGGTGGACTTCAGATGACTCCTCACTGGGTAGAACAGTTTCTACTCTGCCCCTTCAAATGCCCTTGTTCTTTCAGAGCATCCTTGACTCTTTTTCTCTAGGATAAGGAGTTTATAGTAGAGATTTGACTTTACACTACTGTGGAAACTGGTAAAATAATGTTGGTTCAGCTGTTTCTTTGGCCTCTGGTGCTGATCCTTACTTAACTCATAAGACACTTAGGAAGGAAGGAAGAATGAATATGAACTGGGGAAATGTAGAGAAAATAGCAACGTGAAAACAAGACGGAAGCTGTATTTTTCCTTTTTCTCACTGGAAACCATGTTGAAATTTGCCTCTCTTCAAGCCCCAAAATTTCCTGCCATGAATGACTGTGGGAGAAGTAAATCTCTTGCTACAAAATCCCTCCTGAATCAGTCCAAGAAAGTAGAAAAGTTGGAAGACAACAGGGCTCCTGACCTACACCATCCTTTCAAGATTGAAACATCATTACTGTTTCATTTCTGCTTTCCAAATCTTAGGCAACATTGTATAGGTCCAACTCTAATTGGAAGCATGAAAAGAATTCTGGAAAATGTAGTTTTTCTTAGCCAATTTGACATGGGACAGAACTTCCATAGTCCAGCCCTTGTCAACTTAGCACGCATATACACTTCCAACTAAATAAAAGAGCAAAGCTTTGCTTCCACCTATCATGATGCAACTATCCCACATACAACTGAGAACATGCCTACCCTTTTCATAAAATGAGATACAAATCCCTTTACCCACTTTGAGTGATGTTCATGTTCCCTGAGTCCTCTTTCACATCTTGTAATGTGTACACATTACAAGAAATAAAATTAACCATAATTAACAAATCTTATGTAAACAGGAAGGAATAGATGGAAAGGAAGGTTAAAAAAAACTGGTTAATATAAGCTAAAATAGATTGATATCGAAATAAGGAATAAATACTGATGACTGTTATAGCCTTGTGTTTTGCAGCTGCTCTGGTGGTCATAACCGGTGTTTTCAACTGTTTTTTTCCACTATCCATTCCATATCCTCATTGTCCCCAGCAAGCAGCTTACCTGGTTGAGATTTCTTACCTGGTGGAGTGACCCAATTATTCATTTCTGGAAGGTCTGGATTACTAGCAGTCTTGTTTATATGGACTTCCGTAGTTTTCCATTGGTTTTATTCACAGGACATGGGAGTACTATGAAGTATCCCTGGGTAACTCCTGCATTACAAACCCCCATTTTGTGCAGCAATGAAATTTTCTCTTGATAGTCAGGATCTACCAGCTCAATAAGTATTTTAACCCCCCTCTTTACATATTGATTCAGTGGCATGAGTAAGCTGAAGTATCTAAGTAGTAATCTCAACTACAACTTGAATGGAACCACTGTTGACTCTGATGGTGGAAGCATTCATTTATTTGAAAATTAAGGCATTTGAAGCAGGAAGGCCTACTTCATTGAGAAAGGAAGCAAGAATTGTGTAGTGGATTAGTAGGGAAATAATGAGAGTGTCCTCACACATTTTCACTTCTTGATTCCTGAACCTTTCAATCTAAGCTGTGGGAGAAAGAGCACCATATCTTGGATGCTGATTTAGAGCACATACCACACAACTGAGGCCATTGTTCTGCCTTACTAGATTTCATCTAGCTGGCTGTTTTTGTTGTTGTTTGTAATCTTCGCCCAAGGATATCTTTTCCATTGATTTTTAGAGAAAGTGGAAAGGAAGGAGGGAGGGAGAGAGAGAAACATGGATGTGAGAGAGACACATCAATTGGTTGCCTCCTGCATGTGCCCTGACTGGGACCAGAGATCGAACCTGCAACCCAGGTAGGTGTCCTTGATCTGGAATCAAACTCCAAACTCTTTGGTGCATGGGTTGATGCTCTAACCACTGAGGTACACTGGCCAGGGCTAGCTGGCTTTTAATTGGGTCATCAAAAGGTCTTTCCACTCTTCATTAAGCCAGCTGCTTCATGGTGATGGGAAACGTGAATTTCATGAGTATCAGCCTATTGTTATATTTCGGTGTGAAATAATGTTTTTGGTCAGAAGGGATGCTATGTAGAATAGTGTGGTGATAGATATGATGGTTCATAAGTCCTTGGATGGTAGCTTTGGCAAAAGCATTTCAGGAAAAGTGAAGCTCTATTTAGAGTCTGTGTTTATTTCTGTAATAAGAAAACAATGTCTCTTCCATGATAAAAGTAGTCCATAGTAATCAAGCTAAAACCAGGTAGCTCACTGGACTCATGAGAAATGGTGCCATATTGTGTTGCTATCCAGCATAGCTGTAGTGAGATCAGCCATGTTAAGTGAAGGTCCATGTTTCTGAGCACAAGCAAAACCTCCATCCCAGATGGCATGGACACTTTTTCATGAACACATTATACAATGATGGGTATTTGGGAGGGATGCCCACTCACTTCCACAGAATGCATCATCTTATCCACCTTATTGTTAAACCTTGACTCTGCTGATGTTGCTCTTTGGTGAACATTTCATGGGACACAAATACCTTCACACTCTATGGATGTACACATACTTCTTCCTTACATCTTTTTATTACGGGTTTTACAATCATGTTGCTTCCAATGGGCATTCAGATAAACCATTAAATATCCATGAACAAAGTTAGATTTATAACTTTTACCCCACTTCTCCTTCCATACAAATTGAGCAAGATTCTCTGGCATTCCTGTTAATTTTGCACAGAGTTATGTCCTACAATAAATATATTTCCTGTTAAGGTTATCCAAAGGCAGTTACTGTTGTTTAGAGCTATATTCTCTGACTGATACAGATGTTGATATGAGGAGTTAGATTTTATGCAATAAAATTTAAGGAAATTATGAAACTTTGAAGTTGATTATCTGGTCTAGTAGGGTAAAAGTAGTTGAACACCCAATTTGTATTCTAGAAGGAGAATATGAAATGAAATAACAAAGGTCATAAAATTAAATTAAATGACAAAACAACTAATAAAGTGGCCCTCTGAAATACAGACCCTTTTGAAGGCATGACTTTGGAGGACTTCATTGCTGCCATAGAGAGAAATTTGAGGGTTGTAAGAAATTCAGAGTTTGTGAGTTGAAAGTTTCTGATGACATTAGAATACTTAAGGAAAAGAATGACATGATGAAAACCCTAAATTCCTGGCTCAAATTCTCAAAGCACATACTGAAGCCAGTCAACATGCAGATAGAATTAGTTATCTAATGCAGCTAGAGGGTTAAATTAACCAAATCTATACTCAGGACTTGATCCTATGAATTACCAAATTTCAGAATTAATTGATTTCCCAGCATTGACTGGTCAGTTTTGTAAAAGTTAGTCACTGAAATAAAAAATGAGAACTTAAGAATAGGAAAATTGAGATAATTAAAGGAACCTCAAGCCCAAAATACCCACTGAGTTTCTTCGCTGACAGAACGGTTCTTCTCTTTGTCCAATCAGGCTGTTTTTCTCATGCTTAAATACCCAGTAATTTCCATGCTTGTGAAACCTAAGTTTCAATAAGAAGCCAGTTTCCCCAATGTCACCATTCCACACCCAGTGTTTCCAAAGGTGTAACTAGACCCAGATCCCATAATTAACTTCCAGGCTGGGATGGAAAATCAAATACCAAGTCAAAAGTAGGAGAAAAATGTTTATACATTTTAAAAAACTGTGAAACTGTGGAACTTTGAAATTTCTAAAACAAAATTCTGAGGAATATATGTAGGAATGGATTATGATGTTGTTCATCTCAAGAAGGAGATACATAATTTGAGATCTGATTGAATGTATTGATATGTTTACACTTTCTACAGATTATGTAGTTAATTTGCTAGCTCCAGCAGCTTTACACAAGATGGAAATTAGTGTTTTAAACATGTTTTTAAAAAAATCTTACACATTAGCAGTCAATTTATTTATTTAATCTTAGGGAGAATGCATTTCCAGAAAGCAGAACTGAACAGCAGTCAGGAATGGAGGCGGGGGGGGGGGGTGGAATTCAGGGGTTGTGGATATTTGGGGTGGGGGAAGAGAATCAAGATAGTAGTTGAAGGGGAAGAGAATTAACAGGTGTTGGATTTCTGCTATGTGCAAGGCACTACATAGGAGTTTTTGGAGATCATCTCTAAATATCACTTGATTCTCCCAATAACCACGTGATGTGGGGATTGTTAACATTCCACTATGGATGTGAGGAAACTGAGTTTCAGGGTTATTAAGTAACTTGCCCCTAATTACAGTTACTAAGTAACAAGACAGGACAGGAGCACAGGACTCCAGAGCTCAGAACAAGGGAGTCTTCAGAGGAGGGATGCTCTTCTCACATGTCAGCAATCAACCCCTGCAGTTACTACTGGTTAGCAAAGCTCAGTGAGTCAGATGCAGTAGAAAACATGCTGTGCCATTGTCTGACTATGCCACCAGAGGGCACAGGTTTAGAAGATTTCTTTCTAGACTGTCTGCCTGTTTTTCCTGCAGCAACTGCCTATAGCTGAAAGAGCAGATGATGTGTGGTACACTGGGAGTGAGCATGGACCCATTCAGTGTTGGAAGATCTAAGCTTTCCACTGCTTTGCTATGGGACACATGCTCCAGTGTCCATCCCATATGTGAGGGGTGCACTTTGCTATTCAGTTTGGGCAGTGGATGTCGGGTAGTTAGAATGTTCCCTTGGGTTCAGGGCTGACATTTAATATTCGCCTCTGAAATCCCAGTCCTGAGTGTGATACTTTTCACATAGTAGGAGCTCTGTTTATGTTTCCTTGAGAAGATAAAATGTCACAACACAATCATTCTCTATCTAGTCACTGACTTGTCAAACTCCCTTAGTGACTTTCTAATCCCCTCATGTTTAAGTTGCCCTATTTAACCTGACTTCCAAATTCCAACATAGAATGCAGTCTAGCCTTTTCTCCAACTAACCTAAATTCCAGAACCCCTGCTCGTCACTTAACATATACACATCCTTAATGTAGTCCTGAAGCAATCAGTGTTTGGAATTAGATTTTTCACATTGTGATAACTACTCAATAAGCAGAAGTTGCTAATATCACTACTGCTACTACTGGAGCTAGAAACTGGCAGAGGCAAAGTTGAAGTCAGGTCTCCTGCCCGAGTCCAGTGCTCTTTGCTCCCATTGCTTCTTTGCAGCACTCACTTCAGTACAGTGAATATTGGACAGTGAAATCTTTGATTCCCCTGGCCTTGTCTTCTCTTGCATGCCCTTTTGGAGTCCTGCTACCCAGGAGATAGCACAGGGGATTTTAGTAATCAGAGAGCAGGACTGGTTTTCCCTTGAGCATAGATGTGTGTAGCTTCTGAAGTCTAGGATTGAAAGCTACTTTGACATCATCCCTCCAAGCCAATACATAAATAATTTCTACAGCACCTATTAGAGAGGCTCACCCAGTCTCTGCCTGTGTGCACCTTTCCATTAAAATGCTGATGATCCTAGCACCTTTTGGCTCTGATAGGGAGAACAGTCTTTGTCCTTCTACCTCTTGGCCCTTTTTTCCCTTGTCTCCATTCTGCCTGCTGAAGAAGCATATTTCCTAGCACAAACCTGGGTCCTTTGAGCTTTGAAAATCCTTTCTCTTTTGTTGTAGATGACAGATCTGGCAGCCAAAGCAATTATTCAAAGTTCCATCCATATAATTTTTTACTTTCTTCCTTTTGGCCTTGGTTTAGTGCATCAGCTTTGAAAATATCATCCCATGGTTGATGCTGGGGTTAATGAATAACTAAGAGTGCTCTACTTTTGCAATACGGGGCAAGTTATAAAGATGGAAATATTTTGCTTTCTGGGAGATGCAAGTGGCTTCTTTGGTATGTGCTGTAAGTACGTTTTTTTCTCTTTGGAAACTTTGAACATTTCTATCAGCAAGTCAGAATCCCAAATAACCATGGGCGCCAAATTCCTAGCTCCAGAGGTCAAGGTCTAAAAGTGGTCATCTGATAATTGACTTCCTATCAACCTCTGTGACTTTTATGGAAAGAAGACTCTGGTGACAACGTGGAGATTGGATAGAAGGGTAGAATCAGTATGACCTGTTAGGAGCTGGTAAAGTAGTTCAGGCCATGAACTGAGGCAGTTACAGTAGAAAGGGAGAGAAAAGAGTTTTGATTGGTATTTAAGAGATAGTACTCTCATTAGATAAGGGAAATGAAAATGAAGGAAGCACCAAGGATGACTCCTAACTTTCTGGCCTGGGAGTCTCAGTAGATAGTGATATAGGATAATGATGAGGTACAGGCTTGAATCCTAGGGAGATGTGTTTACCTTTGGAAAGTTTAGATTTCCAAATTCATATTGAGGAATGTGTGGAACATTCTGGTGGATATATCCAATAGGTAGCTGGACAAATGGTTGTAAACACAGGAAAGCAATCTAGATTTGAGTGTATAGTTTTGTGTGGTGGCAGTTGTGTTCCTCGGAGTGGATGAGATAACTCAGGAAGAGAATGGAGGGCTGTGGAAGGATTCCTGCTTTGACTCCATGGATTTCTTCTTTTTGAACACATGTCCATGGTCATTGGATTCTACAGCCGAATTCCTTACTCCACGGCCTTCTACTCTTACCTGCTCATGAATCTCACATCATATTTTCTAGTTTCTGCTCTAATAATTAAGTAATTAAAAAAATAACATGAATGAGTGTAAAATAATAGTGTAAGATGTCTTGCAATTTAGAAAGGATTCTTTAGATGATACTGATGGTGACAGAGATCTGAAATACAAAATGTTATGCTTTTATCTTCCTGTTTTTTGAAAATACCCCTGTGGCTTCCATATGTTGCATTAATTTCTACTTATGACCTTGTATATGGCCATATAAACCACCACCCCTCCATTCAACTAAACATATCCTGTGAAAATTATTTTTCTTTTGTCTTTTATCTAAATAAAAGTACTGGTATTCTCTCATCTCATTTTTACAGAATTTTAAGAAAAATGTCAAATTAAAAATACCCCAAATTCTAATCTACAAAAAATAATGTAAGCAGAGGGAGTACTCCACTAGCTTATCTGAGGATCCTTCTCTCTCCAAAAGGCTGCCTCTGGTTCAAATAAAAAGAAAGTCAATTTTCATAAATTGAATTTATTCACTGAGTTTTCATATGTCGCTATTACATCTAAATGACAGTTCATGTCATTATTTCTATGGACCCAGCAAGCCACATTTCCTACTCCTTATCCCTAGATGTTTCATTGGTTTTCAGGGAAGAGAGACCTCGACAAGGCCCCTCATTAGCACACCATTAAATGTTTTCTATTGTTTTACTAATCATAATGGGCAATTATTAGGTGTTTCTGGTTCAAAGTTTTCATCCAGCTAAGATCCACAATGGTTCTTTCACCTCATTTCTTATAGATTACCATCCTTCCAAAATGCCACTGTTCCTCTCTCTGGTTCTGTTGATATTTGGGCTTCATTGTGCACCACTTAACAGCTCTGAAGGCAAAGTAACCACCTGCCATTCCCCCCAACAAAATGCCACTCTCTATAAGATGTCATCTATCAATGCTGACTTTGCATTCAACCTGTACCGGAGGTTCACTGTGGAGACCCCAGATCGGAACATTTTCTTTTCTCCTGTGAGCATTTCTACAGCTTTGGCCATGCTATCCACTGGGGCCTGCTCCAGCACCCAAACTCAAATTCTGGAAAGCTTGGGGTTCAACCTCACAGATACTCCAATGGCAGAGATCCAGCAGGGCTTTCAGCACTTGACCTGTTCACTAAACTTTCCAAAGAAGGAGCTGGAATTACAGATGGGAAATGCCCTCTTTATTGGGAAGCAGATAAAACCATCACCAAAGTTCTTGGATGATGTCAAAAACCTATATGAGACTGAAGTCTTTTCTACCAACTTCTCCAATGTTTCTGCAGCCCAGCAGGCAATCAATAGTCATGTGGAGAAGCAAACCAAAGGGAAAGTTGTGGGCCTTATCCAAGACCTCAAACCAAGCACCATCATGGTCCTGGTGAACTATATTCACTTTAAAGGTAAGTGTCTAAGATGTCCATTTTTAGTTCAGTGATCTGATAGTTTGGTGGGGCATTGGGAGGAGCTCATGGTCTCTTCTCACTAACATCAGTAGGTATCCTTCATACCATAGTGACCCGCTCCACTGGATATAGCTGTGTGTAGTTTTGGATGTTCTAGAAGGGACACATAGCTCTGTGGATGAGACCAGAAATTTTCTAGGGAAAGGGCACTTTCAGAGACGTGAGTAACAATGGTATGATCATCCTGCTCACATCTAGCTAGAGCATCATGGTTTCCAAAAGATTTTGTGATTTTGCTGTGCATTCTTAGGCATGTTACATACATACTTCTGTCATTTACTATGCACCCACTATGCACCAAGCACCATGCTATGTGTGTGGTTTACACACATTGTCTCATCTGATCCTTACAAGTGCCCAGGTTCACAGAATTACTAAGTTTCAGAGCTCGTATTCTCACCCAGGTTTGTCTGATTCTAAAGCTGGTGCTTGTAACAACAAGAATCATGTAACTCTTTTCTGAAGGTGCTGTACCCAAATGATATCTCCTGGTTCTAAAGCACATGTCAGCCATGTTTGGTGGAGGAGTGAACAATTCTTGGCCACAAACCACACACTTGTAGACGGATAAAACGGCAGAACAGATCTTTTGTCTCATTTCACCCTGTGTGTTGGATGTGCTTATACCTTTTTACGGAAGAGGAAACTGTGGCTCTGATGGGTTTAGTGTAAGTATAGTGGTTTTGAACACAGGTGGAACATCTGTTGAATGTGGAGTTCAACATTACTGGGTGTGACTCTTGGCTCTACCACTGGCTAGCTAGGAGATCATGTAAAGACACTTTCTCTCCTTGAACCTCAGTTACTCATTTGTAAAACTGGTTAAAAGTAGGTACCTACCTCTGAGGTGG
Organism: Miniopterus natalensis; assembly: GCF_054644295.1. Taxonomy (NCBI): domain Eukaryota; kingdom Metazoa; phylum Chordata; class Mammalia; order Chiroptera; family Miniopteridae; genus Miniopterus; species Miniopterus natalensis. The sequence goes on from NC_142103.1 coordinate 26,089,417, forward strand.
TCTTAAATACTAGATGAGATGGCTGATGGAAAAGCTCAGACTGGTACTAATACTGGTTTAAAACAAACAACTTTTTTCTTTCTTTCTTTCTTTCTTACTGAATAAATTTGTTTCTTTTTTATTTTATTTTATTTTATTTTATTTTATTTTATTTTATTTTATTTTATTTTATATTTTATTTTATTTTATTTTATTTTATCTTTATTGTTGAAAGTATTACAGATATCTCCCATTTCCCCCCTCTATTGATCCCCTCCACCCTGCACCTGCCCCCTCCCAGGCCTTCGCCACACTACTGACTGTGTCCATGGACTATGCACACATGCATATAAGTTCTTTGATCATCTCTCCCTACCCACTCCCTCATCCCCACCTTCCCACTGAGATTCATTAGTCCGTTCCATGCTTCTATGTCTCTGGACCTATTTTGTTCCTCAGTCTATTTTGTTTATTAGATTCCACATATGAGTGACATCAGGAAGAATCTGAATCAGGAAGAATCAGAAAACCTGAATAGGCCAATAACAACTGATGAAATCTAAGCAGCAATAAAAGAATTGCCAGCAAACAAAAGCTGGGGGCTTTACAAGGGAACTTTCTAATTCTTTTATTTTTTAAAAAATATATTTTTATTAGGGGGGTGGGACAGGGTGGAATAGGTCATTGGGGAGAAAAAGGGACATCTGCAACATTTTTAACAACAAAACATTAAATTTAAAAATTAAAAAAAATATAAATGTATATATTTTATTGATTTTAGAGCGAGAAAGGGAAAGTAATAGGGTTACATAGTTTACTAAAAATGTTTCCTGCTTTTTGGGATAGGCCTGTAGTGCTATGAAATTTTCTCTTAGGACTGCTTTCACTGTGTCCCATACATTTTGGGTTGTTGTGTGTTCAATTTGTTTCCAGGAAGTTTTTGATTTCTTTCTTAATCTTATTGGTAATCCATTTATTGTTTAATAACATGCTATTTAGCCTCCATTTGTTTGAATGTTTTTGAGCGTTTTTACTGTAGTTGATTTCTAATTTCATGCCACTGTGACCTGAGATGCTTGATATGATTTCAATCTTCTTGAACTTGAAGAGACTTGTTTTACATTCAAGGTTATTATTGATAGACACTTATCTTGTTCTGGAGACTTCTCTTGTTCTTTCATTTGGGGCTTGTTAATTCTTTATGCCTATGTTTCTCTCTCTTTCTGCTTCTAATTATAGCAGTTCTTTTAACATTTCTTGCAATGCTGGCTTGGTGGTGATAAATTCCTTTAGCCTTTTGTTGTCTGGGAAGCTCTTTATTTCACCATCTCTCTTGAATGATAGCCTTGCTAGATAGAGTAGTCTTGGTTTCAGATCCTTGTTTTGCATTGCCTTGAATACTTCATGCCATTCCCTTCTGGCCTGTAGAGTTTCTGATGAGAAGTCAGCTGACAGCCTTATGGAAGTTCTTTGTAGGTAACAGATTGCTTTTCTCTAGCTTCCTTTAAGATTCTCTCTTTGTCTTGAGTTCTTGGCATTTTAATTATGATGTGTCTGGGCATGGGCCTCTTTGGATTCTTCTTTCTTGGGACTCTCTGTGCCCCCTAAATTTGTGTGACTTTTTCCTTGACCAGGTTAGGGAAGTTTTCTGCCATTATTTTTTCAAATAGATTCTCCAAACCTTGCTTACTTTCAGCTCTTCTGGCACTCCTATGATGCAAATATTGCTACATTTCATGTTGTCCCACAGCTCCCTTAAACTGTCCTCATTTTTCAATTGTTTTTTCTATTTGGATCTCTGATTGAGTGATTTTATCCACCCTATCTTCTAATTCACTGATCTGATCCTCTGCTTCCTCTAATCTGATGTTTATTCCTTCCAATGTATTCTTTATTCCTGCTATGTCATTCTTAAATTCCTCCATAGTTTCCCTTTCTTTTTTTATGCTGTTGAGCATCCTTACAATCAGTATTCTGAACTCTGTATCTGATAGATTGCTTGTCACAATTTCATTTAGCTCTTGTTCTGGTGACTTCTCTTGTTCTTTCATTTGGGGCTTGTTTTTTGTCTCCCCATTTTGGCTGCCTGTTTGGGTTTGTTTCTATGTATCAGGTAGATATTCTAGGACTCTCAGTCTTTTTGGATGGTCTCTGGTGTAGGCCAATGTCAGACAGTTTTTGACTGGCCCTGACTACCCTGTTTGGAGCTATCAACAACCTTTGGCTTGAGGTCTCCTCTGCTGGGGCTGGGTGCATTTGGACAGAACCAAGATGCAAACCAAAGTCTGCTTTTCCAAGGCCTGGGTCCAGAAGCAGCTCAGGCAAAGACCCAAAACACTCTGAAGTCTGCCTCTGCCTGCAGGCTTATTAATCTGATTCTCTTAATGTGTCTCCAGCTGTAGAAACTCCACAGGGTGGGAGGAGAGGTTTTTCCAGCAGGGTCAGGCAATTGTTCCCCACCCAGCAAAGGCAGAAAATTGTCTGCCTGAAAAAGATGTCCTCTGCAGTATGGGGGAATGACTCAGCACAGAAATTCAGAAAGGTGCCCTCTGAGCTCTATCTCCAGAGCCCACAACCCTAGATTCTCTTCACACAGCTCCAGTCCACTCTGCCCTCCCCCTGCTGGAGTCCAAGGTGAGTGGCTGCACACAAAACTTTGTGAGTTGGCCCTTTAAGAGGGTGTCTGCATTGCCAGCCATTTCTTCCTTGCAGACAGAAACACAGCTACTTTTCACAGCCAGATGTTATTTGGGTACCTTTTTCAGTTCTGGTGATCTTGGCTGGGAAGCCCAGCCTGAGTTTTAGGCCCCAGAGTCCTCAGTGTGAACCCCCTACAGCTGAGATATCCTTCCAGATCTTCAGTTGCTGCCTATGGGAGCCCAGCCTGCCCTCTTGTACCTCCACACTTCCTACCAGTCTCTATGTGGTCTCCACTTTTATTCCTTGGTTATGAGGGTGCTTTCCAGCTCGTGTTCAGTTGCAGTTGATTATTCAGGATGTTTTTTCTATATTTTAGTTGTAATTCCAGTTTGGTCCCAGGAGAGTGTCAGTGTAGCTTCCACTTAGTCTGCCACCACCTTTAATCTCCTCTCTTTCTGTATTTCAAGCCCAGTGGGCAAATCCTTTTGATCCATCCAAGACAGAAGAGGGTTCCAGCTTCTTAGTGGACAAGACCACAACAGTGCAAGTGCCCATGATGCACCAGATGGAACAATACTATCACTTGGTGGATACGGAGCTGAACTGCACAGTGCTGCAAATGGACTATAGCAAGAATGCTCTGGCACTCTTTGTCCTTCCCAAGGAAGGCCAGATGGAGTGGGTGGAAGGGGCCATGTCATCTAAAACACTGAAGAAGTGGAACCGCTTACTGCAGAAGGGGTAAACATCTTAGATGATGTGAGAAGTTGAGGGTGGGCATAACCATACAGGTAAGATTGAGTTCAGCAGAAAGGCAGAGGCAGGAGAATCACCCTGAAGTACTTAACAGTTGTGTGATAACCACTAAAGTAAACAGAGAACATACTTTGTGCCAGGCCCCTTGCTGGGCACTTTACATACTTTATTTCATCTAAGCACATCAACAAACCAGCAAGAAAGATAGTATCATAGAAATTTTTCAAATGAGAAAGTCAGGGCTACAAAGATAAAATGAACTCTCCAAAGTCAGCCAGCAAGTAAATTGATGCCTTCCCAGAGGCCAGCTAATGTTTGGGGGAAGGGTAAGATTTTTACATTAAGATGTGGGATGGACAGCCATAATGGGCTGGGAGTGCTGGATGGAAAACAATAGAATTATCCATTTGCTTTTGTCACCCATTGAAATTCATGCCATTGGGTCCTCAACCTTGGCAATACCCCAGATATATTTCTTCTTGATTATAAGTGAATCACATCTCCCTACTTCCAGTGCTGTACTCCAACATTGGCTGATCCAAAGCACATTTCTTCCAGGATAACTTCTGTGGTTTTGGTGCCATGTGTTGACTCACATAGCAATGATTGTTAATATCTTGGGGAGGATCAGAGTTCAATATAATACTATGGCAACAGAGAGAGGAAGGGAATCATGAGTTTAGTGTGCTGATAGTCGTGTGTTCCCTCCCCCTCCCCCCACAGGTGGATTGACTTGTTTGTTCCAAAGTTTTCCATTTCTGCTACATATGACCTTGGAACCATCCTTCTGAAGATGGGCATCCAGGATGCCTTTGCTGACAATGCAGATTTTTCTGAAGTCACAGAGGACAATGGTCTTAAACTTTCCAAAGTAAGTTGGTAGATTAGAGTCCTTGAATGTATGAGCTGGAAGGGCTACTGAGAGTCAGTTCATTAATGAGGATTCTGAAGCATAGGGAGGCAGAATGACTCCTCTTAGGGCAGGTTCACCCCAAGGTTATTGTTATTTTTCCTAAGCAAGTCACTGTAACAGTTACTTCCATTCATGACTTTCATGTCCTAATGATTCTGATGGAAGAACTTAATGATCAGAATTGACACTGATGAGATACAGATCTGGAGGAAATGGTGGGAGCAGGGGAAAGCTTAAGAAGTGACTTATAGCCCTGGCCAGTGTGGCTCAGTTGGTTGGAGCATTTTGTACATCTAAGGGTAGTGGGTTCAATTCCTTGTCAGGGAACATGCCCAGGTTGTGGGTTTGATCCCAGGCCTGGGCATATATGGGAGGCAACTGATTGATGTTTCTCTCTCACATTGATGTTTCGCTCTCTCTCTAAAATTAAAAAAAAAAAAAAAATTAAAAAGTGATGTATAGAGGCTGAAAGCCATGGAGAAAGACATGGTTCTCTGACAGCTAGCTCTAAAATAACCAGATATTCATTAATTACACTTAGCCAAGTAGCCTTCATATTCTAGCACCATCAACATAGTATGATAAAGGAGTAGTTCCTTTTTCATTCTCATTGCTTGCTTCCAAAGTATTCCAAAGACTATTCCTGCATCTTGAGGGGATCAGCAGTGTTTGTTCTCCCCCTACAGGCTGCCCACAAGGCTATGCTGCACATTGGTGAAAAGGGATCCGAAGCTGTAACTGTCCCTGAAGTCAGATTTCTGGATCAGGCTGAGATAACTCTCCTTCACCCTATCATCCAATTAGATAGATCTTTCCTATTGTTAATTTTGGAGAAAAATACCAGGAGCATTCTCTTTCTAGGGAAAGTTGTGAACCCAACAAAGGTGTAGTTGGGAAAGAGGCTGTTTGCTAATTGCATGTACTTATTGCTATGGGAAATAAATAGTATAGCCTGATATGATTATGTGGGCTGGATGTGCTTTCCTTTGGGCAGGGGTAGAGATTGGATCCCAGTTGAACTACACTGGATGTGAAAGAGGTCACACCTGTGACCAAATATTCAGATAGTCCATGATTAACTCATTACCCAAAGCACAGGAAGTCCCCATGTCAGTGCATTACTCTTTATCAGAAATCTCCCCACTTAGTTAGCTCCAAGGAATTTGACTGGGCTGGCAAATGCTCCCTCTTCTGCCCTCCAGAGAATAGTTGAAATGCAAATCAAGTTCTTATATCCCAGTATTCTAATAATAAGATAAATGAATATAAAACAATGCAAATACAGTAGATTATATGCGAACTTCTCAACCTCCTTCTTTCCATCCCATCAGAATAGTTCTTTGTGTACTTGTCAGAACTGTCATCAGTGAATTGTAAAAATGTGCTTCTACTAGAGGACTGAGTCACAGACTGAGAGTTACTGCTAGGAATATAGCTTTTGTGACTTAACAAGTATGGGACAAAAGAACAAGAGAAACCAAGATCAACTTTTCTATACAAGCCCACCTCTCCCTCAAAAATTTTCCTTATTGGTGATTTATAAGCTTGGAGTGGAGAAATATAGTCATTCATTCATATCATATCTCATAGCCCTTCCTTTTCTATATTATAGTCAGACTCCTTTCCAAATGTTCCACCACTATACTACTTCACTAAAGTACAAATCTCCTGATTAGTTTGTAATTTTTGTCTACTTTTACCAAAGTTTAATATCTCCCTATTCCTAGATCCTCCCACAACCTCCCCTTGCCTGTGCATGCCATCCTACCTGCCTCAACAATCAAACTAGATTTCATCTTAGACAATTTGTTTTTAAAGCCGAGTATTAGAATTCAGTGCACATAAACAGGACAGTGCATGTTAATGATGTGGTATTTGAAATTCTAGCCCTAAGGTGAAACTCTTCAGTGACAGGGAAATAATAACAAATGCATATGCATTTTTTCAGATATTGAGCTTAAAGATTGAATTAAATATGTATGTCTAGAAAACTATATAGCTCATATTCTAGTGTTTTCTTATTAGACATATTTGCCTGGAGGCTTGCTTATTCTTGGTATAGTTTACATTTTGGTTTTATGGATAAGAAATTGGAAACCCAAAGAAAGAAAGTGACTTGTAGTACAAAAAATTCATTGCTAACATAGAGTTTGGTTTCACTGAAGTTACATTACAATCCTGGCTCTGTTACTTATACTGTTTTGTGATCTTGGACAAGGTACTAAAGCTTTCACATCTTATTTTCTTCATCTGTAAAATGGGAATACTAATAATATCCATGTCATCAGGATTTTGTAAACATTCCATGCTGCAAAATATCACAGAGCCAGACATCTGACAAAAAGCCTTGTAAATATTAGTAGTTATTCCTTTTGGTCAACATCAGACAGTGGGCTGGTGTCAGAACAAAGGTTGCAGTGTGGGTGTCCTGGTTTGCACATTTATGTTTTCTAGTTCAGGCCCTATCTCCAGAAGCCAGAGTAAATGCCATACGGGCCCCTTACTAAACCTTCCCAAATGAGTTGGATGAGAGGTTGTTCTGGGAGGAATATCAGTATCTTCACGGGTAATCAGGAATTACCAAGACACTGTCCTTCAAATAATTCATGTATCTCATTGTAGACTAAACCTCGTTCAAATCATTCATTCTTGTGGCTAGATCATGAAGAACTACCACTATTAACCTTATAAATCTCAACTCATTTTAGCCAACTAGAAAGAAAAGATAACTTCCTTAACCTTATAAAGGTTATCCATAAAATAACTATAGGAAAAATATAACTTAATAGTGAGAGATTGAAGCAGAATTTCTTTAAAAAATTGATCAAAACAAAAATTTCTATGTTATTGCTCCTATTTAACATTATACTGGAGGTCTTAGTCAATGCAGGAAAATAAGAAAAATAAATATTATAAAGGATGGAATGGAAAGGGAGAAACAAATCTGTCTACACAGAAGAAAAAACCTGTGGATAAACTTTTAGAACAAAAGGGAGAAAACTTATTGGGGAACAGAGTACAGGAGAGTAGTGTTATCAATCATAAAGAATTCATCAACTCTATCTTTTTCTATTGTGATAGAATTACAACCACATAGCTTCCATGCTACATTACATTTCCTAGCCTCCCTTGCAGTTAGGTGTAGTCATAAAACTAAGTTCTCATCAATGGACTATGAGTGTAAGTGATGTTTGACTGCTGACATCTTTTAAGTTTCACCTCTCCTTCTTCCCCTTGTGCCCTTCATCTAGGCAAACTGATAAGAAAACCAAAGTATTCCCTTCTTTGATGCCAAGGAGGGAAACAAATTTGGGTCAGGGGTCCATTCTGTGTCTGTAGGATGGCCACAAGAGATGATGAGTTCTCTTTTTGCCTACAATACCCTGAACAGAAGAATCCTGAAATGTCCAGGCAGCATCTATGGCTTACAGTTCAATGGGACTCTTGCTGAGTTTCATGGCAGAAGTGTTTGCCCTTAGGGGATCATGACCTGAAACCATTTATGTATAATGTAATTACTGATGAAAAAAGACTTACATCTGTAATTTTGCTGTTTGTTTTTTATATGTCATATATGTATTTGTTCCTCAATTAATCAATTATTGCCTTCTTTTCTGGTAAATAGATATCTTCTGTGTATCATTTTATTGTTCTGGTCATTTATTAAGCCATATGGTTTTTAGTTATTTTGTTAGTTGTTGCCCTGAGATTATGATTAACATCTTAATTTATACTAACTGATTTCAATATCATATAAAAAACTTTGTTCATATGTATCTCTCCCCCAATAGTGTTATCACAAATTATATCTTTATTTTTACACATAATATGACCATCATCATAGATTTATAATTATTGGTTTTTGTAGTTGTCTTTTAAATCATATAAGAAAAGAGAAGTGTTACAAACAAACAAAATACATTAATACTTATTTTTATCCAATTACCATTGATGGTAATTTTAATTTCTTCAATTACAAGGCAGAGTTGGACAGAATAAATAAAAATCATAATCCAATTTAAGACTCTACAAAAAACTCACTTTAGATGCAAATACACAAGTAATTTGAAAGTAAAAGGAAGAAAAAGATATTCCAAACAAATAATAACCCAAAGAGAGCTGGTGTATCTATATTATTATTAGACAAAAAATACTTTAAGACAAAAGTTTTTATAAGAACAAAAGGACATTATGTCATAAAATTTCAATTCATCAAGAAAATATAATTGTAAACATATATGCACCTGAGAGCAGAATCCAAAGTATATGAGGCAAAAACAGAGAGAATTCAAAGAAGAAACAGGCAGTTCAACAATAATTCTTGGAGGGTACAATAATTCTTGGAGGGTACAATACTCCATATGCACTACTGGATGGAACAGCTAAACAAAATACCAGCAAGGAAATTGAAGGTTTAAATAATTCTGTAAAGCAGATAGACCTAACAAACATATATAGAATACACCACCCAAGGACAACAGAATACAAGTTTTTTTTTTTTAATGTATACATGGAACCTATTACAGGATAGACCATGTGTTAACCCATAAAACTTGTCTCAACACTTTAAAAAAAGATTGAAATAATATAAAGTATCTTCTCTGACCACAAGGAAATATAATTAAGAATCAATAACATAAAAAAATCTGAAAATCTCAGGAATATGTGAAAATTAAACATTACACTATTAAACAACAAATGAGTTAAAGAAAAAAATCATAAGATAAATTAGTAAATACTCTGAGATAAATGAAAATAAAAAATGGACATACCAATACTTAAGAGATGTTGCAAAAACAGTAGTTAGAGGAAAATATATAGTGGTGAACACCAAGATTAAAAAGAAGAAATATCTCGATAATCTAACCTTATATTTTAAGAAACTAGAAAAACAGTAGAAAACAAAACTGGAAGCAGACAGAGAAAAGAAATAATAAATATGATATTAGGAATAAAGAAAGTTGAGAATAGCAAAACACTAGATAGGATTAACAAAACCAAAAGTTAGTTCTTTGAAAAGATTAACAATATTTACATACTCTAGGTAGACTGACCAAGGGAAAATAACCAAATTACTGAAACCAGAAATGAAAGTTTAGACATTAGTACTGACCTTAGGGAAATAAAAAAGGATTGTAAAGAGAATACTATATCTTATTGTATTCCAATACTTAGATTACATAGATAAGATGAAAATTTTCTAAAAAGATAAAATGTATAAGAACTAACTCAAGAAGAAATATAAAATATGAATAGTCCTATAATAAGTAAAGAGATTGAATTGGTAATTTTCATGGGAGTTAAAAGTTTTTCTTCCTCCCAGGTCTCACCTGCCCAGGCTTCCCCCTTCTCTCAGGTGCTTAGAGAAAGGCAGGGCTTGGGTACCATATATATATATATCACTGTAGATGAAGAAATAAAGGCTCGGGGGCTTAAGGGACTTTCCTCAAAACACATGACTTTTTGTGTTGAAACCAGGATTCTTACCAAGGCCATCTCACTTATGAGCCTTTGCTCTTGGATAGGACCATACTTATTTCCTGGGAAATAGTAGGAGAAAAGACAGTGCCAGCAGTAATGGTACCTTTCCAAAGTTACTTCCTGCTGCAGTAGGAGGCCACCCACAAAGTAAATAGAAATCAATAAACAAAAGCAATCAGAAAGTTTCTCAGGTTTTGAGAAGGAGCCCTGAGTTTCTAAGACACCAGTTGGAAATTTGGAACTTGGTATCAGAACCTCAACATCTTCATCAGAAGGGAGGGAATCACAAATCCTCTTGATGATGCATTTGTTCACTCATTCATTCAACAGACATTAATGGAGGGCTTACCATGTGCCAAAATATGTTCCAACAAAACAAAAATCTTAATGGAGTTTACATTCCAAGTGTGGAAGACAGAAAGTGAACTAAATAAGTAAGATATACCAGGTCTTACATGGTGATGAATACCATGGAGAACAATAAAGCAGGGAAGAAGGAAAGTATAGCAATTCAGATATAATGGTTCCTTTCTGTAGGTTGGAGAAACAAGGGTTACTCTTTTTGTTTGATATACCACACTTCCCAGAACTTGAGATAAAACACCCCTACAAGGTCTAAGTTTATTTTTGTTCTTCCTATCACTTATTTGTTTCATTTTCTTGCAAATTATTAACTTTTCAAGGCATGATGTTGCAAGGGCTTGTCTCAGTCTGCACCTCCCTACCCCCATCCCATTGTGGCATCTGTCTTGTTTACTTTCCATCTACCTACTGACCACCCAACAGACCTGTTCTTTGATGATTGCGAACCCATGATAAGGAAAACTCCCTCTGATGTTGCTCCTTTTATTTTCTCCTCATCTCAGTCTCTAATTTTTTTCTCAAGGAGCTGGGCTAGCATCACAAGTGTGAATTTGTGAGTCAGAAGAGTCTGAGTTTAAACATTAGTTCTACAGCTTATTGGCTGTGGACACGTTGGCAAATTGCTTAATGCCTGAATGGTATGAAATGGGTATAATGCTAGAGAAACAATCTGAAGTCTATCTAGATTGAGAGGTTGGCACCAAAATATAAATCAATGTAACTGTCCTCAGGCAGGGCATCCACAGGCTCAGATCAGCCAAAAAAAATTAAAGTTTGACTGTACCATGAACAATGAAGTCCAACAGCTAAGGTGCTGGTAAAAAGAAAAAAGGATAGTAGAGAGTGGAGGAAGGAAATCATCAATTCTAAATATGACTTCAACACAAGCTACAGAACTGACGATTTTGGTTTATACAGTAAGTTCTTTCTTCCTTGTCATGTATTTATACCTATATATTTTAATTAATATATGTTCTCTTTCTTCCAAAACTGTATATACTGTGATTATGGTGGCTAAATTTCGTTCACAGGTTGAAGAATATTGAAACATAATCACAATTGATTTAGAAGAAGTCTGAAGCCATAAATCCTGGAATTGAAGCTCAATTAAGTGATTGAAAAGATGTTGAGAAATGACAGAATATGTTTTGGGATATACATGAAATAATTGTCTTTTTATACAGGGACATTTTTGGAAGACAATATATGGAAAGAAGGGTACATAGAAGCTGGGCAGCCATGAACATGGATTCTAATAGATATGCATTGCTTTTTGGCTCCCTTCAACTTTCCCTTCTTGATTATGCTCCAGTTTCCTTTCATAAAACTACCTTTGTCCTTATATTAAGTCTACATAAAGCAATAGCACTGCTCTACTCTAACCAGGAAGCAGGCACATCCTGACCTAAATTAGGATAACCTAATGCTCTGTGGCTAGATTTTGGATCTTAATCATAGGGACAAGAAGACCAAAGGCGTCTGAGGACTAGGGAAACAAAATGTCATTATGCTACACCAACACTTCTGGTCATTCCTAGCCCAGTTGTCCTGTTTCCTGTAGGTTCTCCGAATCCTTAATATCATTATAAAAATTCACTTTTGCTTAAATTTGCCTGAGTTGTTTTCTATCTTTCTTAACTTTTAAAGAATTTCAGTATAAAGATCATACATAATAAACCAATGATGTACATGGCTACTAGCATCAGAGCATAGGTTAATATTCTGGTCCCACCACTTAAACTTTCTATGCCTCAGTTTCATTATTTGTGGAAAGGAGATAATAAAAATAGCATCTACAGTATAGTTATTGTGTGGTCAGTGTCCAATAAATGTTAGTTTTTATTATTGTGTAACTGACTAAACTTTCTTAAATGAAGTATTCCTGCCCTTTGTCTTTCACTACCATGTTATAAGGAAGTATCCCTTGTAGCACATGCAGTTCCCCGACATGGGATTTTACTGTATCTATTGGAGTAGAGTTGCAGAAATGAAAGACACTAAAAAGGTTAGCTCAGTTTACATTGGATAGGGCCAGGAGCTACTCCTAGGAAACGGTGAATATTTGAAATTGATTTTCTTTTTTGAAAGATTTTTTTGTTTATTGTTGAAAATATTACAGATGTGCTCGTTTTGCCCCCTATTGAGCCCCTCCACCAAGCATCCACTTGCATCCCCCCAGGTCCTCTCCATACTATTGTCTGTGTCCATAGGTCATGTATATATGCATATAGGTTCTTTGATTAAGCTCCCCCCAGACCCTCACCATCCCTATGAAATTCGTCCAGCTGCTCCATGGTTCTATATCTCTGTATCTATCTTGTTCATCACTTTATATTGTTCATTAGATTCCACATGTGAGTGAGATCATGTGGTACTTGTCTTTCTCTGACTGGCTCATTTCACTTAGCATAATACTTTCTAGTTCCCTCCATGGTGTCCCAAAGGGTAAGAGTTCATTCTTTTTTACAGCTGCATAGTATTCCATGGTGTAAATGTACCACATATTTTTTATCCACTCATCTACTGATGGGCACTTGGGCTGTTTCCAGATCTTAGCTATTGTAAATTGTGCTGCTATGAACATAGGGGCCCATAAGTTCTTTCTAATTGGTGTTTAGGGTTTCTTAGGATATATTCCAAGAAGTGGGATCACTGGTTCAAATAACAGTTCTATTTTTAATTTTTTTGAGGAAACTCCATACTGTTTTCAATAGTGGCTTCACTAGTCTGCATTCCCACCAGCAGTGTACTAGGGTTCCCTTTTCTCCACATCCTTGCCAGCACCTGTCATTTGATGATTTGTTTATGGTAGCCATTCTGACCAGTATGAGGTAATGTCTCATTGTTGTTTTAATTTGCATCTCTCTGATGATAAGAGACTTTGAGCATTTTTTCATATGTCTCTTTGCCATCTGTATTTCCATTTTGGAGAAGTGTCTATTTAGGTCCTTTGCCCTTTTTAAAATTGGATTGTTTGTCTTCCTTTTGTTAAGTTGTATGATTTCTTTATATATTTTGGAAATTAACCCTTTATCAGATGTATCATTGACAAATATGTTCTCCTACACAGTGGGCTCCCTTTTTGTTTTGTTGATGGATTCTTTCCGCGTGCAAAAGCTTTTTATATTGATGTAGTCCCACTTATTTATTTTCTCCTTTTTTCCCCTTGCCCTAGGAGATTTATCAGCAAACATATTGCTACGAGAGATGTCTGAGATGTTGCTGCTTACATTTTCTTGTAGGATTTTTATGGTTTCCCGACTTACATTTAAAACTTTTATCAATTTTGAGTTTATTCCTGTGTATGGTGTGAGCTGGTTGTCTAGCTTCATTTTTCTTTGCATATACCTGTCCAATTTTTCCAGCAACATTTGTTGAAAAAACTGTGTTTACTCCATTGTATGCTCTTGTCTCCTTTGTCAAATATTAATAGAGCATAAAGGCTTGGTTTCATTTTTGGGTTCTCTGTTCTGTTCCATTGATCTATATATCTGTTCTTGTGCCAGTACCAGGCTGTTTTGATTACAGTGGCTTTGTAGTATAACTTGATATCTGGTATTGTGATCCCTCTGACTTTGTTCTTTTTTCTCAAGAGTCCCCTGGCTATTCGGGATCCTTTTTGGTCTCATATAAATTTTTGGAGTGTTTGTTCTAGATCTGTGAAATATGCTATTGGCATTTTAATAAGGATTGCATTAAATTTATAGATTGCTTTGGGCAGTATGAAAATTTTTATGGTGTTAATTCTACCAATCTATGAACACAGTATATTGTTCCATTTGTTTATATCTTCCTCTATCTCTTTTTTCAATGACCTGTAATTTTCCAGATACAGGCCTTTTACCAACTTAGTTAGGTTTATTCCTAAGTATCTAACTTTTTGTTGTTGCAATGGTAAATGGTATTGATTTTTTAGTTTCCCTTTCTGTGCATTAATTATTGGTATATAAAAATGACGGGGATTTCTGGGTGTTAATTTTGTATCCTGCTACATTGCCAAATTCTACTACTGAATCTAGGAGTTTTTTGATGAAGTCTTTAGGGCTTTCTATGTACAATATCATGGCATCTGCAAATAGTGACAGTTTTACTTTCTCTTTTCCAATTTGAATGCCTATTGTTGTTTCTTCTTGTCTGATAACTGTGGCAAGGACTTCCAGTACTATGTTGAATAAGAGTGGTAAAAGTGGACACCCCTGTCTTATTCCTGTTCTTAGCAGAAATGGTTTTAGTTTTTGTCCATTGAGTCTGATGTTGGCTGTAGGTGTGTCATATATGGCCTTTATTATGTTGAGGTATGATCCCTCTATTCCCACTTTGCTGAGAGTTCTTACAAAAAAATGGTGTTGGATTTTGTCGAATGCTGTTATGTGTCTGTTGATATGATGATGTGATTTTTGTCTTTCAATTTGTTTATATGATGTATCACATTTATTTATTTGTGAATATGGTACCAGCCTTGCATCCCTGGAACAAATCTCACTTGGTCATGATGTATGATTTTTTAAATATATTGCTGGATCCAATTTGCTAATATTTTGTTGAGGATTTTAACATCTATATTCATCAGGGATTTTGGCCTGTAATTCTCTTTCTTTGTAGTGTCTTTATCTGGTTTTGGAATTAGGGTAATGCTGGCCTCATAAAAAGAGCTTGGAAGTGTTCCTTCCTCTTGGATCTTTTGGAATAGTTTGAAGACAATAGGTGTTAATTCTTTAAATGTTTGGTAAAACTCCCCTGTGAAGCCATCTGGCCCAGGGCTTCTGTGTGCTGGGAGTTTTTGATTAGTGCTTCAACTTCATCTGTAGCTATCAGCCTATTCATTTTTCCTGACTTTTCCAGATTGAGTTTTGGAGGATTGCATTTTTCTAGGAATTTGTCCGTTTCATCCATGGTGTCCAGCTTGGTGACATATAGTTGTTCATAGTATTTTCTTACAATCCTTTGTATTTCTGTTGAGTCAGTTGTTACTTCACCCTTTCATTTCTGATTTTGTTTATTTGGGCCCTTTCTCTTTGTTTCTTGATGAGTCTGGCTAAAGGTTTTCCAAACTTGCTTGTCTTTTCAAACAGCTCTTGGTTTCATTGATTTTTTTTTTGATTTTTTTTTAGTCTCTCTGTCATTTATTTCTGCTCTGATCTTTACTATTTCCTTCCTTCTACTTCCTCTGGGCTTTTCTTGTTGTTCTCTTTCCAAGTCTTTAAGTTGTATAGTCAGATAATTTATTAGAAGTTTTTCTTGTTTTTTGAGGTATGCCTATAGTGCTATAAATTTCCCCCTCAGGACTACTTTCATTGTGTCCCATAGATTTTAGGTTGTTGTGTGTTCATTTTCATTTGTTTCCAGAAAGTTTTTTATTTCTTCCATGATAATTTTGGTAAACCATTCATTGTTTAATAACATGCTATTTAACCTCTATGTGTTTGAATGTTTTTTAGTGTTTTTATTGTAGTTCAGGTCTAATTTCATGCCATTGGGATCTGAGAGGATGCTTAATATGATTTCAGTCTTCTTGAACTTGTCGAGACTTGTTTTGTGTCCTAACATGTGGTCTATCTTTGAGAATGTCCTTTGTGCACTTGAGAAGAGTGTACATTCTGTAGCTTGGCAGTGGAATGTTCTGTAAATGTCAATTAATTCTATCTGGTCTAGTGTGTCATATATGATTGCTGTGTCCTTGTTGATTTTTTGTCTAGAAGATCTATTCAGTGATGTCAGTGGGGTGTTAAAGTCTCCTACTATGATTGTATTGCTGTATATCTCTCCCTTAAAGTCCTGTAGAAGTTTTTTTATGTATTTGAGTGCTCCTGTATTGAGTGCATATATGTTTAGCAGGGTTATATCCTCTAGTTGGATCAACACCTCTAGTATTATGCAGTGACCTTCATTGTCGCTTGTTATGGCTTTCATTTTGAAGCCTATTTTGTCAGATATGAGTATTGCTACCCCAGATTTTTTTTTTTTTCATTTTCATTTGTATGAAAAAATTTTTTCCATCTCTTCACTTTCATCTTGTGTGAGTCATTTGTTCTGAGGTGGGTCTCTTGTAGACAGCATATATATGGGTCATATTTTCTTATCCATTCATCTATCCTATGTCTTTGGATTGGAGCATTTAAACCATTTATATTTAAGGTTATTATTGATAAGTACTTATTTATTGCCATCTTTCTTTATGTCTCTGTTCCACTCTTTCTCTCCATTTCTTTTTTCTTCTTACACCAGCCCCTTTCCCATTTCTTGTAGTGCTGGTTTGGAAATAATAAACTCCTTTAGCTTCTTTTTGTCTGAGAAGCTCTTTATTTCACCTTCAATTCTGAATGATAGCCTTGCTGGATACAGTAGTCTTGGATTCAGTCTCTTATTTTTCATTACTTTGAATACTTCATTGTACTCCCTTTGGCCTGAATGTTTCTATTGAAAAATCAATTGTCAGTCTAATGTGTGTTCCCTTGTAGGTAACTTTCTGTCTCTCTCTTACTGCTTTTAAGATTCTTTCTTTATCTTTAATGTTTTCCATTTTAATTATGATGTGTCTAGCTGTGGGTCTTTTGGGGTTCATTCTGATTGGGCCTGTCTGTGTTTCCTGAACTTGAGTGACATTTTCTTTTACCAGGCTAGGGAAGTTTTCTGTCATTATTTCTTCAAACAGATTCTCTAATCCTTGCTTGTAGTCTTCTTCTTCTGGACTGCTATGTTACAGATATTGTTACAGTTCATGTTGTCTCAAAGCTCCCTTAAGCTCTCTTCCTGTTTTTTAACTTTTTTTTCTAATTGTTGCTCTGATTGGGTGTTTTTCCTACCCTGTCTTCTCATTCACTGATTCAGTCCTCAAGTTCTTCTAATCTACTGTTGACTCCTTCCAGTGTATTCTTTATCTCAGCTATGTCATTCTTTATTTCCGATTAATTCTTATAAGTTGCTTGAGCATCCTTATAACCATTATTTTGAACTCTATATATCTGATAAATTGCTTGTCTACATTTCATTTAATTCTTTTTCTGCTGATTTCTCCTTTTCTTTCATTTTGGTGTTGTTTCTTTGTCTCCCCATTTTATTGTACTGGTTGTCCAGGAGTACAAGGTCAAGGCTGCAGGGTGTGAATAGGGCTTTGTTTCTTGTAGTCCCAGGGTACTGGGTCTGGCAGTCAGATCCTGATGGCAGGCCTGTGTGTTTGGGAGGTTTTGGGTCATGATGGCAGGGCCAGGTGCACGATGTCAAAGCTGTAGGCCAGGTAGCCAGGGAGGCCTGTCTTGCTTCATCAGGGAGTCAAGGAGGCAGGCAGGCAGACCTGGGGGTTCTCGTTGAAGAAGCGAGGCAGGGATGCAGGGAGGCCTTGAGCATCTTGTGTAGGTGGTACAGCAGGCAGGTACAGCAGGCAAGCAGACCAGCAGGCAAGCCCTGAGTGCTCTGTCAAGGGGGTGGGTCAGGCCGGCAGGCAGGCAGGCCTCCCATCATGTCAAACAGGGACAGCAGGCAGGCAGGCAGGCAGGCAGGGAGCCTGTGTGCACCCTGTCAAGGGGGCACAGCAGGCAGGCCTCTCACCATGCCAAGGAGGCATAGCAGGCAGGCAGGCAGGCCGGGTGCACCATGTTAAGGGGGCAGGCCTTGTGTGCTGCGACAGGAATGTGCTGCTGGCAGGGAGGCAGGCAGGCCGGCAGGCTGGGATTCCAGGTCCCAGCTAAATCCTCACAACACTGCTGCAGCTGCTGCCGGGAGTTCTGCTTTATCCATTGCTGCTGAAGCCGAAGAAGCCAAGTGTTAATCCCAAAGATAGGCCATGGATGCAGCTGGTGCTGCTTCACCTACAGGCTCCCAGGAAGATGCTCTCAAATTTATTTTCAATAAATTTTTACTATCAGTGATGAATCTTTTGAATGTAACAATGTGGTATAACTGATCAGGGACAACAAACTTTATTTTGTATTAATTAAAATAAATTAGGTGTGTGTGTGATATGAAGGAGGGTTCTTCTATTGATATATTTTTGACAGCTTCACCTGAAGCATTCTTTCTTGCTCATTCTCCCAATAATTTCTTTTCTAGGCAACGTTTATCCATACTTTCTCTGTTATCATTTTACTATTGTTTTTTCTAATCAAGTCTTCACCATCTACACATGTATAGTTAAATTTTTTACCCAAATAGTCCCTATGGTTCATAACATTCCCATTGACCTGCCTCAGAGTTCTAAAGCTTTTCCACAGTATTATTTAACTAGTGTTTACTTTGAAAACACTGAGGACCTTTAAACTCTTTCCATTAAGCACTTTGCCTTTTGCATCTGGCAGTAACGAGTTTTACTGCAGACAGGGTTCAAAGGCCTCTTTTCCTGGTGCTAGGACAGGACTACTTAAGAAAAATCTCTGCTTTTAATAAAAGTGACTAATGTTTAGAGGGAAATCTTTTCCTACTGCTTCTCCTAATTTATGCTCCCAAAATTTACTAATTCTAAGGGAGCCTGGATTTATTCCATCATAAATCTTCCTTTCTAGTAATGCAATACTTTTACTCATCAAAATACTGTATCTGTCGTGAGAGGATTTGAAAATCAATGAAATTTTTGATTTGCAGGCATACATACAAAGCATTTAACAGTAGTGGGGAGTGGAAGTGTGGTTGTTGGATATTTTAATTTTATTTATATTTTTCATTTTTTTTCAAACAAGGAACGTGATGCTTTTATAAGTATACATTTTTAGAAGTTATAGATCTTTTCTTCTAAAGCCATTTTCTTAGGAAGAATATTATAACAATAGTCTCTATATCTAGGTATTTTATCCAGCTCAGATTCCATAGTTAATCATGATAATCATTTTCTTTTATATGCTCTTGAATCTCTTACTTTTTCCCATTTTGGCAGCCACTTGGGAAACTGTTCTTGATTAAATACAACTTTATTTCATGCCTCCACCAAGAAGCTGAGCAGAAGTGGAGAAAATAACACACAATAGGAAATTAACAACCACACACTTAAAGTATGTTTTTAATGCTGCCAAATAGCTTATTATTTGTTTCAAGTCCATTAAATCTCCTATCCACCCAGGTGACTATTTCACAGCTTATTCTCTCTCCTCAAACATCCAATACTATCTCTCCCATTTTCTCTCTCAGCTGATGACTTTGCTTTGTACTTTGCAGAGAAATGAAAACAATTAAAGGGGAATCTCCACATATTTTTATCACTACTCTTACCAATTTATAAGCATCTATACCCATATACTCTAAATTCCTGCTTATTACAAAGATGATCTTTCCTTACACTTCTCTAAAATCAGTATTTTTTGCACTAGATCACATCCTTTTGACTTTTTTTAAGCTTCAGCAATTCTTCCTTCTCTCTCTTATAAAATTATCTTAATTTTGCTCTTTTGCAGATCATTCCAATATACACATAAATTTCCAATTGTTTCTTGCATCATAAAAGAAAATGTTCCTTGATCTCATGTCCCTGTCAATTGGCACCACATTCTTTTACTCACTTGCACAGCAACACTTAAAAATTTATTAATACCTGATATCTCCAATTTCTCTCATTCCAATCTCTATTCTCTCTCTTTCTTACACATGCACACACACACTCATATTTTATTATAATTTGCATGAGTGAAATAATTATATTGAAATTGTACAGTTCAATAATTTTACACAAATGTATATACCTTTGAAATCCTTCCTCCAATGGAGATATAAAATATTTGCATAAATCCAGAAAGTGTCCTCATGTTGCTTTGCAATCAATCTTCACATTAAACAATCATTGTTTGCATTTTTATAACAGTAGGTTAATTAAATCTGTTCTTAAATTAAATGTAAATGTACTCAGTAGTCCACAGACTTATTCTTTTATGTCTAGCTTCTTTAGCTCTGTATTATAAGGCCTGAAATTCCATGTCCTACTTTGACTTCTTTGAGACTCACAGGGCCTCTAATGGCTAGCTGTGAGTACTCCTGCTCTCACCATGTATGCTCTCCACCCAGTGGGAAATTTCCCTGTCTGATTAGTCTCCTTTTTGTCAGGACCAGCTGCACTCTACTTGGTTTTAACCTAAGGAGTTTCCTTTCCCTGGCAGCCCGTGAAATTATTCAAACTAGCTACAGGTTAGTTTAAGGGTACTTTTTTTTAAATATACTTTTGTATTCTTTATATTTTTCACTATAATGCTTTCATAATTTTATCAAAATGAATTAGGACTTGGGTAGATATCTATCTGCCTGTTAGATTATAAGTTTCTGTATCAAATGAGAATGTCTTGTTTATTTTGTACCACCAGACTTCACATACATAATAGATACTCAATACATATTGGTTTAGTTGAATAAATAAATTTGATTCAAAATTTGTCCTTGAATAATATGTTGTGTGGAAAGATTATAGGTTATAAGAATAAAAAATAAAGTGGTAGTTCACCAGTGAAATTTTTGAAGAGGGTGCCAAGAACTTTTAAACTTATTAAAGTAAGGTACAATCATGGTGTTTCAGAAAGGAGAGGATGTAGGCCCAGACCATCATGAAAACACTAAATTTACTTATTTATTTCCCAGATATCATTCAGCATATGACTTTGCCTATGGAAATATAGAAACCATTAATTTCCTACTAGGAATGGACATTTATAGTTTGCAATAATAGAATATAATTGCATTGAAATATCTGTGTTGAAAATAAACTATGCATGGCTAATTTATTTTTTCTTTTTCTTTTTAAATTTTTTCTTAATTTTATTTTTGTTTAAAATATTACAGATGTCCCTTTTTCTCCCCAATGGCCCATTCCAACCCGTCCCATCCCCCTCCCCAATCCCTCTCCCCACAATTGTCCGTGCCCTTGGGTTGTGCTTATATGCACATAAATTCTTTGGTTAATCTCTCCCCCTCCACCCACGCACCCTCCTCCATCCCTCTGACATTCATCAGTTTGATCTATGCTTCCTATGTTTTCTAAGTTTAATTACATGTAAAGACAATAAATATTCATATATATAATTATATATATTTCATAGGACTTTTCAGGTACTCTATTTTATCCTGAGTGAGCTTTTTAATAGGTTTAGAATATCTAATGATGCTGCCTTTCTCATTTCTGTTATTAGTAATTTCTGTCTTTTCTGTTTCATTCCTAATCAGTCTGGTTAAAGATAGCTGAAAGGACCAGTTTTTGTTTTCACTGACTTCTTTCTATTGTTTGTTGTTTTTATATTAATTGTTTTCTATTCTTGTCTTTATTTCTTCTGCTGAATTTGGGTTTAATTTTCTCTTCTGTTTCTAGTTTTTTTTAAGGTAGAATTTTAAGGTCATTGATATGAAGTCATATGGTACACAAAGTGCTTAACAATAAATATTTTTTGTGGGCTATATGTTCTCTGTTGCAACTTCTCAACTCTGCTATTATAGTAAAAACACAGCCATAGACAATGCTTAAATGAATGGGTGTGGCTATATTCCAATAAAACTGTATTATTGAAATAGATGGAAAGCTGGATTTGATCATGGACTGTAGTTTGTTGACTACTAGTCTACAGTGTAGGTTGAGAGGTTGATTATTTAGATTCCTCTTAAGTTAGAATTGAAGGGCCCGGCCTGAGTGGCTCAGTGGCTGAACATCAATGACGTATGAATTAGGAGATCATGTTTCTATTCCTGGTCAGGGCACATGCCTGGGTTGAGGGCTTGATCCCAAAATGAGGGTGTGCAGGAGGCAGCTGATCAATGACTCTCTCTCATCATTGATGTTTCTATCTCTCTCTCCCTCTCTTGAACTCTCTGTGAAATTAATAAAAAACATTTAAAAAAAATTAAATTAGAATTGAAGGTAGGTAAACCTACAACTTTAATTAGATTGGGTTCATCTGTGAACAACTCAGTTCCCAAACTCTTGCATTACTTTTTTACGTTATAGGTACAGTATTTTATTTTTGAAGAGTTTAGGCTATAGTTTCCTATATTTTTGGTTTACCTGTGGATTCAAGTTTGCACAGCCCAGAGTTCAAGCACTGTAAGAATCTTATTATAGCAATGTTTCTTTTCTTTAGCAGCTCTTCCAGTAACATAATTTGGGCAAATATTTGGAATTTGTTTGTGGAATTAATTATTGAATCACTCAGTTTCATTTTATTTCTGAGACTCATCCAGATTGCAACATGCCCTGCCAGTCCACAGTGTTGTCTATAATTTGGCTAATTTCTCCTCACCATGGCAAAACCTCTCCACTTATAGAAGTTTTACATCTTTATTATCCTTTCCCTATATCAGCCACCTGCCCTCATCTATGGAAACTGCCATAGCATTCTGCTCACCCAAGAAGGGCTCATTGTTCTTTGTAATTTACTATATTTAGTCTTCCTGTGACTTCCTTTGCTAATCCCACAAGAGCAAAGATTTTTCCCATTGTTCTAATATCCCTTCGTTCTCTCAGAAACCCACTCCAAACTTGCTCTTTTATCACTTCACCAAAACTACTCTCATAAAGGTAACCAATGACCTTTATATTGCTAAATCCTATTAAATTCTCAATATTCATATTAATTGACTTAGCAGCAACATTTGACACAGTTGATTACACCTTCTTTTTGATAAACATTTTACTTTGATTTCCAAGAAACTGCATTCTCGTTTGTTTTTTTCCAACCTCATTGACAGCTCCTTCTCACTGCCTTTTATTAGTTTCTCCTGTTCTCCTTAGCATCTTAACATTGGCACTCCTCAGGTTTCACTCCTTATTCTTCTTCTATATGCATAATGACTTACTTGGTTAAATCCAGTCTCATGGCTTTAAATATCATCCATATGCTAAAGACAACTAAATTTATATTTTCTCCCCATTTCTCTCCTAAACCCCAGATTTGTATGTCCAATTGCCTCCTTGATACCTCTGCTTGAATGTCTTTATACATCTCAACTCAACTTATCCAGAATGGAACTCAATCTTCTATCTAATACTAGTTCCATCTAGAGACTTCCCCATCTTAGGTAACAGAAACTGCATTTTTCAGTTGCACAGGACAAATCCATGAACTTCATTATTGACCTCTTTTTGTTTTCACAGCCCATATGCAATTCACCAGCAAATTATTCGGCTTTAATTAAAAAATATATCCAGAATTCAACCATTACTCCTCACCTACACTACTACCACTGTGGTCCAAATAATCATTTTATCTTCCTGGGTTACTGCCTTAGCCTCCTAATTACCCTGCTTCCACCTTTAACCACCTCCCTTTCACCATACATTAAACTTATTTTCAATATGTTGAATGTATTGAAATAAGTTTCAATAATAATGTTTTTATAGCACAAATTAGATTATGTAACTATTCTGCTGAAAAATCATCCAGTAGATTCATATTTCACTCAGATACATCCCAGTCTTAATCCACAATGGTCTTCATGTTCTCTCTGTTCCACATGCTATTTTCTATCTGACATCTCTCTTAGAATTATCCTCCTTTAATTTCTCTATTTCATTCTCATTAACCTCTTTGTTGTTTCTTAAATATGCCAAACACACTCTTACTTTAGGATCTCTGCTCTGACTCTTTCTTTTGCCTGGAATGTTTTTACCCAGATCCTTGATTAACTAAGACTCTTTCTTCCTTCAAATCTTTGCTCAAAATCATCTTCTCAGTGAGACCTTTCATGACAAAATTATTTAACATTTCAAATTTTTTCCTTTTATTGGCATTTTTAAATAAATAAAACCTTTGATATGTTGCTGCAATATGAATGAAATTTGAGAACATTATGCTAAGTGAAATAGCCCAATCATGAAAAAACAAATACTGCATGATTCAACATATGTAATGTACTTAAAGTAATCACACTCTTAGAAATGGCAAGTAGAATGGTGGTTACCAGGGGATGGGGGGAAAGGAGAGTGTGGACTTATTATTTAATGGGTAGAGAGTTGCAATTTTGCAAGATAAACAGAGTTCTAAAGATCTGTTGTATAACGATGTACATACAGTTAACACTATTGTACTGTGCACCTAGATAGTAAATTCTGTTGTGTTTTTATCAAAATAAAAAAAAAATAAAGAGGTCAATTAAAAATAAAAATAAGCCCTGCTGGGTGTGGCTCAGCGGCTGAACGTCGACCTAGGATCCAGGTGATCGGGGTTCGATTCCCGGTCAGGGCACATGCCCGGGTTGAGGGCTAGACAGCCGATCAATGACTCTCTCATCATTGATGTTTCTGTCTCTCTCTCTTCCTCTCCTTCTTCTCTCTGAAATCAATAAAGATATATTAAAAAATAAATTTAAAAAATAAAAATAAAATTTAACAAATTAAAGAGAAAAATCAATTAGTAGAAATAAAGACTGTCATTAAATATAAAAGTGTCAATTTACCAAGAAGACAACACTCCCAAGTATGTATGCATTTAACAATAAAGCATCAAAAATATGTGAGGCAACCAACTCATCTACTGAAGAACAGTTGTGATGCTTCCAAATTTTGGCTATTGTAAATAAAGCTGCAATGGAAATAGGGGTACATACATTCTTTTGCATTAGTGTTTTGGGTTTCTTCAGATATATTCCCAGAAGTGGAATCACTGGGTCATAAGAAAATGTCATTTTTAATTTTTTGAGGTAACTCCATATTGCTTTCCATAGTGGCTACACCAATCTGCATTCCCACTAACAGTGCACAAGGGTTCCCTTCTCTCCAATCCACATCCTCTCCAACACTTGTTGTTTGTGGATTTATTGATGATAACCATTCTGACAGGTGTGAGGTAATATTTCATTGTGATTTTATTTTATTTTTTTAAATATATCTTTATTGATTTCAGAGAGAGGAAGGGAGAGGGAGAGACAGAGATAGAAACATCAATGATGAGAGGGTCATTGATCGAGTCCACAACCCGGACATGTGCCCTGACAGGGAATTGAACCCTGATCGCCTGGATCCTAGGTCAAAGCTCAACCGCTGAGCCATGCCCGGCCAGGCAATTGTGATTTTAATTTGTATTTCTGTGATTAGTGATTTTGAGCATCTTTTTATATATGTATTGGCCATCTGTATGTCCTCTTTGGAGAAGTGTTTGTTCAGGTCCTTTTGCCCATTTTTAAATTAGATTGTTTGCCAATTATTTGCACCATCACAGTGCACTTTAGATGTAATCACTTATTATGACAATTTCTTAGCCTTAAGCTTCTTGAAACTAGAAGGAAATGACTTTTTATCACATCTTTGTGCTGGTTTAAACAGGTTTAATAGTAAATATACAAGTAACTTTTGTGCTATAATACATTTATATTTAGGTTCAGGTATTTCTTCTCCTAAGTTACAAAGGTGCTTCTTGGGAGTGGGGTCTTTCAAAGTGGGTTCAATCATCTTGGATTGAGTATGTTTTAATGTTGTTGGAATGCTACATACTGTACTAATACTTAACTGCTCTCTAACTTCAGTTTCTGTTATATGGTTGACTCATGTTGCTAGATTCTATATTCTGCTATGTTGGATTTATTTCCAAGTTTTTGTAATCTCTTTTGTCATGCTTTCCCAATACAGTTTGTGAGATGTGTCTCAATACAGATCACATAAACATTTAGTGTACAAATTCAAGTTTTTTCCCAGGAGATGAAATGCATTTAATAAGGGCCTTCATCAAGGATGTCACTGCTGAGGTCTAGTCAACACAGACTCAATCTCCTCCACCTATCTGTTAGATGAGTCTAAAAAGGTGTCTATATAACAAAGTGAAAGCAGATATTGTTTCATGAAGTCAGGGTGCTTTTATTTCAGGAAGATTGTGTCCCAGCAATATCAAAGAAAAATTAACCCCTGACTTTCTCTTCAGCTGTATCTGGGGAAATATTGGGAAAACAATAGCACAGATTTGAAGACTCGGAAGCCCTGTCTGGGAAAGCAGGGTTCTGGTATAATCAGTAGGTTCTAAGGCTTGACTGCATTCCTGGTCTTCAGTTCTTCTTTTGGAAAATATT
The DNA here is from genome assembly GCF_054644295.1 of Miniopterus natalensis. Lineage (NCBI taxonomy): Eukaryota > Metazoa > Chordata > Mammalia > Chiroptera > Miniopteridae > Miniopterus > Miniopterus natalensis. The sequence goes on from NC_142103.1 coordinate 26,115,497, forward strand.
TTATCCTTATGATAGTTAGGATTACGATCTGCTCCCAGGACTAAACAAATAAAATTTGAAGTTGCTTAAATACTTAAAAATGTATTTCTTTCATGTAAAATTCTAGAGCTTCACATTTCAGAGGCAACATGGCAGTTCTGATAAATGAAATTCTCAAGGACTTAAGCTCCTCCAGTTCACTCTCTACCTTACTAAGAGGAGCCCTCATCATTAGGTCTAAAGAACCAACTGCATTTCAAGCAGCACGATAGAAGAAAGATTAAAGAAAAAGGCACAAAGTGCAAGCTTCAGTACTTTTTTAAAAAAGGTTGTTGGAAACTGTAACATGACATTTCTACATTTATCTCATGGGCCAGAACTTAATCCCATTCTACAAGCAGGGAGGATTATAAGTTATTCTATATTCTGGGCAGCTACATTTCTAGCTAAGAATACTAATACATGGTTGATTGAATCTAAGAGCTTGTGTCAGGCTTGAGAAGAATAGATATTAAGAGCAGTCTCTGCTACAACCCTTCTCAATTAAGCTAACTTCCAGTAACATATATGTGTAGTACAGTCAGCATCTATATGTATGTGTGTGTGTACATGCATGTTTGTGTAGTAGTAGTAACCTTTATGGAAGAGGTGGTATGAGTTTCGTTTGTGGTTGATTCTGCTCAGTTTTGTTGTGAACCCAAAACTACTCTAAAACTTAAAGTATACTAAAAAGATAGAAAAAAACTCATAAACTTGAGTCATCAGATCTTAGATTTAAACCCCAGTTTTTCACCTCCCTAAACTTCAATTTTCCATCTTTAAAGAAATATCACCAACTTTAGGGGTTACTGTAATTTTAATAACAGTCATATGTATGAATTAATTAAGCATAATGACACATAATATTCATTAAAGAGATTATTATTATTATTTTATTATTTATATATGCATGCATGATTAGTCACATAAAAATTTACACATACTATTGTCTGTGTCAATGAGGAAAAAAGAGGACATCTATAATACTTTCAACAATAAAGATAAATCAAAAAAATAAACTTAACCATATATGCATATAGAAGCTCTTCAAGCAATAGTTTCAAAATTGTGTAGCAATGGGTATCAATATTCAAAAAAGATAGCGTGGCTTTCTGGAAGGGCACTAAAGTCAGGAGAGTTGGGTTTTAAATCAAATTGAGTTGGGTAATTAACTTACGATTTTTTCAGTTTCTGCTCTCTCTCTCTCTTTCCCTCTCTCTCTCTGTCTGTCAGTATGAAGGATCATGATAGGTAATGGAAATGCATTAGGAAAGTATAAAGTATTTCCTCCTTAGTATCCCTGGTCTCTACACAGCCACCGCATGCATTTATAACAATGAAAATTGTTTCCAGACAGTGTCAAATATCCCTTGGAGGGCAAAATCATTCCCAGTTATGAACCTCTACTCAAGACAATAAGATATTGAAAAAATAAATAATAGAGTTATCACTTTGGAATGTGAACCATTAAATAAAAATTGTTTCCCCTAAGAACAAGAATAAGACAAGGGTGTCTACTTTTACCACTCTTATTCAACATAGTACTGGAAGTCCTAGCCACAGTGATCAGACAAGAAGAAAACATAAAAGGCATCCAAATTGGAAAAGAGGAAACAAAACTGTCATTATTTGAAGATGACATGATACTGTACATAGACAATCCCAAAGACTCCACCAAAAAACTACTAGATTTAATAAATGAATTCAGCAAGGTAGCAGGATACAAAATTAACACCCAGAAACTGATGGCATTTTTATATAGCAATAATGAATGATCAGAAAGAGAAACTAAAAAAACAATCCCATTTACAATTGAAACTAAAAAAATAAGATACCTAGGAATAAACTTAACCAAAGATGTAAAAGACCTTTACTCAAAAAACTACAAGAAACTGAAAAAAGAAATAGAGGAAGATATAAACAAATGGAAAAATATACCATGTTCATTGACTGGAAGAATTAACATCATTAAAATGTCCATACTACCCAAAGCAATCTATAAATTCAATGCAATCCCTATTAAAATACCAACAGCATATTCCACAGATTTAGAACAAACACTTCAAAAATTTATAGGGAATCAAAAAACACCCTGAATGCCTGGCCCGGCCCGGCGTGGCTCAGCCGCTGAGCATTGACCTAGGATCCAGGTGATCGGGGTTCGATTCCCGGTCAGCGCACATGCTCGGGTTGTGGGCTCGATCCCCAGTTCGGGGTGTGCAGGAGGCACCGATCAATGACTCATCATTGATGTTTCTATCTCTCTCTCTCCCTCTCCTTTCCTCTCTCTGAAATCAATAAAGATATATTTAAACAAACAAACAAACAAACAAAAACAAAAAACACCTGAATAGCCACTGAAATCTTGAAAAAGAAGAACAAAGTTGGAGGGATCACAATACCAGATATCAAGTTATACTACAAAGCCACTGTAATCAAAACAGCTTGGTACTGGCACAAGAACAGACATATAGCTCAGTGGAACAGAACAGAGAACCCAGAAATTGACCCATGCGATTATGGTCAATTAATATTTGACAAAAGAGGCAAGAAATACAATGGAGTAAAGACAGTTTTTTTAATACATAGTGTTCAGAAAATTGGACAGATACATGCAAAAAAATGAAACTAGACCACCAACTTACACCATACACAAAAGTAAATTCAAAATGGATAAAAGACTTAAATGTAAGACATGAAACCATACAAATCCTAGAGAAAAACATAAGTAGCAATATCTCAGACATCTCTCATAGCAATATGTTTGCTTATACACCTCATAGGGCAAGAGAAATGAAGGAGAAAATAAACAAATAGGACTGCATCAAACTAAAAAGCTTCTGCACATAGAAAGAAACCATCAACAAAATGAAAAGAGAACCCACTGTATGGGAAAACATATTTGCCAATGTCACATTTGATAAAGGGTTAATATCCAAAATATATAAGGAACTCATACAACTTAACAAAAGGAAGACAAACAATCCAATTAAAAAATGGGCAAAGGACCCAAATAGACACTTCTCCATAGAGGACATACAAATGGCTAAGAGACATATGAAAAAATGCTCAACGTGGATAATCATCAGAGATGCAAATTAAAACCAAAATGAGGTATCACTTCACACTTGTCAGAATGGCTACCATCAACATGTCAATGAACTACAAGTGCTGGTGAGGGTTTGGAGAAAAGGGCACCCTAGTACACTGTTGGTGGGAATGCAGTCTGGTGAAGTCACTATGGAAAGCAGCAGTAAGGAGTTTCCTCAAAAGATTGAAAATTGACCTGCCATTTGACCCAGTGGTCTCACTTCTAGGAATATATCCTAAGGAACCCAAAACATCAATCAGAAAGAACTTATGCACTCCTATGTTCATAGCAGCACAGTTTACAATAGCTAGGATTTGGAAACAGCCAAAGTGCCCATCAGTAGATGAGTGGATAAAAAATATGTGGCACATTTACACCATGGAATACTATGCAGCTCTAAAAAAGAAGGATCTTTTATCCTTTGGCAGAGCATGAAGGGTACTAGAAAGTATTATGATAAGTGAAATAAACCAGTCAGAGAAAGACAAGTACCACATTATCTCACTTATATGTGGAATATAATAAACAAAATAAACTGATGAACAAAGTGGATCCAGAGACATAGAAGCATGGAACAGACTGAGGGATCTCAGAGGGAAGGCAGGAGGTGGGGTGTGGTTGGGGAGAGATTAATCAAATAACTTATATGTTTATAAGCATAACTCATGGGCACAGACATTGGTATGGTAAAGGCCTGGGGGTGGGATGGATGTGGGATGGAGAGGATCAATGGGGATAAAAAGGGGACATCTGCAATATTCTCAACAATAAAGATAAAGAAACTTTAAAAAAAATTGTACTAAATATGACAATCTTAAGGCATTTTTTTTCTTCTTGCATCCTGGTATGTAAAGTTATATAAGTCAGTAATCACAGATTTATAGTAGAATGGAAAATGAAAACAGGAAACTGAAATTTTAAATAAAAAGATATTTTATAATTCTGAAATTGTTGTACATTCTATAACACTGCAATTGTTTTAAATAATCTCCTATGAAGTGAAACAATGAAACTGAATGTCAGCTATATATCTCACCCCTAGGCCTTCTAAATGACTTCATGCAGTCCTTCAACACTGCAGCTTCTAAATACTCATTTTGAAAAAGGGAGTGGAATTTTAGGATGAAAATATGCCTGAATTTTTGTCATTATTCTTGGAGGACTCCAAGAACATCCTTATATCTATTTTCATGAAATAACTGATCTCATGCCTCATATTTCTCATACTTGCGCCTATAGCTCCACTTAGTGGTTCATAGCAAAAGTAAGTTTAAGAGTAGCTTGGGATTTTCCTAAAATCTCTCAAACAAGCAACAGCTGGCCTCAGCATGCCCCATATGTCTTAATAAGTAGTCCCTGGCCTGGAACTAGTGGCAGCCTCCATTGGCTCAAGCTTGGCCTCTCCTGGACACCTCCAAGCCCAGCACAAGTAGCAGCCATCTACAGTTTGCTGCGTAGCTCATGGTGGGTGGCCCTGAGCAAGGCATAGGCAGAGGCTGATTCTGCACCTCCTGGGAGACCCCAGAGATAATGCACCTGGTAGTCAGACTCAACCACACTGGATTACAACCCTACCACATCCACAAGTGATACACTCAAGGGGCACACTCGGTGAACACCAAAGCTCCACTGAAGTAAATCCTGCTCCATAGGGGTGTCTCCAGCACAGCAGCTCTTTGGATGTAGTTGCAGTTGGTCCTCACAGCCGACTGGCCTTGGAGTCAGTTCCTGCCAGTGACACCAATAGCAACCAAAGCTCAACTACAACAGGACAGTGCACATAGCCCACATAGGGTAACATCTAGAAGGCCCAGCTCAGATGACTAGGGAGGCAGAGCCACTGGATCTTACAGGACACCTATTACACAAAGCCAGTCTACAAATTCCAGGGGACACAGCAGCTCTATTTAATATACAGAAACAAACACCAAGAAGCAGCCAAAATGTGGAGGCAAAGAAACATATCACAAAGGAAAGAACAGAAGAAATATCTAGAAAAGGAAATAAATGAAATAGAGCCAAGCAAGCTACTAGATACAGATTTCAGAATAATGGTTATAAGGATGCTCAAGGATCTTAGGAAAACTATTAATGAAACTAGTGAGATCACCAATGACATAATAAAGTACCAATCCGAAATGAAGGCTCCACGAACTGAAATGAAGAATAATTTACAGGGAATCAACAGTAGAATAGAGGATCCAGAGAATCAAATCAGCAATTTGGAACATGAGAAAACAAAAAACACTCAACCAGAAGAGCAAAAAGAAAAAAGAATCCAGAAATATGAAGATAGTGTAAGGAGTCTCTGGGACAACTTCAAGAGGCCCAAGATTCATACTATGGGGACACCAGAAAGAAAAGAAAGAGAGCAAGAAGTTGAAAAGCTATTTGAAAAAATAATTACAGAAAACTTCCCCTACCTGGGGAAAGAAATAGACTTACAAGTTCAGGAAGCACAGAGTCCCCCCAAAAAAGGAACACAAAGAGGCCCACACTAAGATACATCGTAATTAAAATGCCAAAGGTTAAAGACAAAGAGAGAATCTTAAAAGCAGCAAGAGAAAAGCAGTTAGTTACCTACAAGGGAGCACCCATACGACTGTTAGCTGATCGATTACTCAACAGAAACCTTGCAGGCCAGAAGGGAGTGGCAAGGAATATTCAAAGTGATGAAAAGCAAGAACCTACAACCAAGATTGCTCTACCCAGCAAAGCTATCATTTAGAACTGAAGGTCAGATAAAGAGCTTCACAGATAAGAAAAAGCTAAAGGAGTTCATCACCACCAAACCAGTATTACATGAAATGTTGAAGAGTCTTCTTTAAGAAGCTAATGAACAAAAGAACCTGACAAACTAAATAGATCCAGAGACATTGATGCATGCAACAGATGGTCATATCTCAGAAGGAAGAGGGAAGAGGGGGTGTAAGGTGGGAAGAGATTAACCAAAGAAATTATATGCATATATGCATAACCCATGGACACAGACAATAATGGGGTGAAGGCTTGGGGAGGGGGTAGGAGCAAGGTGGAGGGGGTCAGTGGGGGAAAAATGGGACACCTGTAATACTTTCAACAATAAAGATAAATTTTTAAAAAAGAGAGTAGAGAGAGAAATAAGATGGCAGCATAGGGAATACCTGCACCCACCGCCTCCCACAACCACATCAAAATCACAACTAAAATACAGAACCACCAATGCTCAGAGCCTCCTGAAATCCAGCTGAACAGAAGCCCTACAACCAGGGAACTGAACAAGCATAGAGGCCGGTAGGAGGGGCAGATACACAGGCGGATTGGGGCTGGATCCCGTACACAAAGCTGCAGGCCCATCCCTGGTGCCGTGGGGTAAACCAGGGAGGGACATATCACGGGTGGATGTTTCCTGGAGGAGGGAGGGGTCCCAGCCCAGCATCAGGCCCCCAGCCCAGGGCTCCAGGGCCTGGAAGAGACCTCCCCACAACTTTAGCCTGTGAAAACCAGCGGGAACTGTCCTTGTGGGACGCGGAGGCTGCGGGAGTCCCAGGCAGCTCTTCTTCAAGGGCCCGCACACAGACTCACTCAGACACATGCCTTCTGAGCCCCAGCACCGGGAAGCAGCCTGAAAGTAACCTGGGAAACTTGGGGAGGAGCTAACCTGCCTGAAATCGGGGCAAGAGGTGGAGGGACAGTTTCCTCCCAGGCAGAAGGGCTGGCAGAGGCCATGGTTCCTTTGGCGAGCCATCCGCACACACAGCCGGCACACAGGCACCATATTAGAATCGCCAGCACCTGACTCACACCTTTGGCCCCGCCCCTCCCCACCTGAAAGCTCATCCCAACAATTTCCAGCGGCTTTTCTGTGCAAGTGGCCTCTCAATCCTCATACTTAGGACTTTCCTAAAATCTCTCAAACAAGCAGCAGCGCACCCCATACGGCTTGATAAGTGGCTCCAGGCCTAACACTAGTGGCAGCCTGCATTGGCTCATAGCTTGGCCTCTCCTGGGCACCTCCAAGCCCAGCACAAGTAGCAGCCAACTACGGTTTGCTGTGGAGCTCATGCTGGGTGCCCTGAGCAAGGCACTGGCAGAGGCTGACTTTGCACCTCCTGGGAGGCCCCAGAGACAGTGCAGACTCGACCAGTGATCAGACCCCACCACACTGGATTACAACCCTACCACATCCACAGGTGACACACTCGAGGGCACACTTGGTGAACACCAAAACTCCACTGAAGCAAATACTGCTCCACAGGGGTGTCTCCAGCACAGCAGCTCTTTGGCTGTAGTTGCAGCTGGTCCTCATAGCCATTTGGCCTGGGAGTCAATTCCTCCCAGTAACGCCAACAGCAACCAAGGATCAATTACAACAGGACAGTGCACACAGCCCACATAGGGGAGCACCTAGAAGGCCCAGCTCAGGTGACTGGGGAGGCTGAGCCACTGGACCCTATAGGACACCTACTACACAAAGCCACTCTGCAAATTCCAGGACACATAGCAGGTCTACCTAATACATAGAAACAAACACCTGGAAGCAGCCAAAATGTGGAGGCAAAGAAACATGTCACAAAGGAAAGAACAGAAGAAATCTCTAGAAGAGGAACTAAATGAAAGAGATCCAAGCAAGCCAACATATACAGAGTTCAGAATTTTGTTTATAAGGATGTTTAAGTATACTATTAGGGAAATAACTGAGAAAATTGATAACACAATAAAGTGCCATTTTGAAACGAAGGCTACGCAAACTGAAATGAAGAATAATTTACAGGGAATCAACAGTAGAATAGAAGACTCTGAGAGTCAAATCAGCAATTTGGAACATGAGGAAACAAAAAACACTTAACCAGTAGAGCAAAAAGAAAAAAGAATCCAGAAATATGAAGATAGTATAAGGAGCCCCTGGGACAACTTTGAGAGGCCCAACATTCGTATTGTTGGGGTGCCAGAAGGGGAAGCAAGAGAGCAATAAATTGAAAACCTATTTGAAAAAATAATTACAGAAAACTTCCCCTATCTGAGGAAAGAAATAGACTTACAAGTCCAGGAAGCACAGAGGGTCCCAAAGAAGAGGAACACAAAGAGGCCCACACTAAGACACATCATAATTAAAATGCCAAAGGTTAAAGACAAAGAGAGAATCTTAAAAGCAGCAAGAGAAAAGCAATTAGTTACCTACAAGGGAGCAACCATACGACTGTCAGCTGATTTCTCAACAGAAACCTTGCACGTCAGAAGGGAGTGGCAAGAAATATTCACAGCGATGAAAAACATGGAACTATGACCAAGATTGCTCTACCCAGCAAAGCTATCATTTAGTACTGAAGGTCAGATAAAGAGCTTCACAGATAAGTAAAAGCTAAAGGAGTTCATCACCACCAGACCAGCACTACAGGAAATGTTGAAGGGTCTTCTTTAAGAAGATGATAAAGAACAAAAGAATCTAACGAACTAAATAGATCTAGAGACATTGGCTTATGCAACAAAAAAATCATATTTCAGAGGGAAGAGGGAAGGAGGGTGTAGTGTGGGAAGAGATTAACCAAAGAAGTTATATGCACATATGCATAACCCATGGACACAGTCAATAACAGGGTGAAGGCCTGGGGAGGAGCTGGGATTGAAGAGTAGGGTGTTAATTGGGGGGGGGGATGGGACACCTGTAATACCCTCAACAATAAAGATAAATTTAAAAGAAAAGAATTAAAAGGCCTCCAAATTGAGAAAAGCAAAAAAAAGAGTAGTTTACTTCCTAAATCTAGTAGGATAATAGATAATATTTCTATCTCCTGATTTTGTTACAACACTCACTTAAAATAATCAAGTGCAGCAGAATTATAACCTAAATATGAAAAAGTTGTAGTTTCATCTAATCTCATGGAAAAATCATATTTCCCCTTGATAGGTATTTCATTAGAGGCCTAAGCTCATGTGTTTAAGTGGGGAGCCTCTTTTTCTCTCTTGTACTTCCTGATTCTGAGCAAAAAGCAGCAATTAGACCAATGTAGAGAAGTCAAGGGACAGCTGGTAATAGGATAAAGTAGTTTTGCAGTGAGGAGGATTATGGTGACACCCAAAGATGCCATACAGAGTTTGTTAAAATATATATTTTTGAGGTAACAATTCTTTTAAATATAATATTTATATTTATATAAATAATATTAATTTAAATACTTTATTTACTTAAATAATTTTGTATTTATTTAAATAATTTTTTCTATATCACCCACATAAATAAGCTTTATTTTTTGATAGAATACTTTCTACTGTATGGATTTACCATACTTTTAAAATCAATAGCTTACTGATGGGAATTCAATGGTTTTTTTTTTCCCCTAGTCCAGTACTTTCATACAACCAATCCTTCAGCAAACATCCTTGTGCATATACCTTTGTACATATGTGAGTACATCTGTGGTATATATTTCTAGAAATAAAGTTGCTAAATCAAAGGAAATGTGTGTGCTGAGAGCTATTGTTGAATTGCCTTGCAAAGAGATTGCAGTGATAACACATACAAGGGGCATATAAAAATCTTTAATCTGCCAGTCTGACAGACAGAAAATGGTATCTTTTTTCTCATTCTTATTTATTTCATTATGAGTGGGCCAAACATTTTAATAAGTTTATCAGTTATTCTTATTTCTTTTGATGATCATATTTTTTATGTCTTTAACCTATTTTAGCCTATTGGGTTTGTTTTGGTTTGGCTTCCAGTGAAAGCAAAACTTGATACAAGATCTTGGGTTCAGAGAGTTTGAAAGATGATGACAGAAAACAGGAGTTATAGAGTTGGCAGAGTGAGTCAGAAAGGAAGAAAAGGCAATAAAAAGGTGTATGGATGCATTATTTAGGTAACCTCAAGTTTTAGGTACAAGATGGTTAAGACTCATTTCTCTTTGCCCCTTCCCACCAGGTACAACTAACTACAAATGCTGGATTTATAATGCATGTGGAAACCAAAGGAGAACTTTGAAAGGTAGTAAGGGGAGGCAAAGTGCTTTGGGACTCCCAAGACTGGAGAAACAACACAGAGGCAAGTTGTCTTAAGTTTTCCCAACACCCAAATGAGTAACAGAAGGTAGCTCAGATAGGCACATTCCTCTCCAAGATCTAACAAGAGTCCCTCTGACAATATCAGGCAAGCCTGACACCACCACAAAATAAATTTTTCTAGAACTTCAAGGAAAATAAGTGACCAAGGGAGACACTCTGTTTCCCCACTGGGCCAAAAACTCCATTCCCATACTGGAAGATACTGGGCAGCCTGGTAATATCATCAAGAGAGGTTCAATCACAAAATCAGCCCAACCTCAAAAGATTCTTTGTTTCTATTGGCATGAAATTCCCCTTTCCAACCCAGTAGAAAGGTTCCTACAAGTGCCCAGTCATAGAACTACTCTCCATCATTCACAGACATAGGAAAGCATGGCACAACCACCTCAGTGCTAGTGAAGCATCTTTGCACCCATGGCCTGAGACTCCCTTCCCCACCCAGACACCAGGCACCCAAGCTTATGGGAACATTTTCTGCAGCACCAGCACTCACGAGTGGGAGTTATAGAGGCTCCAGATAAACCAAGCCAACCAAAATAATACTACAAAGCTTCTGAAAAGAAAACTATCATTGTAATCACAGACCAAAAAGTAGATCAGGACCTGGGTACTGAAACTAGGCAGGGTGACTGCCTGTTCAGATAAAAGATTTAGATAGAAATCTACTAACAAAATAAATAAAATGTGTAAAAATAATATAAATCTGTCATTTTAAGAACCAGGGAAATCACAACTTGAATAAGAAAAGATATTAACCAGATACCAATAGTAAGGTGAATCAAATGTTGGAATCATCTGGACATCAGCATCGTGGTACCATACATATCCCTGGTATTTGTCTCCCCCTTCAATAACAAAACTTAGGCATTTATCCATGAACAAAAGTGCCTCTGGGGGAGATGTAGAATCCAGTTCTGTATGCCAAGGGACTTGGGAAAAGACTTACCCACTTATACATTGGGTAATATGTAGACAGACCTTGATAATGGTTGTGGAAACTACAAAAGACTGTAAACCAGTTCCAGTCCCTCTTGGCCATAGTTTGAGAGGACCTAGAGATCACTAATTTGAGTAGACAGCTACAGATGAGAGATATTTGGTAGAAGTATAGATTTCCAGAGGAGAAATTTTAGCACTCCCTTGGAGGGAAAAAAATTATGAGCTTGGGCACATTGGAGTGGGCAAGAGAAAAAAATCAAACTTGACTTTGACAGCATCACTCTTCCCCCAAGGAAGCACAGCTTAGGGCTAAATGAATTAGCCCATGATTTCTCCCATGGGAGAAAAAGGGATTGTGGATAAGTGAACACCTGGCTTCCCCAGCTGTGTGGAACATTGCCAAAGAAACTCATTTGTCTCTCATAGCATCCAGAGTATTAACTTGGGAGAGGGGAACAAATCAGGGAGTGTCATCTAAGATTCATAAAGGGTATTAAAAGGACACAGTTCCTGCTGACTGCATTCTAGACTCCATCAGGAAGCCTCTCAAGCTGCAAGAAAATTTCACACAGAGATCTTACACACTGGCCTACAGGCATCCCCAGAGTACTCCATACCAAACCCACACCTACTCCAATTCTGCAGCTAGATTTCTGTGGTGGTGATAAAGACTAGGGAAGATGCATAGAATGCAAGCCAAAGTCTGCAGGCAAGGGAGAAAGTAAAAACTTGACCTGTCATGACAACTTAAAGCAAACAAAAAAGAGGGTATCAGCAGCTGGCCTGCTGCATTGTAGGACAGAGAGAAGATATACAAGCTCAAGAGTTCTGCTACAAAGGGAACAAGATGTATGAAGAAAGTATATCCATACAAGGTCTGAGAGAGCTGAAGAATTTACAGCAGGACTGATAAAAGTTATTTCTACCCTGAATGCAGTTAGTAAATATTGGAGGAGGTGACTCTTACTTCAAATGTGAAAACAGCAACACAAAACTCCAAGAAACATAAAAAGTCAAAGAAGCCTAGCTGGCGTGTCTCAGCGGTTGAGCATCAACCTATGATCCAAGAGATCTAAGTTCAGTTCCCTGTCGGGGCACATGCTCTGATTGTGGGTTTGATCCTCAGTAGGGGTAGTGCAGGAGGCAGCCAATCAATGACTGTCTCATCATTGATGTTTCTATCTCTCTCTCTCCTTCTCCCTTCCTCTCTCTGAAATCAATAAAGACATATTTTTTAAAAAGTCAAGGAAACATCACATCACTAAGAGATAACAATAATCTTACAGTAACCAAACACCAAGATATGGAAATCTATGATTCACCCAATAAAGAAAAATAGCTGTTTTAAGGAAATTCAATGAGCTACAAAAAACACAGAAAGACAATTCAATGAACTCAGAAAAACAATACATGATCAAAATAAGACATTAACAAAGAGAGAGATGTCATAGAAGAGAACCAAACGGATATTCTGGAGCTGCAGAATTCATTAAGTGAAATTTTAAAAATGCAATAGAAAGCATGAATAGCAGAATAGATCAGATCCAAGTGGAAAATCAGTAGATAAAGGATAAGAACTTTGAAATAACCCAACCACAGAAGAACAAAGGGAAAATGGGTTAAAAAAAGCCTATGTGATCTATGAGAGACCATAAAAATATACCCCAATAACCAAACCATTGGAGTTTCAGAAAGTAAAAAGAGGGAAAAGGAGTCAGAAAGCTTAGTTAAATAAAGAATGGCTATGAACTTCCCCAAACTGGGGAAATATTTGTACATTCAAGTTCATAAAGCTAACAGAATATTCTATTATTTCAATTCAAACAATCTTATCCAAGACACATTATAATAAAACTTAAAAATAAAAAACCAAGAGATAATTCTAAAGGCAGCAAGCAAAATAAAATAAAATAAATATTGTAACTTACAAAGGAACCCCCATTTGGCTATAAGTGGATTTCTCAATAGAAATCTTATAGGTAAGAAAGAGTGGGATAATATATTCAAAGTTCTGAAAGAAAAAAAAAATTGCCAACCCACAATATTCTATCTGACAAAGTTATTCTTAAAAACTAAGGAGAAATAAAGACTATCCCAGGCAAACAAGAGCTGAGGGAATTCGTCACCACTAGACATGCTTTATAGGAAATACTGCAAGGAGTTCTCAAAGCAGAAATAAAAATATTACATGATCTCACTTATATGTGGAATCTAAGGAACAAAATAAATTGACCAACAAGATAGGACCACAGACATGGAAGCATGAAACAGACTGGCAGATCACAGACAGAAGGCGGGAAAGAGGGCGGGAAGAGATTAACCAAAGAACTTATAAGCATATATGAATAGCCCATGGACATAGACAATAGGCAGGTGAAGGCTTGGAGTGGGGTGGGAGATGGTTAGAGGGGGCAAAGGGAGAAAATGGAGGACATCTGTAATACTCTCAACAATACAATAAATTTTAAAAATAAGTTTAAAAGCCATCTTTTGATGAATCTTTTACTTCTCCATACATTTAAAATATATTTATTGTTCTCTCTGAACTTATTTTGATATATTAAGCTAAATTTACTTTTTCTGAAATGTTAGCACTTAGCAGCTTTGAATGTTAGAGAGTGCAAATATGCAAATAAATGTAACCTTTAAAATGACTTAGATTATATTTGTTTCCCTCTCTTGGTGCCATGGAATGTAAAATATTTTTTTATTCTTTGTATTCAATGCATGTTAAATGGTTATGCAATTAATATTGTGCTGGGGGGTACAAAAAAAAGTCAGGTGTAAAGATTTTAGGATTTGCTCACTGAGAAACTAAAAACCTAGAGTTTTAGGTAACATAGATATAAAAAGGAAATTAAGAAAATAATTTCACCTACAATGACATCAAAAATGAAATGCTTAAGGATATATTTAACAAAAGAAGTGGAAGACTTGTGCACTCCAAACTACAATGTATCATTGCATGAAATTAAGAAGACTTAAATTAATGAAAGGCAATCTCTATTATGGACTGGTAGTCTTAATATTGTTAAGATAGAAATACTCTCCAAGTTTATCTCCATATTCAATGCAATCTCTTTCAAAATCTTGGCTCCCATTTTTGCAGAAATTGATAAGCTGATCCCAAAATGCACACTGAACTACAAGTTACCTAAAACGATTTTGAAAAATAACAAAGGAGACTCACACTCCCAACTTCAAGGTTAGTAAAAATACATGCTATGCACAACCCAAGGACACGGATAATGGTTGGGAGAGGGACTGGGGAAGGGGATGGGATGGGGTGGAATGGGTCACTGGGGAGAAAAAGGGACATCTGTAATATTTTAAACAAAAATAAAATTAAAAAACAACAACATGGTAATTTAAAAAAACATGGTACCAGTATAAGAATAGACAGATCAATGTTATGGAATTGAGAGTTCAGGAAGACAAACATGTATGGTCAATTGATTTTCAACATGGGAAATAATACAATTCAATTGGGAAAAATATGTCAGTCAAATGGTTCCAGGACAATTGGATATCCACATGCCAAAAATAAAAGAGGTGGACTATCAAATCCTCCAAAGAAAACATAGGAGAAAAGCTTCATAACATTGGATTTGACAATGATTTATTGGATATAATACCAAAATCATAGGAACCATAGAAAAAAATGTTAATTGGAGTTCATGAAAATTAAAAACTTATGTGCTATGCTAATGATAACATTAATAAAAGATAGCACTAATGAAAAGATTACCCATGAAATGGTAGAAAATATTTATGAGTTCAACTCAACACCAAAAAAACAACGAATCCAATTGAAAAATGGGCAAAGGACCTTAATGGACACTTCTCCAAAGAGGACGTACAAATGGCCAAAAGACATATGAAAAAATGCTCAATGTCACTAATAGTCAGAGAGATGCAAATTAAAACTCCAATCAGATATCGTCTCACACCTGCCATTCTGGGGACCATCAATAAATCAACAAACAACATGAACAAAACAAACTGACAAAAGAGAAACAGACTCCTAGATAGAACAGAATGACAGCGGTCAGAGGGGAGAGGAGTTGGGGGACTGGGTGAAAAAGGTGAAGGGATTAAGCAAAAAATAAAAAACAATACACAGCCAACAGTATGGTGATTACCAGAAGGAAAGGGGGGTAAGGGTAGGTAGAAGAGGGTAAAGGTGGGATAAGTGGTCATGGAAGGAGACTTGGCTTTGGTGGTAAATACACAATACAATATACAGATGATGTATTATAGAATTGTACACTTGAAACCTATAGCTTTATCAATCAATGTCGCCCAACAAAGTCAATAAAAATTTTAAAAAGAAATAAAAAAAGAAAATATTTATGAGTCACATATCTGTTAAGTGGCTTGGACGCAGAATATTTATATGATTATCACAACTCAACAACAACAAAAAGACAAATTACCCAATTAAAAATGGGCAAAGGAGCCCTGACCAGGTGGCTCAGTTGTTTGGAGCATTGTCCCATACACTAAAAGGTTGCCGGTTTAATTCCAGGTCAAGGCACATATGTAGGATGATGGTTTGATACCAGGTCTGGGCACGTACAGGAGGCAACCGAATGATCTCTGTCTCTCTTCCTTTCTCTGTAAAATCAGTAAACATCCTCTGATGAGGATAAAAAAATGGACAAGAGATGTGAATATATATTTTTCCAAAGAACATATACAAATGTCTAATAAGCACATGACAAGATGCTCAATACTATTAGTCATTATGGAAATGTAAATAAAAACTATAAATGAAATAGTACTTCACATGCACTAGGATGGCTATAATAATAAAAAAAGGACAAAACAAATGCTTTCTATGATGGTGAGAAATTGAAACCCTTATACCAATGTAAATGGTGCAGCCACTTCAGAAAAGAGTGTGGCAAATATTAAAAAGTTAAGCAGAGATTTACCATATTCCTCAGTAATTCTACTCCTAGGTACATCCCCAAAGCCATGAAAACATGTATACACACAAAGATGTATGCATGAATGTTCATAGCAGCATTATTCCTAATAGCCCAAAGTGGAAACAACCCAAATGTCTATCAAATGATGAATGGATAAATAAAATGTAGTATATTCATACAATGGACTATTGTTCAGCAATAAAAGAAAGAGAATATTGATACATGTTACATGAGTTAATACCTCAAAAACATTTTGCTAACTCAAAAGAACCAATTACAAAAGACCACTTACTGTGTAATTTCACTTAAATGTACTATCCATGTTTTTCATCACTTTGAATATTTCTTGCCACTCCCTTCTGGCCTGCAAAGTTTTTGTTGAGAAATCAGCTGACATCCATATGGACACAGTCAATAACAGGGTGAAGGCCTGGGGAGGGGGTGGGAATGAGGTGGAGGGGGTCAATTGGGAAAAATGTAACACCTGTAATATGTTCAACAATAAAGATAAATTTTTAAAAATGTACTATCCAGAATAGGCAAATCTATAGGGTCAGATAGCTTAGTAATGGTTACCTAGGGTTGTGAAGGGATGGAGGGGTAATGGTGAGTGACTACTAATGTGCTGAGGTTTCTTTCTGGGGTGATAAAATGTTCTAAAATTTGTTCATGGCGATTTTTGCACAACATGTAAATATATTAAGAGTCATTGAATTGTGCACTTAAAGTAGTGAACTTTATGGTAAGCAAATTGCATATCAATAAAGCTGTTTTAAAAAATGAATATATCATGTATGCAGCAGGTTATATGAGTCTGGATCTCAGAAAAGTGGTTCAGGCCGAGATAATTACTTGAGTGTTGCCAGTGTATAGATGACTTTAAAATACATGAGAATAGATGTTATTACCTAGAAAGAATTGTAGGTAGAAGAGATATAAGGTACTAGAAATGAGCCCTGAGGCACTACAACATTTAGAGATCAGAGTTGAGAATAAACCAGAAGAGGAGACAGTAAGAACTGAGAGCAGTTAGCAGAGTTGTATATTTTTCTACAGCCACAATCAATTGCAGTAATGATGTAGGAGACAAATCAGGAGAAAGTGGTATCCCAGAAGCCAAGAGAAGAAATTGTTTCAAGAAAGAGGGAATTATCAATTTTGCCAAACATTGCTGATATGTTGAGTAAAAGAAGACTGGAAAAAATTGGCACTGTATTTGACAATGTAGAGGTCATTGATGACCTTGACAAGAGCTCTTTAGATCTTTCCCTGGAATGGTGAAGATGAAAGTTCAATTAGAATTAATATAAAACTAGTTTGGGGAAGAGGAAATGCAGAGACTCAATGTGATTGATACAAGATGGTGAAAACTAATGATTGTTTTTATTTTCTTAGTGAAGTAGGAATGCAGGTGATTAGGTGAGAATGAGAATGAAAGGAGATTTTAGAGGATTAAGGACAAAAGAGAAAATATTAACTTATTCATAAATGTGAGTGTGAAGAGTGAGTGGACTAGGGAAATGTAGTATTAGTTACCAGGTGGCTTTCAGTAATGAATTAAAAAATATGACCAGTTAGTACAGTTGTATATTTCCTAAAGCCATGATTAGCTGCACTGATGTGGTGTGGAGGAGACAAATAGTTGAATTCAAGGAAATTTGTGATTTTGTCAAGCTAAAGAAAGGTAATGGAGTTAAGGGTCCATGCAAAGGATTGATTATGTTGAAACAACATGAAATTTTAGCTAAGGGATAGAGAACTTCTTTGGGTGAGGTTGAAGGGCAATAAAAAGGTGTTAGGCAGAATGGATTGTGGCTCCATATGAGGTAAAATAATTTTTGTAGTCCGGTGATAGGAGTCAGCTTGAAAAATGAAGTGGTGGTCTGAGAGTGGGACAATTGAAACCGAACTTATGAAAGAAGTATATTTATCACCATGGTCAGGTAGCTTAGTTGGTTAGAGGGTCATCCTGATGTGCCCAAGTTGTGGGTTCAATCCCTGGTCAGGGCACATAGAAGAATCAACCAATGAATACATAAATAAGTGGAACAACAAATCTACATCTCTTTCTCTCTTTCTCTCTCTCCCCCCTTTTGTCTTTAACAAAAAAGAAGTATAGTTATTGATAATGATATGGCCTATAGTCTGTTACTGTGAGAGTGGGTGGTTGAGATACTGTGGTCAAGTTTATTTGGATAGGAATTCATGGATTAAAGTAGGAAAAATATAGACAGAATCATATAAGTAGATATTAATGTTGCCAATAATTAGAAGTAGTGTTGGAGGAAATGACAGCCAACCAGTGCTAACATTTTTTAAGTAATAAGGAGGAATGATGTGGGGGGTCTATACATGACTACAATCAGGATGGGCAATGGGTAGTACAGTTTGATAGCAAGAGATTCATAGGTGAGGGTTATCAAGGAGAAAGGAGGGACAATAATCTGAAAGAGTCAGTTGTTTGAAAGCTGCAACACAGCATAAAGGAAAGGATGAGGGTACTGGGGAAGGGGATGTACAGAGGGTAATGAGAGATGATTAGGAATTTCTGGACTTCTACTTTATAGCAATAATAGTGTCTTGTTTTCCAAATTTTCATTTGTTTGATTACATTAAGTTGAATTTTTTCATATGTAGGTGACAGGGTTACTAATTGTGACCTTAACTTGTTCTCACTAAATTTCCTCTCCCCAAGTTTATGGAGGGTTCATTTTCTTGGGCAGGTACACAGGTTATACATAATACTGAAACTTAAAAACTGTCTCTAAATCTCTTGCTGGATTTTTTTAAGCATAAACTCTCTTACATAATTATGTTAAGTCATTCTTGTAAAGGGAAGGGAAAGATGTAATTATGTTTTACATGGAGTGAGGTGGGGACATAAGCACAAGAATTTAGTGGGAAAGAGAAAGATTCCCCAGAAATAAGAAAGGATATGGGGCACTGTGGTTTCTAAAGCAACAGGGATTCATGCCCAGCCATCACCCAGGGAGGTAGTGTGATCACAGTGGATACGACCCTAAATATCTGGGCTCCTCACTTTGACAGAGATTTCCATGGCCACGCATGACACAGAAGTCTGAGCCACTGCAAGAAACTAAGAGACAAATAAGTGTATCAATGTTGACCAGTGTAGATTATAGACCACTGGGGTATCCCTGGATTTTTTTTTCCCTTCACTTGTGCAACCCAAATGGGTGAATGAGGAAAGTCCAGGTAATGGTTAAGATTAAATTTCCTCTCAGACTGGTGGGATAAAAAAAGCAGTTCAGATAACCATTTTTGGTATTGGTTTGGTTTTTGTACATTCAGGTTTGCAGAGTACAATTCATAAATACTTTTGGCAAATAAAGAACCTATTATTCCAGCCTGATATATATTACTTTTACTTGTAGGGAGAATATTTTCATTTTTGTGTAGTCCATTTTGCTGTGAACTTCATTATATTCATTTCTGACTATCTCAACTTGTGAGACTCAACTCCATGGTGTTTTATGCACACTTTTAGACTTTTGGAAAGATGGTTCCAGTTGGCATGCATTTTAATAGCTACCTGTTCACCTGCAAGTCATACACACTCTTAATCTTCTAAAAGTTACCTTCGAGGAAAGTCTGGAATAAGATATATCTGTTTATGGAAACATAATTTTAAGTTTTGGATCAAAAAGGATTTATTGAAAGCTTTGATGACCACTAAATATGGCTCAGGGTACTACAACAGAGTCAATCTTGTGGAAAAAATCACATGTAAACCAAATGTTTGTACAAAACAGTCAGTTGAATGGCTTGTTTGTGCTGTTTTTATGTTATTAAACAATCTTTGTCATTACTCATGATCTTTGACCAAAGGGTCATAGTGGTCCCTTATATGTTGTTTTTAAAGGTAAACAAAGCTTAAAAAGACACTACTTTAATTTTATTTTGACCTATCCTTTAATTTCAGTTGTGTAGGGTAAAATCATTTCAAATTACCCAAAATAGGTCATTGCATTTTAGTTACCAGAACACAGATGGTACCTTGATGAAATTAATGGATTTGTGAATTTTGATTTTAAGCTCTTGTAAATAAAATAGCGATAAGAATAATCAAGGTAAAGAAGGTCCAATTCTCCCTTTCAACTCATGTTTTTCTTGAGCCTTTGCTGTATGTTAAGCAGCAAATGAGGCACTTTGATATATGGGGTAGCAAAGCTCTGAAAAAAAGTTAATCTTGAACCTGAGTTTTTACTCATCTACCAAGTAGGCAGTGGATTAGCTTCTGAAAACATAAATCCATATAGAATGAATTTTACTTCATCAGAAACTAATCTTTTTGAATTAATTGACATGGTTGTGATCAACATAAGACATGACATGTAGCACTGTTTTCTGAAACCTCTCTGGCCTTTACTTCACTAGCTGCCTCCATTCAATTTTTGTACTTAAAGACCAGCCATACTCAATGGCTTTATTAATTCTTAAGGTTCAAAGGCCCTATAAATAAAAAAGTGCAGTTATATTGGAAATTCCAGTATTGGGAAACGATTCAGTTAATAGATTCACAGTATTGGAGTCTTTAAACCCACTACTCCCTTTGAGGGTGATAAAATTACTAATAGTGACTTCTATTCATGATCTACTTTGTCCCCATGTTTTGGTAAAAGATCCCTAGGATACAGTCCTTTCTCGACCTTGGAGCATCACCCTGCCCATTCTAATATCAATCTGTGATGATATTTTTGTTCCTTGGCTCATAACATTGTCCCCTAAAATAGTTTAAGTTTCTTGTCCTTATATATCAAGCAGAATGAGTCGATTTGATTGTAATAGAGCACTTTGAATTTAGTCTCTTAAAGCCCAGTCAAGCTTGTCATGTCTGAGTAACCCAACTCCTGAATGCCTGGCCACACTGGACAAATTGGGACCACGCCCAGCTGGCCCTACTGGGAAAGCTTCATGAGCATCTCTCCAGAATGTTCCAAAACAATAGATATTCATGACATCTTGTCTTTAATGCTTCTGTCACCTGCTGAGATAAGTGCTATTATTTTCTAGCCCGTTAAAGGGCTCAGCTTCCTTAACAACCTGCCAGTATTATTCCACCTCCTAGTTCCCATCATCAGCCTACACTAAACTCGTTCTTAAATGCTAAGAAACTATAAATCTTTACTCCTCTCATTGGATACGGTTACCCTTTATATAAAGTTCCTCCTCTTCTCCACTGGAATTCAGGACACTGGGGTGGGATGGGAAGGAAGTCAGCATTAAAGCATGCTTGGGTTTAACCCATATCCTGCGAGTCTGTGTGTCTGTGTGAAGTCCCACACACTTAGAAGAAAATTAATCAGTTTTTAATTCCACCACTATAGCCAGAAAGATTTTAGCCAGATTACTATAGCATGACGTGGCCAAAATTCTTAATGGAACAACAAGCAGAACCCTTAACACCTTCCAATCAGTGCATTATTACACACTTTAAAGAAATGAATATTCCTTGAATCAGTCCTAATTCAGAGGCATTAGAAAGCATATTTCAAATAAAGACATCAATCAATAATTTATTTATTTATTTATTTATTTTTAGAGGTTGAACAATGATTCATTGAAGACTTTCTGATGAAACAATTGGCATTCAAAGATGATTTCAATAATTTTTAAAGTTAGAGCATAGATTGAATACAAATCAATTTAAATAAGCACATTTTCGAAAAGAATTGAAGAATACCTAAAATATCCCATTGAATACATGTGGTATTATTCCTAATTTTATGGATACTGCCTTAATTAAATAAGTCCTGGCAGAAAATAATTAGTGATTAATTTATCTAGAAACTGGTAGCACTGAAAATGTTAAAATTTATGCATTCTAATTGTGTGTGTGGTATGTATGTGTGCGCACATGTGTAATTTCTGTTTTGCCTATTTTACTATCTTAATCATTATCCTTTCTTACTGTTTTCTCTGAGGATCTTACCTTACTTCAACATACCTAATCACTCGGAGCTTTTCTTGACAATCCTTTTCACACATCATTTTCTAGTATTCAAATATTTCCAATAATGCCTTTTATTTTGGTGCAAAAAAATTAAAGTACACTAAAATAAAACTGTACCGTGTCCCAATACTAACTCACAACCTACCACAACATTTCATGCTTCAAATCACGGGCCAGGGAATTGGCTTATCGGGAATCCTCCACCACATTTCTGTGCTAGCCCAGGGCTGCCAGGTGCTGCTGCTACAAGGTAAGGTATTGATATAATTTCTTCTGTCTATTACTGTGTACTGATTATGGCATTTAATTGTCCCTTTACTTTCTTGTTTTAGCTGACATATGATATAAAAATTCCAGATGAATTAACATATGAATCAGAAATACTCATTACCTATGAACCACTTTAAATATGTTTAGCCCTACTTGGCTATCCAACATTTCAATGTTTCTTCTTTATATATGCCCACCTTGTTTTCTTCACTAAGACCTTATCTTTTAAAGCTCAGTTACACATTTTGCAATCTCTCTAGCCTGTTTATTTTGGGACATTTCTGTAGATACATCTCACTTTTGTCTATGTGTATTAGAATAACAACCACAGAGCACAATGGGAGTTGACATTCTAAAATAGTTTACTTTCATACTGCCTTAAAATATGATTTTAAGATAAAACTTATATTTGAAACTTAACTTTGAGTAAATATTTTGAAGAAAAATGAATTCTTAAAAGA
This sequence comes from Miniopterus natalensis, assembly GCF_054644295.1. Taxonomy (NCBI): domain Eukaryota; kingdom Metazoa; phylum Chordata; class Mammalia; order Chiroptera; family Miniopteridae; genus Miniopterus; species Miniopterus natalensis. The sequence goes on from NC_142103.1 coordinate 26,138,222, forward strand.
CTTGATTCTACATGCTACTTAAAGGAGAAAGTTTTCTGAAATTCAAACATAGCAAGCTCCATTTGCTCAGCGATGAGGTACTTGCACAAAGTTCCCCATGGCCTTTTAGGTGTACAAATTTATAATAATGAAGACTACTTCTAAGGAAATAATTTGACATGAAAGTTTTTTTTCTCTTTAAACTACTGCATTTAAAAAGTCATTCGAATTGTAAACACTCAAGAATAAGCCAGTTTTAGGATCACATTATTGTATCACAGTAACAGAAACATGAATCACATTTATTTTTTAAATTCATGGATTCGGGTTCTCCTAAATTCTCATTATTGAGCTACTAAAAACTCTTGATATAAGTTGTTAGGAAAATCCAAATCATCATTCCTGGCACTAAGGTGCCAAGAAAATAACATGCTATCATGAAATCACACATAGTCAGCTGCTTTTGTATTTTGCCTAACCAGGTAGTTTGAAAATTATGATCCCACTAGCACTGTCTTCAGATTTGAGAAGCAGGCTAGAGGAATTATACTGAGGTATACTTTGTGGTAGTTCTGTTGTCTCTCTATTGCCCCAGAACTAACCATGGTATGAGGATGGATATGCAGAAATTATGCTTTTCACCAGGTAGCAGTTACCATAGGTGACCAAAAACCACCTATGCATGGCTTCTATAACATATATGGATGATAAACTAGCATGATTTTCAGTACTCTAAATTTGTGGATTTTGGTATCTGATCAGTTTTATTTTTTCAAAATCTTTTCATTTTTTACCTCAAACATTAAGTCCTTACATGTGGACTCATCACTTTAGATTAATTTCCAATTGTACAGAAATAAAAATATTTTTTAAAAAAACACAAATTTTTAGCAGCCAAAGTTTTTTGTTGTTATATTTTTTAATACCTGAAGGGAAATTTTCAGATAATTTAATATAGGATTGGGAAAATATTTAATGTTGTTTGATGGTCAAATTGTTGACCAGATAAGAATTTTGATAAATTAACCAATCTGTTCTTGGGGGTAGAATTTGATGCCTACATTAAAGTATTAAAAAATAAAACAACAAACTAATTCTACAGTACATGTGTATAGGAGTTCAGTCCTGTATTCAGGCTTACAAGTGTATTATTTGGTGGTTTTAAAAAGCTATTGCACATCTTTGGGGATTCTGAGGAAATAAAGCATCTGAGGTTTTTTTCCTTTCTTCTTATCGGGAGAAAACCAGCTTAACATTCGGTGAAAAGAACACAACTGATCTCTAACTGTGGGCTTAACTGTCATGAAGCAATGAGAAAATAGGTGGCCTTTCCTCCCTTTTTCACTGTAGTTTTCTACAGGCATATAGGTTGCTCAGCCTTAGTCTGATTTATAGCATAGTCCTTACTATTTTCATTTCATAATCTAACCTTTAGTTCTTTATATGACTTTGCAAATTCCTATATGGTTCTTTGCTACTTTTATTTTTTCTGAAAAAGCTCATTCAGTGCCAATTCTTTTGAAAGCTGCTCAAAATCTAACTCATTACAGGTATCTTTACTCTATGTTATAAAATCTGAATATAGATACTGTCCAAACTGTCCAAAGAATAATGTTTGATTTCACAGTAACAAAAGTTACAAAGTTTGTGCAAAAGATATTGTACACCATTGGAGTACGTAGAGCTTGCTATAGTTAATTTTATATATAAAGCTGCATTTCTCATTAGAACTATTCTGTGCTACATTAAAAGTAAAGTATCTGATTTAATTTTTACCTAATAAAACTGCTCATTTAATCTCAGAAATTTTAAGATGCAAATTGCATATTTATGATGTTTGTAAATGTTGTAATCAATCATTGGATCTTTTAAACATCATAATTGCTTTGGAGCTCCTCAAGTTTTCCAAGGGTCATAAAGTAAACCCGGCTGTGGCGATTGCGCAGGGTAGAGGTAAAGAATAGCTTTAAAAAAGAAAGAAAGACACCATCAGTAAATGTTTAGTACAATGTAACCTGATATTTGTTAGATACAACTATAATTTCAATTTATCTGCATCAATCACTTAAAATATTAAGCCATGCTGCTTTTTAGAATAGAATTTCCTCAAATTAAAGAATAAGAATTTGAAATAGTATGTAGTCTAAGTATATTAAAAAACAACATTTTACCATCTTCTATATAATGGCACTTCACATGATTTAAATAAAATTAGGTTTTTGTAGGTGGCATTTGTCTGCTAAAGTTTTTGATTAGTTTTGGTTAACAATTCTCCTTTGCTTAAAAGATCTACTTTTACTCAAGTTGACTTTCCTTTTGTAAATATAAGGAAATGATTAAACCATTTTGATGTTGTTCACCACTGTTGCTGGTTTTTATAAAATCTTCTACTTGGTGCAATTTTAATTTTCTCTATCAGTGGAATGCACTGACATCAATAGATTGATATTATGAGCTGAACTGATTAGCTTAGAGAGAAACATGTCATGTAAATATGGTCTGTGCCATAAAGATAATTAGAATGGAGATGAAGAAACTAAAGCCCAGAAAGATTAATCAAACTTCCAGGTTCTTATACCTAGTCAGATGGCAGAACCAGGACTGCATCTTAGGTCTATCTGACTTCAAACACTGGTTCTTGCCATTATATTCCTTTATATTGCAAATTAGTACCTTTCCTTGAATCACAGTGTTTTACCTTGATTGTTCTGATATTAAGTGGAATCCTCTGCAATCTCGTCTAAATGTGACTGTTTCCTAGTTTATTAGCGTTATTTCTTTTCATTATTATTTCTCATAATATGTAGGACTGTAATGATTTTATTCAATGCATTTTCCATCTAAACTATCTGGGGTTGATAAAATTGATCATATTACACAAATAATAGCCAAATCTTCATTTTATTTTTCTTTCTTGTAAAATGGACAAAATAATACCCACTCATGAAGATTAAATGTAGCTTTAAAAGTAGTAAGCACAAACTCTAGTTCATAATTAGGTGGTCAGCAGACATAAGTAATTTTCCTTCTGTTATTGGATTATGTTGGAAACTATAAAGGCAGATTTACTCAAGCATTCTGTTTCAAAATATATTAATGTGAACATGAAAAGAACTGTGCATCAAAGATAATAATGGATTTTGCACCAAACAAAATAATGGCTAAGCGTTGCTTAGGACATAATCAGAATTTTTTTACTTTTCTAAAAAATCATTTCTTTTAAAAATCAAACTTTATTACCAATTCAATGTTTCTATTACCAAATGCAAAATTGTTTTTTATCAATAGTATGCCAATTTTGGAAATATAGCATATATATATATTTATGGTAAGAAGGAAACAGATATAAATTTCCTTAGTTAACTTTCATTGCTTGCTTTATTTTTTCTTTAACTGAAGGCTATGTTATACCTTGTCACCTCGGGTACACAGAAATCTCAGCTTCTTAATCGACCTGCGTTTCAATTCACTTTCCAGAAGTCTTGATTGCAAAGAGCGAACTTCAATGGCCTTTTGGCCCCATCCTGTGGTTCTCTGTGTACATTCATAAGCTACAATAAAAAATTAAAAATCAGAAAAACTCAAAATGTTTCTAACAGTGATAGAAAATTATAACCACAGTCATCATTTGACTATTAAGAAGTTGATTATTACAGTTCTTTATTTCCTCCTTCTATGGTCAGTCATTTGGCATTATGCTGCTTAGCAGTGGTTTAAACCAGCTGTTTCTTGTCAGCATTGTGATCAACACTGAATAACTAGACCTCAACTAATTTTGCTATTCATATTCTCTAATACTACAGAAAAAACTAAGGGTTAATTCTACCTTGGTAGTAGAAAGTCAGATCTACCCACAGCCATTCTTTATTTTACACTCTAGTTGAGGTACAACATTCCATGAGTTTGTAACTGTGTTCAAGGAACATACATGGAAAACTAACTAACTTTTCAAAATTAAAACTGTTAAAATGACTTGCTCAAATAATGACTTTAGCAACTATAATGCAATTCAATGAATTACTAAGTTATAAAGAGAACTAAAGCTAATTTGATACTGTTAATGTTTTTCTTGCTCAGGAAATTTTTATAAGATTTCAACTTTTATACTATGTTTTATATTACTTGGTGACAATAAAGATTGTCACAATTGCTTTCAAGCAGGAAACCTAATTATTTAAATAGCCATACAGTCAGCTTGTGCTGTAGGTATTTTTGACACAAGAGGCAGTATTATTGTTAAATGTTTAACTTTCAAGATGATATTCTTTATGTACTTTATGGGGAAGACAAATTTCCATAAATAAATACAATCCTGCACTCAAAATAATATCAAAATTTTGAGTCAAGTTAAAATAGTCTAGAAAACACTAAAACAAGGCACCTTCACTCCCATATTAACATGACTAAAATTAGAATTCAATTCATTAGACTTTTCATTTTTTTCTATTATAAAGTCAACAAACCCTGCTTTGATATGATTACAATATAATTAAAGATTTGTCCTTATCTGTTGCAAATGTTCTAGGATAAGTATGGACCTGGACAGTATTATTCAAAGTGAAATAAGCCAGCCTGAGAAAGACAAATACCATATGATTTCACTTATATGTGGAATCTAATGAACAAAATAAACTAACAAATAAAATAGAAACAGACTCATAGCTGTCAGAAGGGAGGGTGTTTGAGTGGGTGGGTAAAACTGGTGAAAGGATTAAACAAAAAAAACCCCCACCTCAAAGACAGACAATAGTATGGTCATTACCAGAGAGAAATGGGGGTGTGGGGAGGCAGAAGAGGGTAAAGGGAGGAGAAATGATGATGGAAACAGACATGACTTTGGAGGTGACCACACAGTACAATATACAGATGATGTAATGTAGAATTGTACACCTTAACACTATATAATTTTATTAACCAATGTAATCCCAATAAATTCAATAAAAATAAATATTAACTAAATAAATAATGAACTGAAACTTACCTGACCTATACATATGTACGTTAAATATGCATAAAAAGACTCATGAAAAAATTATTAAACTTTCATGAAAGTAACTTTTCATAGGCAGTGTGAGCCATTTTGAATCTTTCAGCTAAAACTTAGCAAGAATTTATTTCTTGCTTCCTTTTACATTACATTTCAAGATATTTATGCATATGAAATTGACATAATATTGTAATTAAATTACAATCATATTTTATTGAGACAATGGTCTCCTGAAAGGAGATTTTTATAAGTCCAATTTCAGACTATAATTTAAATCACTCCAGATATAAGAAAAGTTATGGGACTACATAGCCTGAGTGATGAGAACAAGTAATAGATTTTGTCTATCCAGATTTGAATTTGTTCGCCTATGTTAATATGTCATTAAATTTGAATTTTTGTCAACAACCACAGAGAGCAATCATAAGAATCAAAAGGTTCTTAAAAAGTCATCAGGTATAGCTCTTGTCCTTAAGAAAACTTCTGACCTAAAACAAAAGAGATACTTTAGTTGTTAGAATTTGAAAACCATCTCTTTACAATGTAAAATAAATTACAGCACTGTAAGAACATGATATTTTGGTTTGTGTATTAAGGGCACTTTGAGAGTATACTAAAAACTACATCATGCCCTGGCCGGTTTGGCTCAGTGGTTAGAGCGTCAGCCTGTGGACTAAAGGGCCCCGGGTACAATTCCAGCCAAGGGCACTACCTCGGCTGCAGGTTCGATCTCAGGCACATGCAGGAGGCAACCAATCGGTGTGTCTCTCCTCCCTCCCTCCCCCCCCCCCTCTCCCATTCTCTTCCACTCTCTCTGAAAAGGCAATGGAAAAAATATCCTCAGGTGAGGATAAAGAAAAAGACTATATCATAACACTGATATTAAAGAAATCAATTACTCTTTTTCTGTCTAAAACTTTTGCTTTGTTATTTAAACCTAACCTAGATCCAGATTTCCCCAATCTAAATTTTACATTTTCTTGAGATATATTAAATTTGTTCAATAATAAGATCATTTCTCTAGATATTCAAAATATATATAGAAGCTTAACAATCACAGCAAATATCACTGACCATCCCAACCCAAATCATAAGATTCCACCTCATAAGCACGCTAGCTCAGTAGCTAGGTTAAGTGGCAGATTAGCGTGTTTCAAAATTAAGTCAGAAATTTTGTAATGCCATATGAACTGCGTACTTGACTCAGCAAGTAAGCTGTGCATTAAGTTTAGAAATTTTTGCTCTCTGAAAACCTCCTCCAATTGTTTCAAACAGGTAAGAACTCACAGAGGGTTTAAACCCATTTTAAGTGACGAAAGGTAAATGCTTACAATATAATTAATAGACCTGGGGCAAAGGAAACAGAAAATAATGAATCTTGATCTAACCATTGCAGTGGTACTTTTTGATAAATTTGATAATCAGAAATTGGAATAAGAAAATTAACTTCAAATGGGAAACTGAACACTATGTATGCAAAAATAAAGGATTCTGCAGGCAAAATGCAAAGTGCTATCATTCCATAATCAAGAAAGATGTCCATTAAAAAGCAGTTTTTTTTAAACTGGTCCTTATAGCCACATGAGGATCACATTTAGCCCTTTAATAGAGATTTCAGAAGTTTATGGCCAATCTATTGACAAGCTACCCCTCTCTCTCTTTCTTTCTCTCCCTTTCCCCTTCTCCTTTCTTCTTTATTTGCTTCATTAAACTCATTCCCTTTCCAGGAATATCTATTCTCCATCAAACCATTCTTCTCTCTCTAATATTTTTACTGTTCATATGCATTCTGTTCCCTTAGGGTCATCTCTGTAGCCTCAGAGATATATACAAGAGTGTCAAGTTATTCAGATTTCCCAGATCTGCAGTCTTGCATTGGTCAGGAAGAAAAAAATATCCTGTCCTGATGAAGATGAAAAGGCAGTTTTCTTTACTTTGTCATTTAAGTGGTACCTAATAGGCATTCCAGTAAGTCATATTTATCTCTTTGTAAATGAGGGATGATGAAATTGTAGCGACAGCCAATATGTCACATATTCAGTTTGTATTTAATTCTTCATAAGACTATTACCCACTAAACAGAACACTATTGACTATATGAAATAGAAACATTTTGCTCTCCTTTTATGTGTATTTGTAAGTCTCCTAAGTGAAAGCTAAACCAAATCAAAGTGATAGAATGAAGCATTTTCAACATCTGTGTAAAATCTGCAAGCAAAGGGAGTTAAAATAAAATTATACATTATTGTGGGAAGAAATTCCTTTCTTATTTTAATTATATGATTATTGCAAATGAACAACTAAGCTAAAATCATTCTCTTTATGTTAGCCTTGTGTATTCATTAAGCATATGACAAACACACATTACCTCGCTAAGGGAGCAACTATGTAGTATCCTAAATTAACCCGATATACTTTGAGAAAATGTGATGCTTCAGGAAATGGAAGGTTTTATGGGATCATGAGAAAGAGGAAAAATTTTATACCTACCTACTGAAGATGGAATGTCTTTCCACACTTCAAGGATCTTCTTGAAGAGTTGTTCATTTGCTTCCATAGAAAGGGCTTCAGCATTGAAGGTGAGCATCATGCCAATTCCCAAGGAATCAGGTAAAATGATGATATTCTGTGGTATAATGATTTCCAGGGGCTGGAATTATGTTTCATAAGGATTTATATGTCCAAAATTTAATCACTACTACCTTAATTGATTCAGATTGGTTGAGCAATAAAGATCAAAAGGGGGTTCAAAGTTTTGGGAGGAAGAAAATTTTTTAATCTCAATATTAAACAGCATGCTATCCAACACTTAAAAAGAGCCTTCTTTATGTCATAAAGTCATCACTATTTAATATCTTCCTTTACATTTAGGAGAACTCTGCTTGAAAAAAGCAGAGATTTATTTCCAACACACAGAAATTCATTGAAATTTCACAAAGTATTATGAATACTGATAGAAGAATTATTACTTGTTACAGAGTTGGATTTCAGGACATTAATAAGTACTTTAGTAATGAATGAATAAATTAAGTAACAAATACACAACCACTGGTTATACACCAATTCATTCAAATCAGAAATAAAAAATTAACTTAAAAATTGCTTGAGCTTAAAATGTTCATAAGGGGCAGTCTTATAATACTCTTCACTGCTTGAAATATAAGTCACCCTTCCTTCACAAAAATGTAGGATTTCTTATTCAATTAATAAAATATTAAAATACCTTCAATACACAAATTCAGAGATGTATAAGGTGACAATATCAAAAACTAAGAAATATCTAAGAATTTTTAAATTTCATGATGCATAAAACAGTGTGACAAAATTTGCTTAAACTACAGATATTGTCATGTTGATAGTATTTCCCTGAGAAACAAACAATTACATTCCTCTATCATTTCTCCAAATAAGCAAATTCCAAGAAAAAAGTCAGAAACTATACTTGCCAAATGCAGCGTACTCAGGCCAAGTGCTTGAGGCCATGTTTCAGCAACAACAATCCTTAAAACTAAAATGGGTACCCAGAGGCAAAAAGCAATTTTTATGCGTTCCCTGGGCACTAGCATGAGCAACTGAATCAGAAAAGAGATGAAGGAAGAGAGAAAAAGAAATTGCAAGAAAGACGGTTGCCTCAAGAAAATCTGTTTAGAAGGTGGACTTCTGTAATTCCAGACAGCCTGAGAGGTAATTCCCTTGCTTATCAGATAGTTCCTGAAGTAACCAGATATTTTTTAGTACACATGGCTTCCTTGTACCATTACAGCTTTTGTAATCTAACACCCTTGAAAAAATATAATTTTTAGTACATTCTGTTTCAAAAGAACTCTCCCCTCCCTTATATTAGAGCCCTTTCTTATTTAGTGGGTCAAGACACTAGGGTGCTTAGCTAAAAATACTATTTTTGAATATACTTGAGATACCCTAATTAGGTCAGAAAAGTTTTTTTTTGTTTTTTTTTTAACTCATCTTCTCTCCTTGCTTCCACAATAATTACCTAATTGCTTCAAAAGCAAATAATTCTCCTTGACTAATAGTCAACTGGAACACAGCGTTTAATCTCCTTGAATACTTTTTTAAAATAAGTATAAATCTGGACGAGTGCTGCAGTGTTCAGTACTGTACTAATTTCAAAACAAAGCTATGTGACATGACATTTAAAAATAAGATGCAGCAAGCTATGGGAGATACTCCAACTGGAGTACTGTAATATTTAAATAAAAATGAACTTGCAGTCATATCTAAATGGCTTTAGCATGGCTTGGTTGAGTATTTTCCACATTATAAACAGGGTGAATTCTATATAATCATAGGTGACAACTGAGTGATCAGTTAATTATATTGTTCATATGACCAAACTTTTAAAAAATGTCTCCACTAATGATCAGACAATTGCTCTATGTAATTTGTCAGAGATGTGCGAAATAATCCTGAATGTTATGCAAAATATCACATTACTACAGTGATTTAAAAGTATAGAAAGCCTTCACTTGGACTTTTATGTAATGTTAAACTGCTGAAATTTTAGTTGCTGACAAACTGGGGAATTAAGAAAGGGTGAAGCAGATTGGTTTGTTCAGCCTTTCTTTTTAAATATAATTTTCAATAGGACAAATATCATTGCTACCAACAAATTTGAGACACAGCATAATTATATTTTGTATGGTGTGTATCTGTGTGTGAGGAGTATTATGTTATGTTCCAGATCTTTATATAAATGACGTATATAGTATTTTTACAACTTCCCATTTCTTAGACGTGTCATGTTTTCATTATTTACAATTATTTAAGAATTGAGGTGAATTAGCTTTTTAAATGCTGAATCCTTTGATCAGAAATTCTAACTATAATTGATACTATAAGAGAACATTTTACGATAATTTTCTATATATCACAGTTAAAGTACTATAATCTGGATAAAGAAAGGAAGTGTACATAATAATGCTGCAATACTGGTGGCGTATTTTTAAAAGAATCTGTTAATGCATTATCGGGTGCAAATGGACTAAAGTAAGGAATGCAATATCATATGCCTTTTAGTGCCAGTTATTGTAAATACATAAAGATAAATGGATAGAGAATGTATAGCATATATTCCATCTAAAAGGAAGCAGGCACAAATCAGTTCTAGTTGATAATGATTTGTTTGTAATGTGGGTCTGATGTCAGATCTTTTGGTTTATCAATAGAAGTTCAGATTTTTAAGTGTAAACTCTATTCATTTAAAAACAAAAACATTGTGCTAGACAAACACTATTTGTCTACAGAACAGACAGTTGTCTGGACTAAGAAACCATCAGTAATTTTTGCTTATACATTACTGCTTTCTGGCACTCTATACTTACCTCTTAGGTCTCAGTTCCAGTATAGATATTGATAATCATAGTTTTAAATCTTTAAGAGTTTTGACAGTTGTGAAAAACTCAAATTCTGATAAACAATAATTTTCAGGGATCTTACGTTATTTGGCAGGGTCACATCAGACATAACCTCAGATTCTGCATCAATGATGTGATATCCATTTGCTGAGCTGAAGAAAATCTTTAGTCTTTTTTCAGAACCAATAGCTAGGTCAACTGTCACTGGCTTATGACCGAGTGTTGGAAATACCTGTGGATATAAAACCAAATATGGCCAAAAGGCCAAAAATGACACTCTAAGGCAAAAATTCCCCTGCCCTTTGCTTAATAGGTTTATAAAACCCAGGTGATTGTCAAAAATTACATAATGTATTTAGAGATCTATGTATTGCAACTTTTATTAGGTCTGGTACTACAGTAAGAACATAATTATATTTAGATCTTAAATATTGAGTTTCCCTTTGAAGGTCAAATCTCTAATAATCATAAGAGCCTTGTATGACCCTGGACTTTGTTTGCTGTCTTTAAATTCCTTGCCTTGAGCTTCAGCAAATGAAGGAGCTCATCTGGTCTCTTAAAACGGTTCGCTGGATCAGCTGCCTGTATTTTTGCCAGTATTCGTATATAAGCTTCATAGGACATGTAGTCTCCTTTGGAGTCTGCTGATTGATCAATGCATACTTGGTAGGGAATGAAAAAGGCCAGACATGTTAACCTACTATAGACTGGATGTACTCTAGGCTCCGATGGTTGCTAGTTCAAGGAAACAAAAAGCCAAACAGGATTCATTACCAAGTTCAGGTCACAGTGGAGGACTGCGCATCACAAGATTCACCATACTGCCATCATGAGGTGGTATTCAAGAAAGTGGAGTGAGGACTTGAATCAGGAACTGTGTATCAGGCTTAAAAGACTGTTGGTATTTATCTTCTTTGCTTTCCAGCTCCATACCAGGCAGCTCTGACCAATCAGCAGACACCCAAGAACGAACCCACATCCAAATACTGACAGCTGACCCATAGCCCAATTTAGGGAGATCAGATCAGGGATGTGATTTTTGTCAGGGCAGGCCCAAACTGTATGTATAGTACTCTTTGTTATTTATAAAAGAACATATTTATTCTGCAAATAGACATTGAGGGGCAGTCATAGAAATTAGCTTATCTTTATTGTATACATGTGATAGTGATGTTTTGGCCTACAAAATATACTATGCAAAGAGATCCTGATCTAAGATACAAAAGTATTTCATAAATACCTAGATGAGATCTATCATGATGTGTCTTTATCAGCACTTTGTATAAAATTTGTAGATGGACCAACTTGTTCAAAATTACTGGGAACATTTGCTAAATATATAGATTCCCAGGCCCCACTCTAGACCTACTAATTGACCTGGGGTTGGGTCTGAGATCTAAACTTTTAGCAAATGCTCCAGATGATTTTGATGCACACCCTAGATTAAGACTCTATATAATGCTGCTAATTTATTAATCAGTCCTCATGACTATGGAATAAGTATAAAATAATCCTATTTAAGTGGAATTCTGGAGCATTATAAAAAGACAATAAGATAAAAGGTGTCCCCATTTTATGAGATTAGATTAAAAACTCATCGGCAACTTAATTATTTGGCACGCCAAATGGTTACCTTAAGAGGCTGATCCATAGAAGTTCAGTTAAACCATATAAAGATAGAAATAGTACTGGTAATCCAAATAAGCCTAATCACCATTCCTTGCAATAGTTCTAGAGAAAATGTATTTAGAGTTTTAGCTTGGAAGGAATATAGACTCACTCTTTCCTCCCCATCCCCATCTCTTGTAACCCTGGTAATTAAAGTAAAGGCTTTATCTTCCTTCATCTCTATACCATTGGGTTCCACTTTCTAATATTGCCACACCTTTCCTTCCCTTCCTTTTGTTCTCCACCTCCCCCCCACTAAAATTAAACAGGGACTTTCTCAGCTTTAAGTCATTGGGGTGGCACAGAAAGCCTGTGCTGGGGCTCTAGAAGAGAAGGTCTTCAAGTTGACTACAGGAATTGGGAGTGAGGAGTTGGTGAGGAGGTCCTCTAAGGGAAGGGGTCAGGGATTTCTCTCACACTTTCCCTTGCTGTGGTTCCAGTGAATTGTCTATAAAAAAGGGGGTTAAACGATAATGACTGACATAGTATATTCAAATTAAAATAACTGTAGAAGGATGGTATATATTTCTGCTACTATATTCCAAAATATTTTTCTGTTTACAACTTTTCAAAAGAAAAACATTATCAAAAAGAAAATGAGACCACTCACTTTAATAGCAGTGCTTTCATCAAAGGACTTTGGTGCCCACGCATAAAGGTGAATTGATGATTTCAAAGCAATTGCAATGTATGTTGTTTCTTCATGTTGGACTACAATGATAAAATACAAAGAAGTAACAATGCCACAGAGTTAACAAGAACACTCAAGTATTTGTATTTGTTATTGAAAATGTCAAAACCACAAGGTAAGAGCACAGATCACATATTTTTAGAAAAGTTATCTGGTTACAATTTGATGCCCTCCCAAAGGCAACAAAATTTTATAATTTTACCTCTTACATTTAGGTCTTCGATTGACTGAGTTAATTTTTATATACAGTGTGGGGCAAAAGTAGGTTTACAATTGTGAAAAAGAAAAAACAGTTTGAGAATTCCCAATTCCCAATTTCAACACTTACTATAAGCTACATTAATCAAAACAGTGTAGTACTGACATAAAGACAGGCATATAGATCAATGGAGTATTATTGGAAGTCTACAAATAAACCCATACTTCTCTGGTCAATGATGTCAAAACCATTCAATTGGGAAAGAATAGTCTTTTCAATAAATGGTACTAGGAGAACTGAATATTCACATACAAAAGAGTAAGTTTGGATCCCTTATCTTACACCATACAGTGTGAGGCAAAAGTAGGTATACAGTTGCTCATATGGAAAATTATACAATTACTAAAATATAATAACACAAGAATAAACTCTGTGTTTTGTATACTCACAAACTTCAGTGCATTAAAGGACACTATTGAGAAAGTGAAAAGGACCTATGGAATGGGAGGAAATCTTTTCAAATCATATACCTGATAAGGGTCTAGTATACAGAATATAAAATGATTGCTTACAACTCAACAATGAAAAGACAAATAACCCTAGGAACATATACAAATGGCCAGCAAACACTAAAAAAGATGCTCAATAACATTAGTTCCCAGGGAAATACAAATAAAAATTACAATGAGATGCAACATTACATTACACTCACTTGAATGGAAGACTCAAAAGAATGACTGCAAGTATTAACAAACATGAAAAGAAAGTGGAATCATCATACTTATGGCAATGTAAAATGGTACAGCCACGTTAAAAAAGTCTGGAAGCACTATCCAAGAGAAAAGAAAACAAAACATGCATTCCTATGTACAAAGACATGTATGAAAATGTTCATACCAGCATTATTCAAAATAGCCAAAAAGTGAAAAGTGCAAATGTATAAACAATGGATATATAAAAAAATGGATAAATAGAAGGTTTATATCTATATAAAGTGCAATACTATTTAACAATAAAAAGGAAGTACTGATAGATGTTGCACAGGCTACAGAATGCATGCTAAAAGGTGAGCAACACAGAAAATGATTTTAGCACAAAACATAAATCTAGCAGGTAGGATAACATATCCCTTAAGAGCCAAAAGGACTAAGCCATTAGCAATCACTCCACATTCAATCCATCTTACATTCACATTATTTTCCTCACAGTTTCGGGTAATTTGAAGGAAAGTAGAGATACATAAAACTAGAATAAAGTAATGTATTTATTTAATGCCCCAATTGGGTACTCATTTCTTCCTTCAATGGTGTATATGTACATATGTACACACATATAAAATATATCCTGGGAAAGCCTCCTTATATGCAGAGCAGAAATGGTCAGTCAGGATAGAAATACCCTGATGCAAGTCATATTATGTGATTCCAGCTATCTCTTACTTATGTCACCAGTTCTGCCTATAGTAGCAATTAGTGAAGAGGAAAGAAGAAAACAAAGGCTGAGAGTAGAGGAAATTTGCTTCAGAAACAGAATAGAATGGATAATATTACTTCCCAGTTGTTGACAGATGAGAGTAGGATTCTGAGACCCTGGAGTTGTTACTCGGTCTCACAGTAAATGATCGTGAAAAGGCAGGGATATGAAAACATTCTAATCAGACAGGAAATGTTTAGCAATTACATTCATGAATCTTGACAGTGGGAGCAAGAGCCAGTAGACCATAGGAGACTTTTTCTTTTACTTATTGTAAAGTTTCCTCATCAGTGTTAAGAGGCATTTGTTAATTAAAAATGAAAGGAATTATTATATGATTCTATTTTATTGCCATTTCGAGGAAAGATAATGTGAGATAAATTACCTTGCATGTTATTGAAGGTACAACAAAGCATTTATATAGTTGAAGTTATACAAAGACAGGAAAATAATAGTCTATATGGACTAATTAGAGTGACTGAGAAGGGAAGAAAGGTGAGAAAGTAAACTAAATTTAAGTTCAATAGCTATTGCAGTCAATCAATATTTTCTCAATAACGGCCATAATTGCGGCATAAAAGGCCTGGAAAATGTTGCAATGAAATTCACTCATTGTTGTGTATGAAATTGCAACTTTTTTCCTTTCTCTGCCTTTCATAACAATGTTCTTCACCAAGTGAAGGGAAGCAAAATTTGTATACCTATAGTAAATATGAAATGGGACTTACGAACGCTGAAGTGTTCACAGCCTTTCAGCTTATCAATAGCTTTGCAGGCTTCCTCTGTCTTTAGCATTTCCTCTTGTCTTCTTTTGCTTTCTGGATCATCATTCAAAATCTTGTTCCTCAGCCAGGTCAAATGATACACCCGAAGTCTGTTTTTATGGCCTGATAGATTAAAAAACCAATATAGTGTTTCAATCTATTTTTTCATGCATTAGAAGAACAAAAAAGTAAAGGCATTTTGCCGTTGTAGCCAAATGTTTTTATTAAGGTAAAAAGCATTTTTAAAAACTACACTGCATCAGTCTTCCCTTCAGAGTTTGGAAATGTGACAGCAGAGTTTCTCACTTCCAAAAGATAGTCAAAGTGTTTACTAGCTACCTATGTGCCTGTCTGAAGTGAATGTAAAATATTTCTTTGGGACGGGTTAAGGCTGTCATTGTGCAGGCAACAGAATTACCATCCATTCATTTGTACCTTGGCTTTCATCTAAGTCATGAACCTTCTAGGATTCAGAGACCCAGAAACTTGCTCTGGCATTGCATATGTTTGAGAGGGGTGTCTAATGTATTCACTGTTAGACATTCAGGAACAGTGGGATAGATCTCTCTGTGCTCTTTCATTTCGGCATACTTCCAAAATAGTTGAATGGTTTTATTGTTATTTTTCTCAACCCAATTTACCTTCAGTGTTAATCTTCTAATTGTAAATCTGATCAAATTTTTACAATTCCTTCATGAAAATCAGGCCATTAAAATTACACATTTCTTTTTATATATAGTGACTTTATTTTCATTTTAGGGTTTATGATGACAAGATTTCTAGGCCCAATAATATGATTCTTATTTATGAGATAAATCTTAAATATATTTTTACATGATGCTTTTAAAAGCAGTATTAGAATGCAGACATATGTCTATTGCTATTCTATTCTTAAACAGTAAAATAAATTTGTGCTCCAAACTACTAGGCATATTTATACACTAATGTTCTCAGTACTATTTGATGCAAAAATAATCCACATTTGAGAGAAACTTAAGCATTAAAAATGGCACATTTGGGTTAGAGAAAGCTGGATAAAAAGTAAAGAACTGTGATATCCAGCCACCCAGATATTTTCAAAAGCTAAATGTTGCTTCTATGTACCTCAAGCAATTATAAATGGACGACTGTATAACATGATAAAAAATTGTGAAGTTTTAGCATCTATAAAGGATTTTATTCTCTTACTAAAACTTAAAGCAAAGTTAATCATATTTAGGAATACAAATAAACATTAATTAATGTGCAATATGGCTATTAGGAATAGTCAGGAAGTATATAAACATATATAAAAGATTGTGATTAGCATCATTTTATTCTACACTCAAACCATTTAAAAATTTTTTCTATCCTTTTGTCTGCCATCTTTCTTTGGCCTACAGTCAGCTTTAATGCTATTGCTTTCCTTACTATTCAGTAATCACCATCATTATGAACATCCATTTACTTGCTCTGTCATATTGAAAGGTTCAAGCTCAGACTGACCAAAGCTAAGAAATTCAACTGCTATATGGGAAGAGTGGAAAGGCTTTAGGGGATCCATTCTTGTTACCCTATCCATAGGGTCTCATGATAAGTTTGTGCCAGAGAGAAGACAGTATCATTTTAATCTAATTATTTACTTCATTCTTTATTGCTTCGGATACATCACAAAAAGTACATAGTGGGTGTTAATGTGGTCATGTATGCATGGGTGGGTGAAATTGTGAGTTGTGAAATAATAGGTGGCTACTCAGAATCTAAGACGCGAGTCTTGGCCAGGTGGCTCAGTTGGTTGGAGTGTCATACCATACACCAAAAGTCTGCGGGTCCAATCCCTGGTTGGGGCAGGTAAAGGAGGCAACGGATCAAGGTGTCTCACATCGATGTTTCTCTCTCCCTCTCTCTCCCTCTCTGTCTTTGTCTCTCTCTCTCTCTCCCTCCTTCCCTATCTCCCTCTCCCTTCCTCTCTCTCTAAAAAATCGATTAGAGAAAACTATCCTACGGTGAGGAAAAAAAAAAAAAAAGACCTGAAAGAATTTGAATGGCATGGTTTTTCTTATCATTGATCTAGGTTAGGTGTATTACAATCAAATATCCAGATACCAAAGAAGAGTCTGAATTTAGTTTAAAACAAAAAACAAAAAAAACCTAGTTAAAAAGTCTGGTGTCCCAATTAAATACGATATTTAAAGTGCTTTCATATGAACACTTTCTTCTGAGAAAGTCTTTAGCCCACTTTGCAGCCTAATTAATCTGTATAATTACTCAGCTAATTTTAGTTCTTAAACAAACCGGAGATGGTAATCAGCAAATTGAGTGGCTCTACAACTTGAATCTGACGAAATGGTCTTCGCTTTATAAGTTTTGTAATATCTGCCTTTCCGCTTCTGTCCATAAGATACAGATTAGATCTGGTTCCCAACAGCAAATTCACTCCTGTTTGTATATAAAAAGAAAAGCTCAGATGACATTTTTATATTAGTACTTTTGCTATGCCAATGTTCTGATTTATATAAAGGTGACTTATCATTTTAGGCTAATGTTAGCCTCATTCTGTGTAAAAATGGGATGTCTACCAACAGAACAAATTTCATTGAAATACATAAAAATACGGAAGACCCTCTGCCAATATCATACTGGCTGGTGTCTAGTGTACCATCTTACAAGTAAAACTTTATGTATATATCAGCACCCTTAGTTGTGTCCCAAACTTCATAACAATCAATCAACCCTTTGGAAAGTTACCATTAAATATTGAAGATGTCTAGTACCTACAAAGACTTCAATTCAGCTGATTTCTCATTCCTAACTGTAACGAAGGGTTTTAATGTTTTTAAAATATATGTAAACTGATTTAAAATGTAATGATTCTGTGCCCGGCTCAGCGTGGCTCAGTGGTTGAGCATCGACCTAGGATCCAGGAGATCACAGTTCAATTCCCAGTCAGGGCACAGGCCCGGGTTGTGGTCTCAATCCCCAGGGGGGGCGTGCGGGAGGCAGCCGATCAATGACTCTCTCATCATTGATGTTTCAACTCTCTCTCCCTCTCCCTTCCTCTCTCTGAAATCAATAAAGATATATTTTAAACAATAAAATAAAATGGAATGGCTCTGTGTTCACGCATATATTAAAAAACTACATTGCTAAATATCTATGGAAATTAATCCTTACTTTTATGTATTTAAATTCCTACACTCTGTTATTTGTCTGCTGGCTCTAGTCACTCAAATATAAACACTATTTCAAAAGACCAGAATGACAGGACTGAAATAGAAGATTGAACTGAAGTTAGAATATACTTCAAACCACTGTGGGAGTTTTCCTCCATATGCTAAGACACAGGAGAAAATCACCAAAATAATGTAAGAGAGAGTACTTCAAAATCTTTCTTCTACTTGGAGGATATTTGTGCTCCAAGGATATAAGAATAGAGGCAAGGGTCTCTGCCTCATTTTCCCACTATGTCTTTTAGCAGTTCTATAAGTAATGCCCAGGCCAGTGGCAGATTTACAAACTGCATTTTTCTCCTACAGTGGAATCCGAGAGGGAGAAGAAAGTACAGTCAATTTTGACTGTAATATTTTATTTTTCAAAATAATTTTTTACTTTATAAAAATTAGTTACTAGACATAAACTAGGTAGTTACCTGACTGAAATGATGATGAAGTAAACTTCATTTTCTTGTAATCTGACACATTATATTAGCAAAACTTTGAGGATGTCAGGTTTTTCCCTAAGTTGTTCAATCCTTATAACTATAATGTCCACTACACTCCTCTATTTTTAATATAAAATACTGCCCCATGTTCAATCATACATTAAGTAAAAGCTATAAAATTACAAATTGGAGGTTGGCATTTACTTTGGATTTCTCCCCTTCTTGTGTTCATTTATTCTGTTTCATTTATGCTACAGACTGGCTTGAGGTAAAATATTGTTTAAGCACTACTAATGTGGTTATAATTCATCTTCTAGACAAAGGACTGAAAAAGTCTATCAAAGGCATAGAATGAACTTTCTTAACAAATCCTCAAGATTATTTTAAAACAAGAACCTGCAGAAATCTTTTTAATAATATCTCATTAGATATTATATGCTGCACATCCTCTTATATTAAAAAATACTAAGCTCAAATTAAAAAAAAATCATAATCTAGTTCAGTTTTATATTTCAGCTCAGTTAATTCAGGTAAAAAGGAAAAATATAATAAGAAGGGCAGGGGGCACCAATTCAAACATCAAACTACATTCGGTGAAGGTAAGTCAGGAAAAAGGAGCAAATTAACTACTACAAATATATTTTTATTTTCTTGGTAATGGTTTTGTAATAGCAAACAAATGTTTTACACCTATGATTTTCCACAACTTTACTACATAGATAAAATATAATCTTTAAAAGAACAACAGCTCAGTTTTAAGAAACCAAACTCACCCCACAATGAACCACAGCAGATCTCAGAAGTGAATTCCTTTTCATACATGTGGATTAGTGGTTTTTTACATGCAGGAGAAACATATAGTGGGTTGACATTGACTTCAGAGGTTTTCTTAGGTGATTTCTCAGGTACTTCCACTAATCCAGCACATACTATGAAGAAGTAAGAAGATATTGAGAGAAATTACTATGTATACACCATATGTGCTTTAGTGTTTCCACAAATAAGACACAGCCTAGATAAGTTCCTCTTCCTTTATGGTATTTTATTTTTTAATGTAAGGATCATTTCTGTAACTCATAAACCATCAGATAGCACAAATCATGACAGTTAAAATACATTTTGGAATATAAATATATGTCAAGTTACTGGGATTAGATTGTAAAAAAAAATCCAAAGAAGGGACTCAATTTCTCAATTGTAGTTCAAATTTGGGTGCCATATAGAGTCAGTGAAGAATAGGTTTTTAAAGCATATATCCATTTGGATTTCTGTCAACTGAATATCAGAAAGATTTAATTCTTCTCAGATCATGAACCAGTGGTCAAACACTATATTTAATACGTGAGCAGACTGCAGCATTTGGAGATTAAATACACTTACAGATGGCACTGGCAAACTCAGCATTTGCAGCCGTCCCAGAAATGCTGGAAGGAGATGAGTGGCTGGCAGAAAAACCTAATTCTGTTGATGCTTCAGATATGTCTATACTGTCATTCTCATCATCAGGTTCTGCGGGTCCAGCACCTGAGGCAATGGCGTTTGAGATCTCACTTCTACCAACTGACTCCTAAAAGATGAAAAAATAATTTTGACTTTATTAGGAGTTTAACAGTGAGAAAATTATAATATGACTGGGGGGTCATTTGAAAAATAGAATGCAAAACTTGTTAACATCTAAAATTCTGCACCCTTATAAAATGCACATTTACCAGATGAACTCAACAATTTTATCTGAAGAGAGAGACATAACCTATGTTGAGATAATTTATGTCAGAAGGGAAATTCAAGGAGCTGGAAGTCTCTAGCTCTAGAATTTGTGAACCTAACATTTGTGGAATTTTCACTATGTACCTGGTACTCTGCCAGACATCTTATTTACATACCATTGTGGGTCCTTACAACAGCTCCCAAAGTACGTATAATTATTTCCATTTTACTTAGAAACTAAAGCTTAGCAAAGTTAAAAAATGTATTTAAAGGCATAGAGGTAAGTAAGGGGACCGGAGTTTGAAATCAAACTCTGATTGATTCCAAAGCTTACATTCAGCTGTGCTATGCACAACAATCACTTGAAAATATTAAAAGCACCAGTGTGGGGATATCAGTTCCACTTTGTAAAATTGCAAATCTAATGATGAAAAATCAGCCAACAGAAACTCAAAAATGTAAATATGCTTCACTGAAAATGTAGCCAGCTTCCATTAAGTTACAGAGAAAAAACTCAGGGATAAAAGCCACAAAATGTCAAAGATTTTATGTGGAATGCTATATCCTGTGGAAAAACCTACCAACTGCTTTTTTTTTGTAGGCCTATCTGTTGATAAGAATTTCTTGGTGTCTAAAGAGGGGTTTTTGGCATTGAGAGAGTTGTGATATCCTTTCAAATACTTTTTTTTTTTTTACAGGTGAAACTTTTTAATTGTTGAGAGTATTGCAGGTGTCCCCCACTTCCCCCCCTTACCTCCTTCCACCCATCTCCCACCCCAGCCCAGGCTCCTGCCTGTCCACTGTCTGTGTCCATGGGTTGTTCATATATGTTTATAAGTTCTTTGGTTAATCTCTTCCTGCCCTCCTTCCAACCTTCCCTCTGGGATCTTTCGGTCTATTCCATGCTTCCATGTCTGTGGGCCTATTATGTTCATCATCTCTTCTGTTCCTTAGATTCCACATATGAGTGAGATCATGTGATATCTGTCTTTCTCTGAATGGCTTATTTCACTTAGCATAATACTCTCCAGGTCCATCTATGCTGTCCCAAAGGGTAAGAGATCATTCTTTTTTACCACTGCATAGTATTCCAAAGACTTGTTTTTGTGACCTTTCCAATCACAAAAATGTTGTATGGCAACATGTTCTTTTAAAATTAAAATGGATGTAAGATCCATTCCTCTGTAAATGTCAAAAATTTCCTTTGAGATAATTGGAGATACCCAGGGGTGCTATGAAAACTTTTGGGGGCATCCTGTTTAAATATATTTAAGTAAGATAGATGGGTAGATAGGTAGGTAGACAGACATGCATATAGAGACAGACATAGCTACTTTCCCACTGATATTGCTTTCCCATTGGAATTCATCTAGGGAGTCCTTCCTGCCTTTTATCTTTGTTTTCTGCCTTCACTGATTTCTTCCATAATTATTATAACTATCATAGACCAAACCCTAAGATGGGCCCTGCGGTTAGGTGAGTGGGTAAAGAAAAGTAATCAGAAGAGAAACAAGCTGGCGGCGTAGGTAACAGCTGCTCCTGCCGCCTCCCGCAACCACATCAAAATTACAACTAAAACACAGAACCACCATCACTCAGAGCCTCCTGGGATCCGGCTGAACAGAAGCCCCACAACCAGGGAGCTGAAGGAGCATCAAGACCGGGGGGAGGGGCGGAGACTCGGGGGGTCGGGGCTGAATCTCGGAGACGTGGCCGCAGGCCCACAGCCAGTTGAAACCCGGGAGGGAATCTCGGCGGTGGAGGTTTCCTGAAGGAGGGAGGGGTCCCAGCCCCACAGCAGGCCCCCAGCCCAGGGCTCCAGGGCTGGGAAGAGACGACCCCACAACTCCGGGCTGTGAAACTAGCGGGACTGTGGCTGAGGGTCTCGGAGGCTGCGGGAGCCCCAGCAGCTCCTCCTAAAGGGCCCAGCACGGACTCACTCGGACGCTCCCTCTGAGCCCAGCGCCGGGCAGCAGCCGGAAAGGACCCGGGACACTCAGGGGGGACTAACCTGCCTGAGATCTGGGCGAGAGGCGGAGGGCGGCTTCCTCCCGGGCAGAAGGGCTGGCAGAGGCCATGGCTCCTTTGGCGAGTCCTCCCCGCACACAGCCCGCAGGCAGGCGCCATGTTTGAGTCGCCAGCACCTGACTCACACCTTTGGCCCCGCCCCGTGATTCCCGGAGGCCCCGCCCCTCCCCACCTGCAGCTCATCCAGGCCATTTCCAGGGGCTTTTCTGTGCAAGTGGCCTCTTGAGCCTCATGCTTAGGACTTTCCTAAAATCTCTCAAACAAGCAGCAGCATGCCCCATACAGTTTGATAAGTGGCCCCAGGCCTGGCACTAGTGGCAGCTGCACTGGCTCATAGCTTGGCCTCTCCTGGACACCTCCAAGCCCAGCACAAGTAGCAGCCAACTACAGTTTGCTGTGCAGCTCATGCTGGGTGGCCCTGGGCAGGGCTCTGGCACAGGCTGACTTTGCACCTCCCGGGAGGCCTCAGAGACAGTGCACCTGGTGATCAGACTCGACCACACTGGATTACAACCCTACCACACCCACGAGTGACATTCAAGGGGCACACTTGGTGAACACCAAAGCCCAACTGAAGTAAATCCTGCTCCATAGGGGTGTCTCCAGCACAGCAGCTCTTTCACTGTAGTTGGGGCTGGTCCTCACAGCTGGTTGGTCTGGGAGTCAGTTCCTCCAGTGACACCAACAGCAACCAAGGCTCAACTACAACAGGACAGTGCACACAGCCCACACAGGGGAGCACCTCGAAGGCCCAGCTCAGGTGACTGGGGAGGCTGAGCCACTGGACCCTACAAGACACCTACTACACAAAGTCACTCTACAAATTCCAGGACACATAGCAGCTCTACCTAACACATAGGAACAAACACCTGGAAGCAGCCAAAATGGAGAGGCAACAACACATGTCACAAAGGAAAGAACAGAAGGAATCTCTAGAAAAGGAACTAAATGAAATAGATCCAAGCAAGCTAACAGATACAGAGTTCAGAACAATGGTTATAAGGATGCTCAAGGATATTAGTAAGAGTATGGCGAAAATATTTGAGAAAATCAATGACATAATAAAGTACCAATTTGAAAGGAAGGCTACACAAACTGAAATGAAGAATAATTTACAGGGAATCAACAGTAGAGTAAAAGATGCTGAGATTCAAATCAGCAATTTGGAACATGAAGAAACAAAAACACCCAACCAGAGAGCAAAAAGAAAAAAGAATCCAGAAATATGAAGATAGCATAAGGAGTCTCTGGAACAACTTCAAGAGGCCCAACATTCATTTTATTGGGGTGCCAGAAGGAGAGGAAAGAGAGCAAGAAATTGAAAACCTATTTGAAAAAATAATTACTGAAAACTTCCCCTCCCTGGGGAAAGAAATAGATTTTCAAGTCCAGGAAGCACATAAGGTCCCAAACAAGAGGAACTCAAAGAGGCCCACAGCAAGACACATCATAATTAAAATGCCAGAGGTTAAAGACAAAGAGAGAATCTTAAAAGCAGCAAGAGAAAAGCAGTTAATTATATACAAGGGAGCACCCATACGACTGTCAGCTGATTTCTCAACAGAAACTTTGCAGGCCAGAAGGGAGTGGCAAGAAATATTCAAAGTGATGAAATACATGGAAGTACAACCAAGACTACTCTACCCAGCAAAGCTATCATTTAGAATTGAAGGTCAGATAAAGAGCTTCTCAGACAAGGAAAAGCTAAAGGGGTTCATCACCACCAATAAACCAGCCCTACAGGAAATGTTGAAGAGTCTTCTTTAACAAGAAGCTAATGAACAAAAGAATCTGACGAACTAAATAGATCCAGAGACATTGATGCATGTAACAGATGATCATAATTCAGAGGGAAGAGGGAAGGGGGGTGGAGGGTGGGAAGAGATTAACCAAAGAAGTTATATGCATATCTGCATAACACATGGACACAGACAGTGACGGGGTGAAGGCCTGGGGAGGGGGTGGGAGCGAGGTGGAGGGGGTCAATTGGGGGGAAAAAATGGGACACCTGTAATACTTTCAACAATAAAGATAAATTTAAAAAAAGTAATCGGAGATGGATTAATCATAGTTTCTGCATTTTTTAAGTTCACAATGTAGTGTGAAAGAAGAGCAAGTAAACAGATAACCAAATTACAATGTCATAAGCAATAAAATGAAACTCCGGGCAAAATTCTTGCAAGCACAGAAGAAGGGTGTATAATTTTGCCTTGGGAAGTTAAAGATGATGTATGAATTGGATCATGAAGGATGACAAGTTCACCAAGTAAAGAAGAGATGAGGGGGCAGCCTTATAGACAAAGTTAACAGCTTGCACAAGGGCACTAATTTATGAAAGACCATGGCATCTTCTAAGCCAATCTATGTGATGGAACAATAGACTGAGGAAGTAGATTGGCATATTTCTTCTGTCTGGAATCTCACCTGTGTTTTCAGATATCCACGTACTCTCCATTTATAAAGAATTAGTTCAAATATGACATGCTCCAGAAAATCTTCTCTGTGATAATTCTTATTGATCTAGTATCTGTGAAGCTGAGTATTTTTAAACCTACTTATAAAGTCAGTAAATCTTTTGTGAATGACAAATCGTTAAGTAAACCCAGTTTGTTACTTAGGTGTTAACTGTATGTGTGAACAGTTCCTTAAAAAACTAAAATAGAATCTGGCAATACCACTATAACAATTACACATCTAGCAAGTCCATTTTTAGGTATATAGTCCAAAGAATTGAAACCAGGGATTCCAACAACAGGTACTTGTATACCAATTTTTCAGAAGCATTATTCATGATAGCAAGCAGCTTAAAACAACCCAAGTATCCATGTATAAATGAATAGGTAAACAAAATGCGATGTAATCACACTGAGATATTATTAAGCCTTAAAATTGCAAGAAACTCTGACACACTCTAAAACATGGATGGGCCTTAAAAATATTATGCTAAGTAAAATGAGCCAGACAGAAAAGAACACATATTGTATGGTTCTGCTTATATAAGGTACCTAGCCAAAAAGTAGAATAGAGGTTACTAGGGACTGGGGAGAGGGACAATAATTAATTGTTCAATTTTGGGGGGGATGATAAAAAGTTCTTAAAATGATTAGCAGTAATGGTTGTACAATATTGTGAATGTACTTAATTCCATTGAATTCTATACTTAAAATGGTTAAAATGGAAAAACATTGTTATGTATATTTTAGCAAAATAAAAACTTCCTAGAAAAAAAATGTATGTGTTAAGAGACATTATCCCAAACATGTGATCTGAGTAATAAAGGCAAATAAAGAAAAATATTTTTGTCCCTGGAAATAAATAGAAACCATCCAAATTAAAAGAATCAAAGATCCACCTACAGCTATAGTTAAAAATGTTTAAGGCTTTGGGATGGAAGTTTGAAATATATGTGTAATGGATGAAAATGTCACATATCACATGAAGAAACACATTCACAAGGAAAAGAATTCATTTTCGTTTTCAAATGGTGAATTACCTTCTGTTGATGTTCAAAGTCCTGGGATGCTGGTCTCTCCAAACCTAGACCATCTCTCTCTGAGCAAGTATCTCCTTCATTGAGTTCAAGGACTTCACTCTCTTCATTGGTTTCACAGACTCCCCTCCCTCCATTACCCTCCATGCTTCTTTTCCAACTTTCTATATTGGCTCTATCTCCTTCATGATCTCCAATTACTGTATTGTCCCCACTGGCTGCATATCCTACATAGCTTCTACTGGTTCTCTGGCTTCCATAGCTGCTGTAGGCTCCTTCTCCTCCATCATCTCCATCTCTACCATTTTGCTTCCAGCTTCCACCTCTGCCATAACTTGACCTGATAATAAGATCCAATTAATGATTAGGTAAAAGCAACCCAACAAAAACATGTCTGAAAGTCAGCAATTTAAACAGAATGTGTTGTATGCATATGTACTATCTCTAGGCACACTTTTTGCTCTATGTGAATACTGGTATGATATAGAGAAGAAACATGTCTTTATGTCCTTTCAAACTTAAATATTGAATTAACACCATAGCCACCATTAGTTCCCTGGCTGCATTTGGATGGCAGATGGAAGAGAATTTCAATCCTTTATTAATAACACATTAGGTTGGTAGCAAGAATATGTATTTTTCTTAAATAATAGACTATTTTATGCATTAGCAACTTCACAGCCACATGAATGATCAAGCCCATATTCTTGGCTCAAACACAACATATTTGAATAATTCTTTTTGCAATATATCTACTTTATGCTAATGTTAACATGTGCCTTGATTTACTAATGTGTATTGACTGCTTTAATACAGAATCTCATTGACTGGCCTACTACCACCAGGAAGTTCAGTAATATAGATTTCATTAAGCTAAGACAGTCATTTAATTAGTTGCTGAGAACACCAACCTTAACAAAATGTCTCAATGATCTTTTGCATAAAAGGCATCATAAACATGTGCCCATTATAATTCTAAAGCAAATTTATTTGGCAATGGAATTCCTGGTAGATTGTTTTAATTGGAAAAAAGGAAAAAATGCCTGTTCTGTCATATATATTCCCCAATAAAATTTAAATTTTAACAAAACAATATATGGATTTCAATATTATAAAGAAAACAATTCTCCCACTGTTAATTATTTTTACAAATGTAAAAATATATTATAGTAACTAATCTTCTTTGAGAGCAGTTTGAATATAAACCATGAGCATATATAAATGAGAACACACTGGTTATTTAGAGCAGGAGAAAGGAACTAAATATATACACCAAACAATTGGTGGCATGCCAAAAACACTATTTCACTAAATATCATGACTTTGGGCAGCTACCTTATAAAAAGATAAGATTTAATGTGTATTGAATTCAGTTACAGCAGTTTTCAGAATTCCAAGAATAATGCCATGTTAGTAAGTTGCAGTCGAAAAATATCAAGTGAAAGTCAAAAATTTAATAATTTTAAAGCAGATTTAGATATTTTGTTTGCAAATACTAGGGCTTTATCTTATAGTTTTAAAGTAGCAAACTACTAAATTTGGTAACCCATTTCTCATACATATTGCAGTTTCACAGGGTAGGATGATTCAGTAGCACTAATGTTAACAGATGACTTGTGGTGGTGAACACACAATACAGGGTAATGTACAGATTATGTGTTGTGAAATTGTGCACCAGAAACCTTTATAATTTTGTTAATCAGGTTCACCTCAATACATTCAATAAAAAAGAAATGAACAGAAAAATAAATAAAGGAGGTTTTTGTTTATAAAAATTAAAGAACTTAACAAGTACTTGAATACTAATAAAATACTGTATACAAAAATGAAAATTAAGTGTTTTTCATTAAAATAATTATTATATTAAAAATCAACCATTTACCAATTCCAATTGCAATCAAGTGCAATTCCTTCACCCCCTTAGTAATAAATTTTGCAAGTAAACCAAAGGTGCAAATAGTTTTGAAATTATAAAACATGTATAGTGCAAGTAATCCAGAAAAACCAACCTTGGCCAACTAGGAGCATCATTATGATTATTGTCTTTGTCATCAACAGCCTCATCATTGTCATCATCATCATAGTCTTCACCGACATCATTAGCCTGGCCAACCTGGTTATCCAAGGCATCATTGCCATTGCCATTGCCATGGTCATAGGTACCTTCATGCTCATAATTAGAATCATCATCATCACCATCAGTATCAGTACCAGCATCATAGAGTTCAACATAATCACCATCTTCTTCAGGTGGCTGAGTGAAAGGTGCGGGAGTTAACCAGTCATTCTGGAAGATTTCGGAGAGTGCATTATAACCTACCCATTCATTTGTCAGGTAAACGGGAGGTGATATTTTTCCTACTTTAAATCCATCTGGAACCTGTGTGCACAAGAAAGGTTAATGCAGTTTCTAGTATCCTTTCATTTTCTCCTAGATTGAAATATTTCTAAGCTGATAACATCTTAAAGTATATTTTCAATTGAAATGAAAATGTTTACTCAGTGGATAAAGCCAAGATTTTCGTGATGATGAGATACCAAAACCCAAACCTCACAGGGAAAAATTGACTCACTTTTTAAATTACCCCTACTTGTCTTCTGAAGAATAGACATTACATTTTGGTGTTATAGAGTAGGGCAGATGATTTGATGCTTTATAGAAGATATAGTCACTTTTTCCTTTCCTTTTACCCTCTGACATTGGGATTAACACATAGCTCTTAAAATTGGTATGTTAATTTCCAAGCTTTAGTTTTATACAACATAACTTGTCATAAAGTAACAAACACTTTTAAGCATATTAATATAAATCGGACTTTAAGTATGTTATGTGTTATATAAGCAACCCTTGAATGACCTGAAATGGATGTGTGTGTGTGTGGTAGGGTAGGAGTAATTACAAAAGTAAAATGGAGTGACCTAAAAGCACACTACACAAAGAATCAGAATACTTTTTATTTGTGCAATCAGAGGAAATTTTCTATTTCAATAATGTTTTTATTTTTATACATTGCCTGATCATCCAAGAAATGATGAGACAAAAACTGAGCATCTAGCCTCTACTCCTTAATTTGAAATTAGCTTCTAAAAATAGTTTTGTTATAATCCTCTCTTGAAAATGTTCGCACACAAAAATGTAAAAATAAAACATTTTTTTTCTTTATTGTTGAGAGTATTACAGGTGTCCCCCTTTTTCCCCCCATTGCCCTTCTCTACCAGGTTCCCACTCCACCCCAGGCCTTTACCACACTATTGTTTGTGTCCACGGCAATGCATATATGCATATGAGTTTTTCGGTTAATCTCTTCCCACCCCCCTCACCCTGTTCCTTCTGAGATCTGTCAAACTGTTCCATGCTTCTATATCTATAACATTATTTTGCTTGTGACTTTATTTCGTTCATTAGATTCCACATATAAGTGAGATCAAGTGATATTTGTCTTTCTCTGACTGGTTTATTTCTCTTAGAATAATCATCTCCAGGTCCCTCCATGCTCTCTCAAAGGGTAAGAGATCCTTCTTCTTTATAGCTGCATAGTATTCCATTGGGGTAAATGTCCCACAGCTTTTTTATCCACTCATCTACTGATGGGCCCTTGGGCTGTTTCCAGATCTTAGCTATTGTAAATAATGCTGATATGAATGTAAGGGTGCATATATTCTTTCTGATTGGTGTTTCAGGATTCTTAGGATATATTCCTAGAAGTGGGATCACTGGGTCAAAAGGTAGTTCCATTTTTAATTTTTAAGGAAACTCCATACTGTGTTCCACAGTGGCTGCGGCAGTCTGCATTCCCACCAGCAGTGAACTAGGGTTTCCTTTTCTCCACATTCTCACTAGCACTTGTTGTTTATCAATTAAATGTTTTTCCATTTCAAATTTAATTTCTAGATTTCATCTTGTGCCTACTCACATAGCATGGAAATCTAGCTCTAAAAGATTAACTACCATGCTTCTATGTCACTGAATCTATTTTGTTCATCAGTTTATTATGTTCTTTAGATTCCACATACAAATGAGATCATGTGATATTTGTGTTTCTCTGCCTGGCTTACTGACAAATCTCAGAGGGAAAAAGGGAGTAGGTCGGTGGGTGGGTGGGGAGAGATTAACCAAAGAATTTATATACATATATGAATAACCATGGACACAGACAATAATGTGGTGAAGGCTTGGAGTGTCGAGGGGTGGATGTGGAGTAGAAGGGGTCAATGGAGAATAAAGGGGACAACTGTAATACTTTCAACATTAAAGAGAAATTAAAAAAAGAATAACTTAAAAACTAGACACTTTATCCTTTCCCTCAAGTAAAGATGAAAGTACAAAAGTCAAAAGAAATTTAAAATGAAAAAGAACAAACATAAGTGTATTATGAGTAAAGATGGGAACCTACATGGACATCAACCAGCAACTTCTGATCAATTGTAGAATAAGGAGGTGATGACTGGGACCTTCTCCCAGTCACTGGACTCTCTTCCTTGGAAGATTCTGTGGAATGTCAAAAAGTCATTAGTAACAGTGGTGATCGTAGTTGTGACCTTCATATTTATAGTGTACCAGTTCTATCTTTTGGCATTTTTCATGTAGACTTTCCCTTCAGGAAATACCACCTGATAAATTCCCATGGGGCTAGGATTCTAGGTTCTGTTTTCAGTGACGGTGAAAGGCTCAAGGTTTGTACCTTTTGTAGGGCTATATGGCTATTCTTTATTTCCTATTTATTGAATTTATTGGGGTGACACTGGTTAACAAAATTATACAGGTACATGGTTATTCTGTTTTCAATATTAAGGGTGCACTAGCTAAGTGCATTTTTGTCTGTTTAAGGAGGTATACAGTAAGACTGGTAGACAGATAGTTTCATTAAAATAAAGAATATATTAAAAACAGGAAGAGATGGGTGGTACCACTGGCCTCCCATAATAACCAATACAAAAGGAATCCAACAGTGTATTAGAAGAGAGATTAGAAAAAACTCTCAAGAGGGGAGTTGACTGCAATCATTATCATGCCATTTCCACTAAAGGATATTACCTTAAGTATTTCTATATAGGTGAGAAGTGAGCAACTGAAAGAGACAAAACTTAGCCCTTTTAATAAATCTGGGAACCTTCCTATAGTGGTACTGTGCAATAGAACTTTTTTCAGCAATGGTAATGTTCTCCTATTACTGTCCTATACAGTAGTCAGTAAGCACACATGACTTGAGCATTTGAAATATGGACAGTGTGCCTGAGGGGTTGACTTTGTAATTTTATTTTCATTTTAGTTTTAATTTTAATAGTCACATGTGGTTAGCTGCTATCACAATGCATAGCTCAATTTTATAGCATAAATATTTCTTTTTAAAATGCAATTTTACCTGGATTGGCAGTCTGGATTTTTGAGATGAAGATTGATGGTATAGTAACTAACACCTGTGATTAAAATCCAGTGGGAATGCTTAGGGTCAAATATCAGTAGCTCTGGGGGAGCATACTTTGAAAAAGCTTCACTAAGGGGACACTCATGTCCCTGTTTATTGTTTTTGTGCGATTGATTTTAAAGATAAATAATACTATCCCACTTTAACTTGCAGCATTGGTATATATAGTCAAAGTACTGGCATTACAACTCCAGAAAACATGTATTTGCATACACTGCTATCTTTTGAGAATATAACCCTGAATACACCCTACAATTTGTGTCTGCATCTTCTGATACTGTTGTACATTTGCAGTTTCTTATCTTTCTGCAGGAGACCATTTTCTCTCAGGTTTCTTGGTGTGCTATTAAGCTAAATAGAAAGATTGGGTGAGTGTTTGAGATTTTTGAGGCAATTTTATAGTATGGTGCTCTCCTTTCCTGCATGATGAAGTATGCAATTTCATGGGAACTTAAAATGGTCTATGTGGCACACACAATAAAACAATAGAATTTCAGAGCTGAAAAGAACTTTAGCTATTATCTACACAGATGCTATCCATCCCCTTTTCCCTCTAACCACTCTTCAGACTGCTTTGGGGCTTAATCCAAAATTTCCTTATTTCAAAATAGGTGATAGGAATAAAAACCTTAAACTTCCGTTGTTTGCCCATTATTAACCAAATTGCCCTAGGTAAACCAGAAAGATTCTGGGGGGAAAATTCCTAAAGTTGCTCTTCATGCAGGTTTATCTTATTTCTTACAAGATAATATTTCTGCATGAGGGGTCTCTACTGTTTAAAAGGATTCTGCCGTTATCTGAGTATCCTAAGAAGAATGAGGTTTTAAAGTTCATGTCTTTCAAAATCTGATTTTACACCTATATACCCTTTTAATTATTAACACTTTAATAAAATCTGTATGCTCCATTTTTACAGATACCTTGGGGACTCAGGTATTTTGTCCTTGCTTAACTTACTTAGATTGCTTAAAAGTAGATAATGCCAGATTTTATGACCCGAGGCCCAACTTTTGCCTTTGTTTACTCAATATTTCACAAATCTATAATTAACTTAAACTCTCTCAAAAGCACATCATAAGCCTGGCTGGGCATAACTCAGTGGTTGAGCAATGACCTAGGATCCAGGAGGTCGCGGTTCGATTCCCGGTCAGGGCCCAGGCCCAGGTTGCGGGCTCAATCTCCAGTTGGGGGCGTGCACGAGGCAGCCGATCAGTGACTCTCTCATCACTGATGTTTCTGTCTCTCTCTCTCCTTTCCTCTTTCTGAAATCAATAGAGATATGTTTTTTAAAAAGTGCGCATCATAAAATAAACCACCTATTTGAAAGTCATATCAGACTTTGAGAAGTTATTTTCTATGATTTTATTGATTAATTTTTCATGTATTTTGAGTAAACTCATCAATTTGTAACATTTATAAATGTTTATGATGAACTTTATATCTTTTACTTCAGGAGGTGAAATAACAAACTGATAAATAAAACACATGCTCACAACTACTTCATCTAATATTCCCATATACTAAAGATAGCCTATAAATTTAAGCTCATTGGAGAGGCCTCTCCCAAGTGCCTTTCCCATATATTTCACACATATTATAGAAACTAAAGTAGACACACCCCGCCTCCCTAGACACATTCGTAGCTACTACTCAAGTAAAAGAAGAAATTTTTGAAAAATTAATTTCCATTTCTCATAGGTCACCACTGACTACCCAATTGCCAAATCCAATGGCCTCCTGGTGTTAATACTACTTAGACTCCCTGACATTTTGATTAATTTCCTGATGAAATTATTTCTTCACTTCTGCAATATAAATTGTGAATCATTAGCTCTGTGTTTTGAGTGTTTGTGCTTTGAATCACCTGATGTTGCTGGGCAATTCTGAGGATATTTCGAACTCCTTTGTCTGGTGTCAACGGGCTTCTGAGCTTGTTCCAAAAGAGACTGCTGAGGAACACTAATGAAAAGACAGAAAAGTATGTGCCATGTCCTAACATTCACAAAGGGAATGTATAAATCAACATCAAGACCAACAAAAAGTTTTAAGTATATGGGTATATACCAAACTGGAAAGAAGTAGAGCTTAAATAATATTTTCCAATTTCCATTTTCCTCCAAACTTGCTATTTTATCTAGAACAAAGAAGCAATTTCCAGAATGTAAAAAAGTGTCCCCATACAGTTATGTGTTTCTTTCACATATCATATTTACTTCTAAAATTCCTATAAATTTTCTTTAAGCAAGTATTCAGACATTAATAAAGTAATGCAGCAATAAACATAACTTTATAGTGTACGGTGAGGATTTCAACATGATAAAAACGCTCAGTAATTGTTATGTCAAATATTCCACTATTATCATCCTGGTTTAAAATGCTTAGAATCATGATTTTCAATGTCCTCTTCCAGATATAGATAGATGGATGGATGGACACAGATAGGATGCTTTAATTTTTACTATTCAAATTCAGGGAGTATTTAGAAAGATTTTTTCAACCAGTGCTGCTAAATTTTACAGTTGCTTTGGAATTTCTGCATAAGGACTATGGTTATTGATTTAAGAATGGAACAGACAAGAGTTTTTCTATGACCCAAAATTTCAGGAAAGACTCAAGTTTCATTTAAATTAATTTTATAAATTTAGCCATACTTAAAGTTAATATATTTGTTATTCATAAATTCAAAACTCCTTTTGTAACATGATCAACCAATTCCAGTTTAACAGCAAGAACAACATATATATATATATATATATATATATATATATGCTTTTATTAAAGTCATACCATGTGGCACTAAAAACAGATACACAAAACTAAAGTGGTTCTTTTCTCTCTTTGTGGTCAGAAGGACCATAAAAACTCACGCACTGAATGCAGAGAAAGAAAAATTTCCCAACTAGCTTTCAAATTTTCCAAGGTTTCTACACATAACTTATATCCAAGGACATAAATATATAGATTTTTAAAATATAACAAGATAGGAATATACATACTATATACTATCAACTCTATGCCATCTGGACATGCTGTCCATTATCTTAAATACAGTCAGTGCTCAATAAATATTTACTGAATGACTGAGTGAATGAATATAGGCTAAGTTGTATCCATTACAAATTGCGGTTGGAGGAGGTGTGATTTTTCAAGGAAAATCTACTTTTGATTTAGTTTTTGAATACAACATCTAAAATATAAATCATGAACTTCGAAAATTACTGAAATTCACCAGTATTACAGAGATAAGAAATACAGTGACTGGTACAAACTATCATTGATATAAAGTTGAGTTTTAGATCTGATTTTCCCTATAGATCATTTCAGGCTTGCACATTTTGTGTCATTAGCTTCTGAGGTTAGGGCTTATTTATGTGTATATTTTATCATATAGTACATGATAAAATTTGTATTTGAAGTACATGATACAAATGAAATTAGACTTGTTTTTATTGTAAATTACTAATAAAAAGCTGTCAAAGAATTCATTGCTGTTACTTTTATTAAATTGGGTATCTTACCAGCTAATTATCAAACTAAATGATGCTGAGAGTGCGTACATCTGAATATGAAAGATCTAGTTAATGGATCATTGCAATTAAGGTTTTAAATATAGGCCGTTGATGATGATGTTGTTATTGATATTCTAGTTTCAACTTCACACAGAACTTAGTGTTGAGTAAATAAGCTTTAATTTTCCATGTGATAGTAAATAGTGAATTAAAAAATCAGAGACACATACCTTGAAGAGAACTTCACATGGTGTGCATGATCCTGGTTATAAGGTGAAGAAGTAGATCTTTCTTCAACCTTAAAGACACAATGCAATACTTTGATACAATTCTCCATCATAAATTCTTTTGAGTTTAATTTATGGATAAATGTATTTCTTCATGTAGAGATATTTTCCTAAAAATACAACTTATAAAATCTAATTTTTAGAAATGATTTATATTTTCATAATTACTTATAACGTTAGAACTGCTTATCCATAATTTCTGATGATAGCCTTAAATTTAGTATAATAGATTCTGGAGATCATATAACCAAACACCCTCATTTTGTTATTGAGAAATCTGTAGCCCAGAAAGGGAAAATTTCTTTTTAAAGATTTTACATCAAGTCAAAGAATATCTACTATCAGAATATAGGTCTTCCAATTGCTAATTTAATGTCCTTTCTATGTTTTCACATTACTTTTTATATCAAGCCCAAAGTTCCCACTCAGAATTTGAGTTCAAATTTCTCACTCACTCACCCTTTTAAACTAATCCTAGATTTTCAAAAAGTATAACACACACACATACACATCATTACAATCTCTTGAGTCAAAAGTGTCCCATTTTTTAAAAAGTGTTTTTCAATTTACAATTTGACTGAAATGACAGTCTTCCAAGTACTTTTTTCAAGTCTAAATGAATTCATTTGAATTGTATTAGTTATTCATTTATTTAATACAGCAAAACACCCTAAAAAAGCATATATAATATGCCAGCTTCCACCAGTGGGGCAGATTTACTTTCCACTAACATTTCCTCATTTAGTTTTACACCACTGGCTTTCTTCTCAAAATAGTTTTTAGCTACCCCCCAAAATAGGTCATTTTGACATTCAACAAGGCAGTCAGACTAGATTCTTTAGAAAGGAAAATTCGAGTGTTACAATTTTTAAAAAATCTGGCATTTTCATGCTGATAAAAATCACTCTATAGTTTCTAGAAACTGTCCTAACCTTACTACACTATTTTTTTCTCTCTATAGTTACTTACCAAGATTGTCTTACACTACAACAGAGAGACAGATAAGAAATGAAAAATATCAGTTGTTCACATGTTTTGCTAATGAGTTTTTCCAAATCTAACCAGGTATTTGGCAGTATGCAGAATAAGCATCTGACTGACTTTTTCCACTTTTGATTCAAATAGCTGGCATCATATTGACCCAGGCGAGGCCTCTTAGTTCATGAAGCTGATCTCAGAAAGTTTATTGACACTAGTAAACCAGAGGCCAAAATTACATAGAAAAGATAAAGGCCAAAAATAAGAAAGGCTAATGTTTAATATGAATTGGCCATATTTGGTCTGAAAAATGGGGAGAAGATAATGAATAGTAAGAATAGCATATGCTAAGGCAAACCAATCACAGCTCATTGTATTTCCTGCTTTAGGTGTCATGCTTAAGGTAATAATTACTACCTGAGATTAAGAGTAAAATCATCATTTTATAAGGTAGAAAGGGAGACATATTGCTGCTTGTAACTAAATAATACAATCTAGCTTCTGCTTCTTTTGCCTGTGGTTAGTATTTACAAAACAATACTCACTTCAGAAGACTGTTGGTATCACAAAAAACATATTTAAAAAGGATAATTGTCCATGACAGATGTCACAGTAGACTGCTGTGAAGTGTTCTGAAGGAAGAAATGTAGTTACCTGGGGCCACTGGGCTGATTAAGACCAACAGTGAAACTCCTGGCCCACTATCAGTAAGGCAAGGACTTTTGAGTTTTCACCCATCCACCTAGTCATCCCTAGTAACCAAGAACTTTATAGATGGCTAGCTGTTAGAAATGCTGGCTATGATGATACTACCTTGTACATACAGGCATTTAAATTGCAACTTGAGCCTCACCAATACCATATGCTAAACAGCTATTAGTATAGTTGTGAAAACAAAAGCCAACCTGGACACCAGGACTGATTTACTTACTCCCCAAAGTGTAAGAAAGTAAACCACAGGTTAGATGAGCCAGACCCTGTTGTAAACTACATCCCAGAACAGAGATGATCAAGGAAAATGATACATATGGCTGGGTGAGAAGGGCGAAGGGATTAAGCACAGAAAAAAATGAAAGACTCATGGACACAGACAACAGCATGGTGACTGCCGGCGGAAAGGGGGGATGTGAAGGACATAGAAGAAAGTAAAAGGGGGATAAATGGTGATAGGAGATTTAACTTGGGGTAGTAAACACACAATATAATACACAGATGATGTATTGTAGAATTGTGTACCTGAAACGTGTATAATTTTATTAACCAATATTACCCTAATAAATTCAATAAAAAAGAAAGCAGAAAGAAAAAAATAAAATTATCTTATATTTTAAAAAAGAGATCCTGAGACCAAATACTTTAAGAACCACTGTTCTAGGCACTTATTCATGACAGTTATTGATGTTATAAGCTGAACAATCAATCAAATTTTATAAGCAATGCTTTCACTTAAAAAATTGACTGACAAGATAAACCATGATTGTTCAACTTGGGTATGTGGCAGACATTTTACTTATAATCAGTGAAATAAGCTTGTCAATTCAAGGAAAAAACAACTAACATTGTTAGCAATGATAAAAATGAGCTTTCAGTGAGAATTAAAAATTTATGCCCAGCCAGGCGTGGCTCAGCGGTTGAGCGTCAACCTGGGATCCAGGCAATCAGGGTTCAATTCCCGGTCAGGGCACAGGCCTGGGTTGCGGGCTCGATCAATGACTCTCTCATCACTGATGTTTCTATCTCTCTCTCCCCCTCTCCTTTCCTCTCTCTGAAATCAATAAAGATTTATTTTTGGGAAAAAAAAAAGAATTAAAAATTTAAACTCATATCTGTCACCATGAACTTTACAGTTTATCAATACTCAATAATATTTATGATGAAAGTGATGGTGATATTAATAAATGCTGGTTTTTGATGGTGTATAATGAAATATATTGTGTAAAAATTTGGAAAGATCTACATAAATAGTGAACCAATATTTTCCAACTGACCAATATATAAAGAAACAAAATTGTGCATGAAAAAAACATCTATTTATAGCACATAACAGACCAATAGATTTTAATGTTACCAAATATACAAAATTTCATTTATATAGTTTTAGATTCCACTTCTCCAAGGTTTTTGTTTTTTTGAGATTTTATTTATTTATTAAATTTATCTTTATTGTTGAAAGTATTACAGATGTCCCACTTTTCCCCCATTGACCCACTCCAACC
Organism: Miniopterus natalensis; assembly: GCF_054644295.1. Taxonomy (NCBI): domain Eukaryota; kingdom Metazoa; phylum Chordata; class Mammalia; order Chiroptera; family Miniopteridae; genus Miniopterus; species Miniopterus natalensis. The sequence goes on from NC_142103.1 coordinate 26,176,639, forward strand.
TACCCTCACACTACACTATTGTCTGTGTCCATAGGTTATGCATATATGCATATAAGTTCTTTGGTTAATCTCTCCCCACTCACCCACCCTCCCTTGCCTTCCCTCTGAAATCTGTCAGTCTGTTAGAGAAAAAGAACAACTCCAATTTTTGTGTATTATCAAAGAATATCTGCAATTATCTGAAAAAGCTATGAAAATTTTCAAACTACCTTTATGTGAGAAGCCAGTTTTTATTCATATATTTTGACCTAAAAACATATGGCAACAGATTAACAGATATGAGAATCCAGCAAGCAAAATGGATAATAGTTATTTTTCATTAAAAATTGTTTCTTAGGTTAACATGTAATAGTTTTATTATTTTTAAATAAATTAATAAATATTTTAATTTTTTGTTTCAATTTCTAATACATTAAATATTGAATGTCACAAATCACATAAAGAAAAGTGTTTTGGTTCTGCAATTTTTAAGAGTATAAAGAGATCCTGAGACCAAAAAGTTTAAGAACCACTGTTCTAGGCACTTATTAATGTCACAGCAAATAATATTGAGAAACTTACCTCATTTCCTTCAGGATTTCGGATGTATGGCTGCAATGGTTCTACTTGGACTTCAGCCTGAATTGAATGAAATACTTCATCATTGTCTGATGATTCATCTTCTTTGTCCTTTTGAAACAAAAGGAAAATAAATATTTTAATTTTTGTTAAAATGCAAATTATAGGAGCAACCTTATCAGACTGATATATAATGTAAATGAATAATTTTCAAATATTAAAATTGACTTAAACCAGTAGTTTTTACTAGTTTTTGGTTCTGGGTCTCTTTCAGAATCTGAGGAATGCTACAGATTCTCCATAGAAAACTGCATATAGATACACATGTCTGCCTATATTTCCAGGGGAATCTTGCTTGATCACTTGCAGCTCACCCAGATTAAGAATCTGTGGATTCACAAAGATATATTCACCCTTATGTTCACTGCAGCATTATTCACAGTGGCCAAGACATGGAGACATTCAAAGTGTCCTTTGATAGATGATTGGGTAAAGAAGATGTGGTACATATATACAACGGAATACTACTCAGTGATAAGATGAAATACTGCCATTTGCTGCAACATGGATGAACCTTGAGAGTACTATACTAAGTGAAATAAGTCAGTCATAAAAAGCCAAGAACCATATGATTTCACTCATATGTGGGGTATAAAACTGAAACTCATAGGCACAGACAACAGTATGGTGGTTACCAGAGGGAAGGGGGTAGAGGGATAGTAGAGGGTAAAGCGGGCCAGATATATGGTGATGGAAGTTGACTTGACTTTGGGTGGTGATCTCACAGATCATGTATGATAGAAATGTATACTTGAGATCTATATGATCTTATTAACCAATGTCACCCTAATAAATTAAAAAAAAAAAAAAAGAATCTCTGGTCTAAAGCTTAACTTACAACCCCAAACTGTCATGTTTAGTATGCATTGATAACTACAAAGTTTAGTCCTCTTGTGCAATGGAAGTTCTGTAATACAGCAGTGCAAATATTTCTCCCTAACTGAGCCCTGAAGTTTACAAAAGTTTCTGTTTTCCCATTTATCCAGTCAATATTATTTCTTCTACTCAAAGAGAGCAATGAAAATGTGTTTGTTTTTTTTTGTTTTTTTTTTTTTTTTTTTGCTTCTGGTGGGTTGAAGCACTCATATATGTCTCTAAGTGCTAATAAATTTTCAGGTATTTCAAAAGACCTATGACTTTGACTACAGTAACAATAATGTACTTTTCCTTTGTTTTCTTTAGCAGTCACACATAAAGATATGAATGCCTGTACAAGATCCTAGAGTCATGAGATTAGTAACTGTTACTTATTAACTTTTTCTTTGATTATAGAGTCGTTTCTCACACATATGTTCAAAACATTAAATTACAATAAATACGTGCATAGAATACTAAGAGTTTTACAAAGATGCATAAAAGTCTTTTTTACTAATGCAAAACCTATTAGATTCAGTTATTACTAGGGCTCATTGAGAATAGTCATTAGCAATTTAGATTAGCAATTTGCCCAATTTCAGGGCAAATACCACCATTCTGGACTCATATCTCCTCTTCTATCTGTTTTTTTTTTCCTCCCTGTCTCTCATTTTTTGGGATTAGATATCCATTTCCTTTTTTGGGCTTTTCTTCTCTTGCTGCTGTCTTTATTTATTTATTTATTTATTTATTTATTTATTTATTTATTATTTTTAAATGAGAGAATGATTGAATTAATGTGCTGGATGGGAGATAAGTAGATGGAAGATTTTTTTTCTAATATGTCTTTATTGATTTTAGAGAGAGGAAGAGAGAAAGATAGAAACATCAATGATACAGTCATTGATCGGCTGCCTCCTGCATGCCCTCTACTGGGGATGGAGCCTGCAACCAGGGCACGTGCCCTGACCATGAACTGAACCTTGACCTCCTGGTTCAGAGGTCGATGCTCAACTGCTGAGCCATGCTGGCTGGGCTCTTGCTGCTTTTAATTTTGCTCATGTTAAATATATCAGGGAAATAACATTTGTTCAATTGGCTCAATGGGCACAAACCAAAAGACTCCGTTGACCAGACATTCAGACAAAGTCCATTTTTAATTATTACATTAATTATTATTAGATTAAATGGGTGTTGATACCAGGGTTTAATTTGGGATCCTCACAATGACTTCTTTTTATGTAAACAGATGCTTTGAAGTATTGGAAAATAAATTTTCTCCTAATCTTGTTGACCTCATTAATTTTCTCATGAAGCCCACAAACCCTTCATTGTCAGATCAGATTTGTCACATTGAGATCATCAACTTCAGCCAAATTATATCCACTTATATTACAGAATTTTGAAAGAACAAAGTTTTGTTGACTATTCTAAAATATGATAGAGATTAACATCATGTGTCCCACATTTTGAAAGATTGCAAAGACAAATTTGTAATGTGTCATGTTCTACGCAGCCATTTCATTTATTAATTATGTAAAATGGGTGGAAAATTAGTGAGACAAGTCAAACATATAGTCAGTGTATATGGTTTAGAAACTGATTTCCCTTCTCATTTTAAGCTTGACTTAAACACCTTGAAGTACAAAAATTAGTGCAATTCACTTAAATGGTACAGTTAAGCATTCCATGAAAGGAAAGAACAAAAAAACTAATTTAGATATTAGAAGAACAAACAAAAAAAGTTAGAAGAAAGAAATAAAAATTGTTTTTTTTTTACTTGTTTTTGAGTTTATTTTTAATACATTATATTGGAAAGCTTTTAAAAAATTTATTGAATTTATTGGGGTGACACTGGTTAATAAACGTTATATAGGTATTGGATAGTTTGAACTTTGAAAGTAATTTTTAAAGATCCAACTAATGCATAACCCATAGACATGGACAACAGTGTGGTGTTGGCCAGAGGGAAGAGGGGCAAGGGCAATGGAGGTGGGCAAAGGGGGGGATAATGGGGACATTTGTAATAGTGTAAACAATAAAAATAAAGTTAAAGAAGATCTAACTAGTAATTTTAAATATGTGTATGATGTCCTTTTATTAGTTAAGGGAATAATAGTTAGAAAACTAATAATTAAAGCTATATTTCTACAGAGATATTAAGCAATTACCTGGATCATTCAAGCAAATTTTTCTTTCTCAAATTAAGTCACAATTATCTGGAAATTTCAGGATCATTTATATAAAGCATAAATTATTTAGCTAAACTTCTCTGAGACACAAAGAATATTTATCTCATTTGGTTTTACAGAGGGAAAACGTAAGTGTGAAGAAGCATATTTTCTCTGCATATTTCACTCAGTAAAAATATCAGAATCTCTTACACTTGCAACTTGTCTCAGTTCTTCCTCGTGTTGATTAAAGATATCCTCCCATCTGCGTTGGCGCCTTCGCCTGCAGGCTTCTAAATCTGAGAGCTCAAACTCTTCAGGTCTCCGTAATAACTTTGCCCGGAACCTCTTTGGTGATAATCTTTTCGCCAATGCCTGCCTTAGACTAGAAACCTTTGATTTTTTCTTCTGTGCCTGTTCTGGTTGAGAGTAAAACATGTTTGATGACAAGTTTTCCATCAGGGTTTGCAGTGGTCCAAGTGGCTTTGAGTTATGTGAATTTGGAGCTCGAAGTAAGTTTCTTGATAGTCCCTCTATCAGTGCTTGAACTGAGCCAACTGCCTGTGGGGGCTCTGGTGCCTGGGCTTGTGCCTGAGGTGACTCTTTGGTTTGTCCTTCTACTGGAATGAGCACCTGAGTATCCAAATGTAGTGGCAGCAACACATGGTGGTTCTGTGACAGCAGAGGCAAGAACACCTGGGCATGTATGTGTAATGACTCTGGTTCTTCTGCCTCACTTTCTGCCTGTGTGGGCTCAGCAGCCTGTTCCTGTACCTCTGGCTGTTCAGGTACCTGATTCTGCTCCAGCTGCTGTTCAGGTATCTGGTTCTGCCCTTGCTGTTGTTCAGGGGCTTGGCCTTGCCTTTGTTGTTGTTCAGGTACCTGATCTTGCCCCTGAAATTCCTCTGGTACCTGGTCCAGATCCTGTGGCTCTTCTGATGCTTGAGGCTGAGCCTGAGCTTGCTGGTCTTTGGGTACCTGGGCCCGTAGTTGAAGAGGCCTAGGTGCCTTAGCCTGAGCCTGTGGTGGCATGAGCATCCAGGCTGCCCTCCGTAGTCGGGGAGGTGCTTTAATCTGCATCTGTAGGGGCCTAGACTTTTTAAACTTAACCTGAGCCTGTAGTGGCATGAACACCTGAGCTGCCCCTCGTAGTCGCTGAGGTGCCTGGGCTCGCCCTTGTAGAGACCTAGGTGCATTGCCCTGAGCCTGTAGTGGTTTGAACACCCTGGCTGCTCCCTGTAGTTGCTGGAGTGCCTGGACCTGTGGGTCTTCTTGATCAGGTAACCACCTTGGCTGAGAGGGTTCTCCATGCAGGACTCTAAGTGGTCTGCATCTACTGCTGGTAGGCAGTCTCAGAAGCTCATGGGTACAACAAGGTCCTCTAGAAACGAAAATGCAAACGTTTGCCATACAATTAGAACTGTCAGTGGAGGAAGCCATTCAGGGGAAATGTTTTTATTTTAAAAGATAAATATTTTCTGTACCAAAGATATTGTTAGTATATATTTCTTGAATTATTCCAGTAATGTCTAAAATATTATTTGTATTACTAATATACTCAATATTAATGGTCTGATAATTTACTTGATCATTCTATTGTTAGAAATTAAAGAATCTTTTAATAGTAATCAAACACTTTCCTCAACATTTCCACACAAATATCTCTTGAAAATAGAGATTTGTTATTTGTTGTATGAGAAGGGATTAATTTTTTCTGAGTCAAATACAACAGTATGGAATTCTGTCTTACATGAATTGCTAACATCAAATTCTATATGTAATTTGTCTAACGCACCTGAATCTTTTCATGGTGTACTGCTCCTTAATAGCTTCTTCTCTTTCAAAGATCAGAGGTATTCCTTTTTATGAAAGAAAAAATAATTCATAACAATCAGCAGAGATTAATGTAATCCAGCTAATCCAACTTTCACCCTCTATTGCTCAGGATGTTGAGTGCATTTAGAACAACAAGAAGGTAACCCTTCAAATCACATCTGGTTGGTGATGTAGATAATATTCAGGTTCTTAAATCCACTTTTGCAGCACAGAGTAGCTGTTCTATACAGACACAGGAAAGAAAATTTAGCAATCTGATTGCTACAATTCTAAAGAGTAAGAACTAGAAAGGCAAAGGAAGAAATGGACAAGAGAAACTCTAGATGGTTGGTGAGCATGGCTTACAGGTGTGTGTGCTCTAGATGTGAGGACTTTATAGTTTGGACCAACACCTATCTTTAGTCCTTTCAAAGAGGATTGAATATGAGGATAAAGATCTTCTGTCCTTTCAAGAAGGTGAAAAATCAAAATTCTGGGTTTCATATTTAATGCATTGAAAAGTTCAGCCTTTTTCTGTTAGCTGTGCTGTACTAAAATATAGGCACAAATGAGAGAGGCTTTTTTTTTTTTTTTTTAAAGCTATATTAAAGTGTTTAGGGCAATTATATTTACATCTTTCATGTAATCTTCATATGAATGTGACTTTTCCTGTTAACAGTTTGGAAAATTTGCAACTCTGGAAGTTAGCAAATCAAATAGATGTGGGGTCTTCCTGCACTTGTTTGAGACTGGCTGGCTTTTGTGATGCTCATCCAATGAATTCTCCACCATGATTAAATAAATTAATTCTTGTTGCTTCTCACTCCAAAATAGGATACATATAGTTATGCAGATGAAAGAAGCTCCACTGCAATCAATCCTGAAGCTAATTTGAGAATGCCTGCTATATTTTTCAGGTTCCCCCTTTTCCACTGTATCACCACTCTCAACTTTCTCTATGGGGCCCCAAATTAAATGTGGAATATTCCATACAACCTATACGGTAGAATTCCCTAAGTGGATTCCTCTGGATTTGATGATAATCCATCTTGCCATTTTTGGTATTAACATATAGAAGCTTACTTTTATTTGTATAAATTAGTTCCTTTAATTACATTTTATAGTTGGAGATTAGTGCATAAAACAAACTTTGTATGGTGCACAGATTTCAAATTTTAAAGTCAATAAATGGTTAATTACAAAGCCGTTTATCTCATTGGAGTTAATTAAAATGTCAGCCAAAAAAACCCCAGTAAGATATAGATTTTATATTTTTATTTACATTATTTCTTTAGCTAGGAGTTTAAAAAAAAATAAAATTGGCACATCCCAAAATTCTTCCTGAGTCTTTTGAGGTGTTTGTAAATATGAATGCTTGCCAGTTGTAACTGGCCAGAGATAATGAATTAAATGCACATGGCACATTAGTAGGAAAACTAATTATTGAGGGCATCAGAACTTTTACTTTCAGCTTAATTCTTAAAAAAAGATATTTTTCCTGAAAAAAAAAAAAAAAAAGAGTAAGTTCCACTTGCACCTGAATAGTCATTCCAGTAAAATGAAAGTTCATATATACTACCTTTTTTCTGTCTCTTTTTAATGATTCCAGTAAGATGCTTCTTTAGTGACTCAATAATATGTCCTTCATTTTTTATGTTCCGAACAAATGGGTGATGAAGCATATTTGCAGAAGTGGGACGAAATAAGAAGTTTTTTATCATGCATTTTTCCATGAAGTTGTGGAACTTGCGAGACCTAAAAGACATGAGTCAAAGAGATGAAAGAGCATTCTCAGTCCTACCACACCCACCCACATGCCACTATGAAGGTCATATTTGTGGAAAGAGTTGCCTCTCACTATAATTGTCTTTTCAATTGCTAAGTATCCTGCAGTTTGAAAATATACATTACACAACAATGTCATTCAAACCCCAGAGGTGATCAGAGTTATTGGCATTTTCTACCGAAATAATAGTAGAAATTTCAATGAGTACAGAAGTATGTATGTACATGGTAAAAAGTCAAGTGGTGGAATGGCAATTAAGTGGTTAGTGTAATAAATGTAGACCATGAGACTAGATTGGTCAGCCCACAGCAGTCACACTTTGAAATCTGAATGCTTCACTTGACTATATAGACTTTGAACTACAGAAGTTTAGGTATAATGATCCCCCAAAATGGGTGTTACTGAGACTAACTAACTTTATAAAATGGCCCATGAAATCAGATGTGGACAGAAAGCCTGTATCTGTGGGAAGGGTTAAACTGAATCACAAGCAAGAATGTTAGTGATCAAATCACAGTCACCACTTCTACAAGGGCAAGCAACCATAATAAACAAGAATGTCAAGTACTAGATCAAAAAGCTTCATTGAAAACTGTTCCCAAGTTTAGTCGGCCTGGGAGAAAAAGTCTTCTTTTCTAGGTCTCTGGATGTTTAGTTTAATGGGCCAAACAACTGGATTGTGTGTCACAATCACTGACTGCCTGTCTAGGTACAGTGAAAAGTGCTACAAATGGTTTCCATTGGTCCATCCCATTACTGGAGAAACAACTGAATACACCATTAATGTCAGGACTATACTAGTTTTTTAAAGAAAACTGGTCATTTAGACCCCCACTCTTAAGATATCGAATTTTAGGAAATATTGTCCAAAAAAGATGTTGAATCAGGACTGAACAAATGAATTAAAACTTCTCTGCTAAATAAAAAATATCAAGTTAATGTGTTTGGGAAATTAAGTCATTCATCTTTACCATCCACTGGATTTGACTTTGGGAGCAGATTCCCGCAAAATAACGAAGAGGGCTTCCAAGGGCTGAAGGTTACACAGCGCTGCAAAGGAAAATAGATAAGTTTAGAATGAATGAGAAGGGTAACTACAGAGCACACTCCTCATTCTGGAAGGAATTCTAAGGGTTCTTTCATATGTCATTGAATAGACACTAAGGAATAAATAGATAAAAAATATGTAGTTCAAGAAAACCTCACTTTAAAACAAACAGTCTTTTATACAAGATCTTAAAGCTTCACTGTTGCCAGATGTGACAAATAAATAAGAAATTACACTAGATAATATTTTGAAATATGTGACTGATAACATATCTATAGAAGGAAACCAAACATGGAGACAAAGCACTCTTTTGTGTTTTTGTATTGTAGCTATCTATAGTTGTAAAATCAGAATATGTAATTATAAACTGAAAAAGTCAACCAAACTAGTAGCTAAGCAGAATAATGTATAAAGATGATTTAGTAGTCTAAAAAGATGAGAAGAATCTGTTTTGGAAGGTGACAGTCCTATGAAAAGAGGTAGATATCGTATAATTATCTGTTAAGAATACTCTTCCTAGAGTAAGATGACCTGGGTTCAACTAGTAGCTCAGCATTTGTGACCTTGGGAAAATTACTTAACCTATCTATGTTTCATTTTCTTCATTGGAAAAACAGGAAATATATCAATAATTCCTTCAAGGAGTTGCTGTGAGGATTAAATGGCAACCTACAAATAAAAGTGTCTGGCACAGATTAGGCACTTAATAAATATAAGCTATTGGTATAATAAATTACCAAATTACTGGACTTTCACTTGCTTTTTCAGATACAGAGCCCTACAAAGCAAAGTCTATTCCAATATATGCTATATAAATTTGTTACCTCATTGGTTTGAGAATTCTGCACTTTTCTATAAGCATTTGTGTGTCTCACTTCACTTATTTCCTCTTGTGTTTTGATTAAAGAAAACTAGCAATGTAAGGAATTCTCAAAGGAGAGCCATAGTGTAAATTTCACCTAACACTTCAAGTGTGTCATTCATGAGAGGACAATTTGATATTCATGACCCTTTAAAGTCATCCTTCCTCTTCCAAAATACATCTGCAGAAAAATTACAATGCTAAACTGGCCTCTCATAACAGTAGAAAAAACTCCCAGCGCAATTTCATTAAAGTGATATAAAGGCAATTGTTCAAAGGTCATTCTTTTGTTTCAATTACATGGGTATAAATTAATAGAAAGTGCAGGTTTATAATTGAGGGCAGAATGGGCTCCAAACTCAAAAGATCAGGGTCATATTTGACTGTCTTCGTTCCTTTACTGTGTCCAATCAGTAATCAGATTCTGTCCTTTAAATGTATTACAAATGAATTTGCACAGTATTAAGCAGTTGTCATTTATTAACATCTGAGCATCATTCAGTCAACTAACGACATCTTTAGGAGTCAAGATTTAGGGCATAGACTCAGTAGGTTTTCATTAAGGGAAAGAAGTCCACAAAGGAATGGAGCATAGGGTGAGTAAAAAAAAGCTATATCAAATAGCAATTGTGGAGTTTTCCTATATGGTATAATTTTAGGAATGCCAACAAATGCCCCCTTCACGCCATATCTCTTAACATTGCCTACATTTCACCATTACAGGATCATTCCTTTGAAATAGTAAACCTTTAAAGATACATCTCTTGCCTGGTCGGGTATGGCTCAGTGGTTGAGCATTGACCTAGGACCCAGGAGGTCGCAGTTCGATTCCTGATCAGGGCACATGCCCGGGTTGCGGGCTCGATCCTCAGTCGGAGACATGCAAGAGGCAGCCGATCAATGACTCTCATCATTGATGTTTCTCTCTCTCTCTCCCCCTCTCCCTTCCTCTCTATGAAATCAATAAAGATACATATATTAAAAAAAAAAAAGAAATACATCGCTTGATGGGCTGGAAACATTAAATTGGGAGTAATTTGAATTGATTTAAATAATGTGGCTTATTCCTACAATATGTTGAGATCTGAAGAAAAGTTTTGAATACTGAAAAAATGGGTATCCTAATGGGACAACATTAAAGTTCAGTCATGAGACAATAATGTAAACATTGATCTGTGTGTAAGGGAGGGACACAACAAGAAACAGAAGTAGGACTGTAAACAAGCATGGATGACAATATTAAAAATAATTTCTACAACATCAAGGGGAGTGCTAAAAAGACAAAAGTATAATTTAGAGTAAGGTAAATTGGCTGATGTAGATCCTTGAGAAGGAAGGAGAGTTGCAGTAAAACTGTCAACATGATCCTGCTTTTTCACTAGGCAACAATTTACTTTTCAAACAACAGCAAAGAAACTAAGAACTGCATCTACTCAATATTAATTGGCCTAAGATATTCTGATGTTTGAACAACTATTGGCAATGTTCTGACCTTGGTTTGGAGGCCTTCACATTGTTTGAATTCCTTCCCAGAACCCAAGGATTTAAGAAGGTCTTGGTGAGCAAGGGTCCATATCTTTTCTCCTCTGAGAGCTCCTATAGCACCTTTTCAATAAGAAGTTATTCTCCCTCTCTATTTACTTCTCTTGGAGAGACTCACCAAAGAAAGAAAAGAATTTTATTATCTGGACCTCAGAGACAATTATCACAGAACTGTTGCATCAGAAGGTCATCCCCTCTGAGATGGGAATTATAACCTGAAGGATTTGTGTCATTAAATCTGGTGAAAAACATTTTTTTTTTTTTTTAAGCAGTGTAGCTATTTCAAATTACTCATGACCGAAAGTCACACCATTCCAATTACTTTTCCAGGAATGTTGATCCTATTTTTTCTCATAAGAGTTAAGAATCTTTTGGTCTTCACTTGTCTTTTACAAGAACTTTGCCATTTGTGTACTCTGTGAAAACTTTTCTACACTCCTTCTCTGAGTTTGCTCATTACCCCTTTTCTCCAATAATTTTATACTCTTGAATAAAAAAATGAAACAAAAAAGTGAATTAAGAAATACAAATCTACAAAACGCAGGAAGTTAGATTTTTGAAGATAAGTGGTGAGAAACACTCAGAAACAGTAGAAAAAAATATACTGCTTGATGCAGTCATGAATCCTAACCAAATACATGCATCAATACTCATATGAAATATCATATAGTAAATTTAGAGAGAGAGTGAGAGAGGAGAGAGAGAGAGAAGAAAGAAAGAGAATGAGAAGGGGAAGTGAAAGAGGAGAGGCAGAGGGAGAAGAAGGAGAAACCTATTGCTCTATCTAAAGTCATCTAAGCATGTTTCTTTCACAGAGAAATAATTGAGTGGTGATGAACAGTAATATGCATTTTCCCAGTCTCATTTCAATTTTATATATGTAGCAAATATAATTTAATTTTTACTCACCCAACATAGATACTTTGTAGGTTTTTGGACACTAGAGGAGAGGCAGCAGCAACCTGATCTCCACATCTATCCAAGCTTTATACAAGGCCCCACTATGATATCCTGAGGGACACTAGCAATTCTTAACAATTATATTACCACTATTTCACCTCCTTGAACTTGCTCCCATTGGCCTTGAAATACATTGGAGCTTGTTGTGTGGACATTGTGCAGACGGAGCATGCAGGAACATAGGAACTGATAGGATCTGCTTGGGGAGGCAGAAGCAAGACAATCCAGTCCCCCTACCCACCTCCAAAAAACACACTCCAGGCATTTCTCTCACTTCTCATCCAACAATACCAAGAATGTGTTTATCATTCACATTTTTGTGTTTAGGTAATTAAGATAGCAAATATGCTCTGCTTGTGGGGCCATATATTATATGGTTGTCAATAATTTATACCCAAATTTACATTCCATTTTCTCTTTCTTACCAGAAAGCAGTGTCCTGAAACAGGATGCTGATAGATCATTTAAATAATGGGGAGAAGAGGAAACAAAAATAAATGGAGCCTTCTGAGTTCTTAAGGGTACTGGAATGGTTGGAAGGGGCAAGGAAAGCACCAAAGGTAAGCTGGACTGACTCCAAAGGGAAAAAAAAGCTTACTTTCCACCACTGTTGAGTATTGGCTCAATTCCAACCAACCACTGGAAGATTTTCTCAACTGTCACCATCTGAAGTAATAACAGTGTGTGACTGTAAATGTTCTGAAACCTAAATACTCCACCAGTCAATATTTTTTGAAATGCCTTTAGATTCTGGTGGGTGAGGACTGTCAGGGCCAAATACTATGGAGGCTAAATTGAAAGAATACTCAGTCAACCTAAAATGAGATACATAAAAGAGAAAAGCAAAATCTCTTTTTATAGGCATATCTGGCTATCCTGACTAGAGCATTTCGTAATTGTCAAAAAGGCCACCATTTATAGTTTGGCATATAGTGTGGTACAAGTGGCAGATTTGAACAATATGTTTCCCTAACTTTTAACAAACGTCAAATATTTTTACTCACGAGGAGCCCCTTCAGCCATTTCAATAGCAGTGATTCCCACAGACCACACATCACTCTGCAAAGAAAAAGATGAACCAAAAAAAAAGTCACATAAAGATAAGAAACTTATAATATTTAGAATCTCAAAATAATCTTTGGCTGAGGGATCGTGGTAGTGTCAATGCTAGAACCTTTTATGGATGTTCTATAGACTGTTGTTATAGGAAGACATTATCTGAGCTTGTCATCAACTAGTATTGTTCTACAGAAGTTGATATGGGATGGGGTTAAGTGTAAGAAGAATCATCATGGATATATTGCTATTATTGCCTTAACTGAAATACCAAAAGGAATTTGTTGTAAAGAAATCCCCTTACATAAACCTACTTACTAAATGTTCAATCTTAAGTAAACAATTTAACTCTCTGTAGCTCAATTTCACCCTATGTAAAATGGAGATAATAATGGTATCCACTTATGAAATTGTTATATACAGTGGTACCTCAGTTTTCGAACATCTCCGTGGATGAACATTTCGGTTTACAAACACCATAAACCCGAAGTGCTTCAGTTTTCGAACACGCCTCGGAAGTCGAACATGCCACACGGCTTCTGCTGAGGGCACGGTCCTGAGGCCCAGCTGTCGGCTGTTGATCCCTCAGTTTTCGAACATTTCAGAATTCGAACGGTCTTCTGAAATGGATTACATTCGAAAACCGAGGTACCACTGTATATTAATAAAGTATATATATATATATATATATATATATATATATATATATATATACTTTAAGAAGTTCCTTGAATATGGCAAATTGGGGATAGAATTATTATAAGTCTAAGAAATTATATTCAAGGAGGATCTAGGAAATTATCCTTACTATTATTAACTATACTTTGTATTTTAGGATGTGGAAATGGCACAAGACTAGAAGTACACTGTGTGGCTGTATGACTCTTAATCAAGTTAATTGAATTCTCAGAGCACCAGTTTACAGAACTTGTAGCTTCAAAGAATTGTTATGAAGGTCTAAGTTTAAGCTTTCTTTCATTTATACAGGGCTAAAAATTAAAAATAAATCATTACTGTTGTGAAAATCCCTGGAAGACTGCAAAAAGCTGTACAACCATAAAGCATTATTTTTACAGTAAGCCACTTAAAGAGCAGTATATTTCCATAGTCTCCATAGCTACTATAGCACTGGACTATATACTAAGCTTTCAATAGATCGGCTTGCTAATCAAGCAGAGGACATTTAAGGGACAGGGAAAAGAGATGGAACTTGAATTAATCAACTTCAGGTATCTAGTCCTGGGTTCCACACAAAATGAAACCACAGTGAATTATTTGGATGACTTATGATGTGGAGAGTGAGTGTGGTTTTTCCAGTCTATAGCAAATGGAGAGTTTTATTTCCACATCAGCTCTTTGAAATGTGTACATAGATGTATATTGTCCAAATTGCAGCTTCAGTGGAAATTTTAATAAATAACTTGAATTGTTACTTAATTTGCCTATTCTACTGATTTTTTGTGGTTTGGAGGTGAACCATGACAAAAATATTCTCTATTACCCTGAGCAATGAAAGTATTTTTTTTCTTTTTGGAGCTAAATTACTGTGGGGATTAATAAATGACTTTATATGTATTCATTTTTAAGTTTATAAAGCCTCTGTTCCTGAAAGTTAAATTTCCATATAAAGCCACATAATATATTTTACCAAGAAGTTACAAGCAACATGAACTAGTCATTCTTTCTCAAATATGGAGAACGCCCAGTGGTCTAATTTGTCTACATTCTTAGAAAATATTTTTCTGCATATAATAAAACCACATATAGGAATAGTGGCTAGTATTTCCTATTAGAGTTTAATGTGAAAGGAGGAGCTGCCTGCCTTTTAATCTTTTATTTTATCGTTTAAAAATAAACATTAGTCAAAAGTCCTTTCCAAAATTTTTTGGTGCCACTCTTTTCTTTTTTTCCTTCCCAGATTTTGATTCCCACTATCTGCATCCTTACACTTACTCTGTAATCATAGGAGCGTCTAGGGTCTTCGTCACAGTCAATCACCTCAGGTGCCATCCAGTATGGTGTCCCAATGAAGCTATTTCTCCTACCATTAGTTCTGCTCACCTGGGCACTCACTCCAAAATCCACTGAAAATTTCAGCATATGTCAAAATAATTCATCAGTAACAGAAAGCTCAATAAGTTATTGCTTTAACTTAGAAAATACAAAAGCCACAATGGATAACAGATTTTTATTCCAGTCCAGCAAACTTTACCATGAAGTCTACTCCAGGAATACTGGGAAATAGGATTTTTCTGCTATTTATATTGGAAAGAGACTCAGCAGTGCTATTATAAATCGATAGTAGGTTTGGCTGAATGTTTACCATGAATATTAAAAATAAAGTTCCATCAGTACACCGTAAACCTCTGAAGTGATAACATATGTAATGTTTGGACCTGTCACCAAGCTGGAGGAAGAGCAGCACTATAAGCAACATCTAAGAAATCTAAAACATAGTAGTAGCTTATTAGGAAGTCTCACTCATGACATTAAAAATTCCTATCACACTGATAAAGAAAAATGAGTTTTCTGTTATAATTTTTCTACAGATCTGAATGAGGTGCAAATATTTACTGTAGTGTACATAGCTTAGCTTAGACTATAAAATTCAGTCTTCTATTCATCTGTGGAATACATTATAGGAAAATATTTAGTATGGTATCCTCAGAAACAGATAGAAAAAAGCTAACATAGATTAGTCGAGAACAAATAAGAAAAGGATAAAAAATGAAGTCGATTTTCTAATTTAGAATGGTTCCCAGGAATCAAGAGGATGGAGAAAACATTGACCGAAAAGTAGTTCGAAAAATTTAGACAAAGAGAAGAAAAATTAAAAAGGTAAGCATTTAAAGGAGTCTTTAAGGAAGGATCTAACAAGAACAACAATAAAAAGTCTGTGATATGTGAAATTCATCATTGGGTGTTGCACAATCTCATTATCTAGATTATTTTCCAAGAATAGGTTAAAGCAGAACTCAGCATTCTTACTATCCCTGAGGGCCAACTTTAAGGGCCAAGAAGTATCTAATGAAAGCCATAGCTGATGGAAGACATTCGGGGAACACAATGAAAGGAGAAAAGATGAAAAGAAAGGGTGATCAATGGAGTAAAAGGAAAAAAAGAAAAGCTGAAATTAAAAGTAGAGATCAGAATTTTATACTGGCATAATTTAATCTTTTCTTTAATGATTTAAGGACCAGAATATGAGGATTATTGATCAATTGAAATTGCAATACAATAATTTTCCAGTGTCTTTCTTTCCTGTGATTCCATTTGGCTGTCATTGGGTTTGTCTTCCTTAGAAAATGTTGTTTAAAAATGTGCTGGAATATGATAAATCTAAAATCACATGCACAAGGGTTATGTGTAAGGCAAGTCCAAATAAAATTTAAACCAATGTTTTAAGGTCTCTCCCTCAGAGAAAAGGAAATGAGCTTTAGTGCATAGAATTTGTGAGAGATTTTTCAGTGACTTTTCACTTACTTAAAAATCCTCTGTGTTGTAAATGGTAGGGTTGGCCAGCAACTTGACCCAAATAAATGGAAGTTCTGCCACATGTAAACATAATATGTAGCTTTGTGACAGACAATCTATCCTGTACATTTGAATGTGAGATTCAAATTCCCCTCATGTATTTAACACAGTGTCTCAAAATTGTGTTTCCAGCTTTAGCTTTTATACACGAAAGACATAATACATTTTCTTAAAATTATTTTTCACTTATTTTAAGAACAATTCCCTCATGATTCTTCTACAAATATTCAGTGAAAACCATTCTCAGTAAATGAATAAAATCTCTACTCTGGTTGTTCAGCAAGAAAATGGGAACTATCTTAAGGTCATGCTAGAGACATGGTAGGCAATAATTGGTACGATTAAAAAATAATGCAGGATCTGATACCAGTGATTTATGTTCTATATCAATGAGGTTATCTGCCATTAGAAAATACTGACATTATTCATATGGTATTATTTAAAATCCAACCAATAATATTTATTTTAAACTTTAGAGGATGTAATATTGTTCCCTATGTGCCTATGAGACAAAGCATGTGGTTATTTTCAAATAAATCATGACATTCTGAGCCTTAGAATAGAAAGCCAGGGACTTTCTGATCTTTTGATTTCTAATTCTGAATTTGATTTGGATACTACTGGAGCATCATTTCTAATTGATATTCATTCTTTAAATATCTGAGGAAAATTCCAAAGAAGCAATTTGCACTTAAGTAATTTAAATGTCCTTTGATATTCTTTGGAAAGTATGCCTCTGTAATGTGGAAGAAATGGCTTTTTGTTTGACCCCTGTCCATGGAACAGAAACTTGCAAATGGTACATACACAATTCAATTACTGAAACAAATATAACAGCTAGTCTAATAGAGGGGAAAGCAATGACCAAAATGTAAACCTTCCACTGTAATTTAAAAGTGTGTATTTTCTGTATGATTTCAGAGAAGCAGTTAGGTGTATATTTGTCTTACCCCACCTCCCTTCCCAAACAAATTTTCAAATTTTGACTGTTTTGTGGGCAGGGAAGGCACAGTTTAAACAAGTAAATGATATTGTTAGGAATATGATAGGCAACACAAATATCTTAAAGGATTTTTCTCCATTAAGATATTTTGAGCTTCACGTAAAGTATTGTAAGAATAAACTTACCTAGTTTTACTTCAGCATTATGAGTCAATAGCACATTCTGACCTTTGATGTCCCGGTGAATTACACGGTGTGCATGAAGATGAGCTAAGCCCTGCATATAATATATTTATTTTTAAAAAGCCACATCAGTACATATTTTTTCTCTTTTTCTTATACTGTTCTTAATATCTTTGGAAAAACTTTTGGTAATAAAAACGGCCCACATTTGCATTTTTTCAGACAAAATTCTTTCGTTAGGCTGGAATTACTATAACCGGTTCCCAGAAATATTACTTTTGGCTATAAGGAAAGGAAAATAAATCAGGACACCCAAGAAAGAAAAAGAACATCAAAAAGTAATATTTCTGTATACTTTGGGCCATTTACCTTCTTTTCTAGCTTCCATATTTCCAACAAACCATAAGAGTGAAGACCTGGACATCTTAAAATTATAGTTCAGCCATTATTTTGCTCTATTCCTCACTCAACCATTTGTTTAGTCCAAAACATTTTCTAGTCAACCTTGTAGGCTGAGAATTTGGAAGAATGTAAAAATTCATTTTAAAGCATTTGCAATTTGTATTGGCTTACCATGCTGGCTCCACTGAAACTAACTCGTGACCTGGCTAACATGTGATCTGGCTTTAGTGAGATTGTTCCAGATACTAACTGGGGATTAATAATAGACATAACAGTAAAAACAGTTACTATTTATCGAGTTCTTATTCTTTGCCAAGCACTGTGCTAAGTGTTTTACATGCAATTCATTATTAACTTCTCACAGCATTTTTTTGAGGAAGGTGCTAATATCAGCCCATGTTATATATGAGGAAGGTGAGATATGAAAAAATTAAGTAACTGACTCGAGGACACACAGCTAATACATGACCCAGAATTTAAACTCAGTCTAGCAATTTTGCATTTTAACTTTGTATCGGTGATGCTGTTTAGTTCTGTTATGTTTCTTGGGTATTCCCTAAGCATTTAATCCACAAGGAAAATTTTGAGTTTGGTAGATCAAGAAGATTGTCACCTCCATCCAATTTGGTATTTAAAGTAAAGTTTTAAAAGTAGGGCATTATTTAAAAAGAATATCTGTCTGCAAAATGATTGCTGATGGTTTGGGGCCATTCTATAAAACACTGCCTTCTACATCACCTTCATTTTAATCTCTAAAGACAGTGCTATGCTTTGAAAATAACTCTAAAATCATAATAACAACAAATACTCCAAGTGGTTATGACCATGATCCATTGGAAGGACCTGCTTACAAATCTTGTGGTCTATCTTAAAGATTAAGGACATCACCTCAAAATCTGCTTTCTCTAAATCCTTTTGGTCTTTTTTGGTATCCTGGTCCAGAGGTCATGCTTAGAATTATTAAGCCAACCTATATGAACAGTTCTCAGGTACACTGTATATATTACTCCCAGTATTTTCAAGGCCAGAAGACAGTAATTATATGAAGACTCACCTGAAGTATTTCTCTGCAGATATAAGCAATCCAATCTTCTTTCAAACTCTGATTTCTGGTCATTCTCACTACATCAGTGACTGAGCCTGCTGCACATAACTCCATCACCATCTGTAGGGAAGCCAGCAAAGTATCAAGAATTAGAAAGTAATTCTCTGAAAATATCTGGAGAGTTTTAGTCCATATGGCTTGTATTTATATGTAATGTTTAGAGATTAAGACACTGCAAAGACTGACTCAATTGTCTAGTGGAAGACTCCAAAAACTGGTGGAATTAGAAAGAGTTGGAAAATGTACCACAGCTTTTGTATTCACTCATCTACTGATGGGCATTTAGGTTGCTTCCAAATCTTGGCTCTTGTAAGTAACACTGCAGTGAACAGAGTGGTGCATATATTGTTTCAGGTTTCTTTAAATATAGTCCCAGAAGTGGAATGGCTGGGTCATAAGGCAGATCCATTTTTAATTTTTTGAGGTAACCAAACTGCTTTCCACACTGGCTGTACCAGTCTGCATTCCCACTCACAGTGCAAGAAGGTTCTATTTTCTCCATTCTCACCAGCACTTGTTTTGTGAATTATTGATGGCAGCCATTCTGACAGGTGTGAGGTGATATGTCATTGTAATTTTAATTTTCGTCTCTCTGATGATTAGTGACATTGAGCATCTTTTCATATGTCTTTTGGCCATCTGTATGTCCTCTTTGGAGAAGTGTCTATTCAGGCCCTTTGTCCATTTTAAATGGGATTTTTTGGGTTTTTTGGTGTTGAGTGTGTAAGTTCTTTATCAGTAGATGAGTGGAAAAAAATCTGTGGTATATTTACACAATGGAATACTACTCAGCCATAAAAAGAAGGAAATCTTACCTTTTATGACAGCATGGATGGAGCTGGAGAGTATTATGCTAAGTGAAATAAGCCAGTCAGAAGAAGACAAGTACCATATGATTTCACTCATATGTAAAATCTAATGAACAAAGAAAACTGACAAACAAAATAGACCCAGAGACATTGAAGCATGCTACAGACTGGCAGCTGTCAGAGGGGAGGGTTTTGGGGGGCTGGGTGAAAAGGGGGAAGGGATGAAGCAAAGAAAAAAACTCATAGACACAGACAACAGTATGGTGATTACCAGAGGGAAGGGGGTGGGGGAGGTAGAAGAATGTACAGGGGGATAAATGATGATGGAAGGAGACTTGACTTGGGGTGGTGAACACATAACATAATATGCAGTTGACGTGTTATAGAATTGTATGCCTGAAATCTATATATTTTTATTAACCAATGTCACCCCAATAAATTCAATAAAAATTTTTAAAAAGGAGTTGGAAAAAATCCAAATATCCGGGGAAGGAGGGAAGACAGGTACCCATCCAGGGATATTTAATCAGGAGGTGGGATTTGAGCCAAGCCTTATAGAAGATGTAGCATTTGGAGATGCTGAGAAGGAAGAATATTCAGTTTATTGAAAACAGAATGAGTATATGCCTTTAGAAAGAAAATTGTGTGGGAGACAAGCCTGAGTTATGGTTGGAGTGGAACAAAAACTGTTTTGGTTGTGTGCTATCTCAACTCATGGAAGTATGTATCCTCAAGTGTGACCTAGTGGTGTGGAATAAGATCAAGGTAATTAATACATACCCAAAGTTGGTGCCTCTGGCCAGCAGGGCTCAGCTTGAAAAAGGCACCGTAGAAAGACACAATGTTTTTGTGGAAAGAGTACTTCTTCAAAAGGTTGAGTTCAGTCCTGAGATCCTCTTCCTCATCCTGCAGAATAAGAATAGAAAGTGAAGTTCCTAAGCTATGCCATTCAATGACTGTGAGACTCTAAACTATAGTAAATCAAAGGAGAATCCTATGGCAACCCATCATATCATACAGAAAGTTGTAATAAAATCTCAACTAGAATTGTCAGAGAATGGAGATCTCTGGTGAACTGGGAATTTGGGAGAAAATAAAGGTTAATTGAAAATCTTTTAATTCGATGGTTCTCAAAATGTGATCCTTCAACCAGCAGCAAAGGCCACTGTATAAAACTTTCACTGAATTAAATAATTACAGATTTGTTTGTTTGTAAGTTTTATTGAGATATAATTTATATACCATACAACTCACTCATTTAAAGTGTTTTTTAATCTAAATAACCTCATAAAATTATTCTCACTATTCTGCTATTTTGCAACTTGCATGTTTTATTCAATAACTGAAGAGCATCTTTGTCTATCAATAAACATAAATGCACTTCCATTTTGTGGATGCATAGTATTGCATAAAATGGAGATATGTGCCTGCCACTCAGGGAACAGGTCAGGGTTAGAGGAAATGTTTTTGAGAATTATCAACATAGTGATAATTGATGCCATCTTTTGGAATGAGACCACCAGGCATAGTACATAATTTCAAGGGATATTTCTAGCAGAAGGCAATGCTGTGTTATCAGAAAAAAGCATCTACACTGGGTATTACGATGCATCAACTTCAGCACTGATAGCCAAGAATTGGATATTCATTTAATCTTCCCAAGGCTCAATTTATCCTCAGAAATCTTATGGAAGATGGTAGCCATTACCTATCTTTATTGAATGTTAGTAGAAATAAATGAGACATTTAAAATTCTTTAAATCTTTGAAAGAAGAATGCTATAAATTCAAGATATTATGATATAGCATCTTTGTTACTTGACCTTACTTGAATTAGTCAGACTGTTACCAAAAATATACACCTCTCTCCACTTTTTACCCAAATCTACAAACATCAGCAAACTTCATTTCCAGCATATTTGTTACAGTGGACTGAAATAGGAAACAAATGTGTTTCTCTAATATTCAACTATGTCTCCTTGTACCATGACAACCCAGTAGATTCCTAATTCTTCTGTAACATTTCTTAGCCAATCTAAAAAAGCTTTCCACTTCTCAACAATTCAAAATCATCACACTTTTTGTGTATACATGTGTAATGCACTAGAGAAAAATATCTTAAAACATCAACTTAAAAAGGCACTTAAATTGTTGGGAATTTTCTTTTTTTATTTCTTGCTGCATTTATTATTTTTTTAAATGGATCTTTATTGTTAAAAGTATTACAAATGTCCCTTTTTCCCCCCATTGATCCCCTCCACCCCACCACCAGGCCTTCCAGATACCAATGTCTGTGTCCATGGGTTATGCATATAAAAATATAGGTTCTTTGATTAATCTCTCTCCATCCACTCCCCCACCCCACCTTCCTTCTGAGGTCCTTCAGTCTGTTCAAAGCTTCTATTTTGTTCATTAGTTTATTTTGCTTGTTACATTCCACATATGAGTGAGATCATGTGGTATTTGTCTTTCTCTGACTGGCTTATTTCACTTAGCATAATACTCTCCAGTTCCCTCCATGCTGTCCTAAAGGGTAAAATATACTTCTTTTTTAGAGCTGCATAGTATTCCATGGTGTAAATGTACCAGTTTTTTTACCCACTCATCTACTGATGGGCACTTGGGCTGTTTACAGATCTTAGCTACTGTAAATTACACTGCTATGAACATAGGGGTGAAGAAGTTCTTTTTGATTGGTGTTTTGGATTTCCTAGGATATATTCCTAGAAGGGGGATCACTGAGTCAAATGGCAGTTGAATTCTTAATTTTTTGAGGAATTTTCAATGAATATATCATTGGTTTACACATTTAGGTGTCATAGTCCTAACTCAAATGAACTTACAAACAGGAAAATAAGATTCACACATATGAATGACATAACCATAAATGAATACAAAATAGAGCATAATGAAGTTGAGAGTGATATGAAATGACTCAGAAAGTCATCCTGCACTTGACAAATGGATCACCACCAGGACCCTTTAAATCTTTATTAGCTGTAAATTTCATTTGATAGTAATTTTATTTTTTTTAAATTTATCTTTATTGTTGGCAATATTACAGATATCCCCCCGTTTTTTCCTCATTGATCCCCTCCATGCCACATCCACCCCTCCACAAACTATTTTCTGTGTCCATGGGTTATGTTTATATGCATATAAGTTCTTTGATTAATCTCTCCCCACCTACTCCACCACCCCCATCTTCCCACTGAGATTCATCATTCTGTTCCACGCTTCTGTATCTCTGGATCTATTTTGTTCCTCAGTTTATTTTGTTATTAGATTCCACATATGAGTGAGATCAGAAAGAATCTGAATCAGGAAGAATCAGAAAACCTGAATAGGCCAATAACAACTGATGAAATCGAAGTAGTAATAAAAAAAAACAAACCTCCCAACAAACAAAAGCCTTGGTCTGGATGGCTTCACAGGGGAGCTTTCTAATTCTTTAAGTTGTAGGGTTTGAGAGTTTACTAAAATTTTTTCTTGCTTTTTGAGGGAGTTCTATAGTGCTATGAACTTTGATCTTAGGACTGCTTTCACTGTGTCCCATAGATTTTGGGTTATTGTATGATCATTTTCATTGGTTTCCAGGAAATTTTTGATTTCTTTCTTGATCTTACTGGTAACCATTCATTGTTTAATAACATGCTATTTAGCCTCCATGTGTTTGATGTTTTTGAGTGTTTTTACTGTATCTGATTTCTAATTTCATGCCATTGTGATCTGAGATGCTTGATATGATTTAAATCTTCCTGAACTTGTAGAGACTGGTTTTGTGCCCTAACGTGTGTTCTCTCTTTGAGGATGACGCATGTGCACTTGAGAGGAATGTATATTCTGCAGCTTTGGGGTGAAATGTTCTGTAAATATCAACTAAATCCATCTGATCTAGTGCACCATTTAGTCACTGCTTCTGTGCTGATTTTTTTTAAACTTATCTTTATTGATGAAAGTATTACAGGTGTTCCATTCCCCCCGCCCCCCATTGACCTGTCCACTTCACTCCTGCCCCCTCCCCAGGCCTTCACTCATTATTGTCTGCGTCCATGGGTTATGCAGATATGCATATAACTTCTCTGGTTAATTTCTTCCCACCCCCCACCCTTCTTCTCTCTTCCCTCTGAGATATGACTATCTGTTGCATGCGTCAATGTCTCTGGGGCTATTTTGTTTGTCAGATTCTTTTGTTCATTAGCTTCTTCTTAAAGAAGACTCTACAACATTTCCTGTAATACTGGTTTAGTGGTGATGAACTCGTTTAGCTTTTTCTTATCTATGAAGCTCTTTATCTGACCTTCAATTCTAAATGATAGCTTTACTGGATAGAGCAATCTTGGTTGTAGGTTCTTGCTTTTCATCACTTTGAATATTCCTTGCCACTCCTTTCTGACCTGCAAAGTTTCTTTTGAGAAATCAGCTGACAGTTGTATGGGTGCTCCCTTGTAGGTAACTAACTGCTTTTCTCTTGCTGCTTTTAAGATTCTCTCTTTGTCCTTAACCTTTGGCATTTTAATTATGATATGTCTTGCTGTGGGCCTCTTTGGATTCCTCTTGTTTGAGACTCTGTGCTTCCTGGACTTGTAAGTCTATTTCTTTCCCCAGGTAGGGGAAGTTTTCTGTAATTATTTTTTCAAATAGGTTTTCAATTTCTTGCTCTCTTTTGTCTTCTTCTGGCATCCACATAATACAAATATTGGGCCACTTGAAGTGGTCCCAGAGACTCCTTATACTATCTTCATATTTCTGGATTCTTTTTTCTTTTTGCTCTTCTGGATGGGTCTTTTTTGCTTCCTCATATTCTAAATTGCTGATTTGATTCTCAGCGTCCTCTATTCTACTGTTGATTCCCTGTAAATTATTCTTCATTTCAGTTCGTGTAGCCTTCATGTCTGATTGGTACTTTGTTATGTCATTGATGATCTCGCTAGTTTCCTTAATAGTCTTCCTCAGATCCTTGAGCACCCTTATAACCATTATTTTGAACTCTGTATCTAGTAGCTTGCTTGGTTCCATTTCACTTACTTCTTTTTCTGGAGATTTCTTCTGTTCTTTCTTTGTGACATGTTTCTTTGCCTCCACATTTTGGTTGCTTTTTGGTGTTTGTTTCTATGTATTAGGAAGAGCTGATCTATCTCCTGGAACTGGTTAAGTGCCTTTGTGTAGTAGGTGTCCTGTAGAGCCCAGTGGCTAAGTTTCCCTAGTCACCTGAGCTGGGCCTTCTACGTGGTCTCCAGTCTGGGCTGTGTGCACTGTCCTGTTGTAGTTGAGCCTTAGTTGCTGTTGGTATCACTGGGATTAACTGATCCCAGGCCAATCGGCTGTGAGGACCAGCTGCAGCCACAGCTGAGGAGCTGCTGTGCTGGAAACACTCCTATAGAGCAAGATTTACTTCAATGGAGCTTTGTCGTTCACCTAGTGCACCCCTTGAGTGTGCCACTCATGCATGTAGTAGGATTGTAATCCAGCGTGGTCAAAGCTGAACACCAGGTGCACTGTCTCTGGGGCCTCCCAAGAGGTACAAAGTCAGCCTGTGTCTGTGCCTTGCCCAGGGCCACCCAGCATGAGCTACACAGCAAACTGTAGATGGCTGCTACTTGAGCTGGGCTTAGAGGTGTCCAGGAGAGGCCAAGCTATGAACCAATGCTGGTTGCCAGGCCTGAGGTCACTTATCGAGAGGTACAGGTCACGGTGAGATCAGCTGCTATTTGTTTGAGAGATTTTAGGAAAATCCTAAGCATGAGGCTAGAGAGGTCACTTGCATAGATAAGTCACTGGAAATGTCTTGGATGAGCTTGCAAGTAGGGAGGAGCTGGGTTTCCAGGAATCACCAAGGGGGGGTGAAAGGTATGAGTCAGATTGCTAGAGATTCAGAGAAGGTGCCTGCCTGTCGGTTCTGTGGGGGTAGGGCTTGTCAAAGGAGCAATGGCTTCTGTCAGTTTTTCTGTCTGGAAGAAAGCTGTCCCTCTAGCTCTCTTGTTTATTCCAGGCAAGCTAGTTCCTCCCCAAATGTCAAGGTTCCTTTCAAGCTGCTGCCCAGCCCTGCTCAGAGAGAGAGTGTCTGAGTAAGTCTATATACCAGCCTTTTAAGAGGAACTGCCTGGGACTCCCAAAGCCTCCACTCACTCAGCCACAGTCCCCGTTGGTTTTTACAGCATGAGGTTGTGGGAACTTCTCTTCCCGGCACTGGAATCCTCAGCTGAGGAGGTCTGATGTGGGGTTGGGGCCCCTCGCTCCTCTGGGAAGCTATCACTGCCAAGATATCCTTCCTGGTGTGGGACTGCAGTCCCATCTCCAGGACTCAGCCCCGATCAGCCCCATGGCTCCACCCTTCCTACAGGTCTCAGTGTGCTTCTTCAGTTCCCTAGTTGTAGGACTTCTGTTCAGCTAGATTTTAGGAAGTTCTGAATGATGGTTGTTCTGTATTTTAGTTGTAATTTTGATGTGGTTGCGGGAGGTGGCAGGTACCGCTGTTACAAACCCTGCCATCTTCTTGTCTCTTTGTTCTGTGTTGACTTTTTGTGTGGAAGATCTATCCAGTGAAGTCAGTGGGATGTTAAAGTACAGACTGACTATATTGTTGTTGACCTCTCCTTTAAAGTCCTTAAAGTTATTATTGATAGATCCTTATTTACTGCCACTTTAATTCTTTATGCTGATGTTTCTCTCTCTATTTCTTCTTATTATTACAGCAGTACCTTTAACATTTCTTGCAATGCTGGGTGGTGGTGACAAACCTCTTTAGCTTTTTTTTTTTGTCTGGGAAGGTCTTTATTTCACCATCTCTCTTGAATGATAGCCTTGCTAGATAGAGTAGTCTTGGTTTCAGATCCTTGTTTTGCATTGCCTTGAATACTTCATGCCATTCCCTTCTGGCCTGTAGTTTCTGATGAGAAGTCAGATGACAGCCTTATGGGAGCTCCTCTGTAGGTAACAGAGTGCTTTTCTCTTGTTGCCTTTAATATCCTCTCTTTGTCTTGAAGTTTTGTCATTTTAATTATGATGTGTCTGGGCATGGGCTTCTTTGGATTCTTCTTTCTTGGGACTCTCTGTGGCTCCTGAATTTGTGTGATTTTTTCCTTGAACAGATTAGGGAAATTTTCTGCCATTGTTTCTTCAAACAAATTCTCTATCCCTTGCTTTTTCTCCTCCCCTCTGGTACTTCTATAATGCGAATATTGTTATATTTCATGTTATTCGACAGCTCCCTTAGACAATCCTCTTTTTAATTGTTTTTTCTTTTTGGAACTCTGATTGAGTGATTTTTTTCTACCCTGTCTTCTCATTCACTGATCCTATCCTCAGCTTCCTCTAATCTGCTCTTTATTCCTTCCAATGTATTCTTTATTCCTGCTATGTCATTCTTCATTTCCTTCATGGCTTCCATATCTTTTTTCATGCTGTTGAGCATCCTTAAAATCAGTATTCTGAACTCTATATCTCAAAAATTGCTTATCTCCATTTCATTTAGCTCTTTTTCTGGAGACTTCTCTTGTTCTTTCATTTGGGGCTTGTAATTTTTTCTCCCTATTTTGGCTGCCTATTTGGGTTTGTTTCTATGTATTAGGTTGGCCTACTAGGACTCACAGTCTTTTTGGACCATCTCTGGTGCAGGCCAATGTCAGATGCAGTTTGTGATCGGCTTTGAGTGCCCTGTTTGGAGCTATCAACAACTGATGGCTTGAGGTCCCCTTTGTTGGGACTGGGTACAGTTGGACAGGACCAAGATGCACACCAAAGTCTGCTTTTCCAAGGCCCAGGTCCATAAGCAGATCAGGCAAAGACTCAAAGCACTCTGAGGTCTCCCTCTGCCTGCAAGCTGATTCATCTGATTCTCTTAATGAGCCTCAGACTGTAGAAACTCCTTAGGATAGGGCAAGAGGTTTTTCAGCAGAGTGGGGCAATTGCTTCCCCCTCCAGCAAAAGCTGCTTGGAAGGTAAATGTCTGCCTCTGCAGTATGGGGGAATGACTCCGCACAGGGATCCAGAGGGATGCCCTCTGAGCTCTATCTCCAGAACTTACAATCCTAGATTCTCCTCACACAGCTCTGCCCTCCCTCTGCTAGAGTCCAAGGTGAGTGGTTTCACACAAAACTTAGTGCATTGGCTCTTTAAGACCGTGCTTGCATTTTCAGCCATCTCCCCAAGGTAGACAGATACCTAGCTGCTTTTCACAGCCAGATTTTATGTGGGCACATTTCTCAGTTTTGGTGCTCTTGGCTGGGATGCCCAGCCTGGGTTTAGGCCCCAGAGTCCTCAGTGGGAATCCCCCACAGCTGAGCTATCCCTCCAGACCTTCAGCTGCTGCCTGTGGGAGTCCAGCCAGCCCTCTCGTGTCTTTGCACTTCCTACCAGTCTCTATGTGGTCTCCACTTTTCCTCATTGGTTATGAGGGTGCTCTCCAGCTCTTCTTCAGTTGCAGTTGATTATTCAGGATGGTTTTTTTATATTTTAGTTGTAATTCCAGTTTGGTTCTGGGAGAGTGTCAGTGTAACTTCCACTCAATCTGTCACCATCTTTAATCTCCCCACAGATGCTTACTTTTTTAATTGTAATTTTAAAAGCTATCTTACTACATGTATAAAATTTCGATTTATATGACCCCTTCAGGAAGACTTATTGTACAAAGTAAAATATGTTAATAGTATGTAAAATAAGGAAGACTTTTAAATTAAAGTTACAGTTAAGCTCCTCTGAATTCCAGTGAAAAACAATACCATTGACTTCTTTGGGACAATGAATTAGATAAGGGCCCATTGGCATGAAAAGCAATTAAAGGTTAATCTCTAATTATCTTTAGTTCTTCCCAGAATTCCCTTCAATTACTTGATGACCTGTGGTTAGAGGAAAGTACATCATATCTTTTTGATGAAATGAACAGGTACCTGAATATATTGGGTCAGTTACTTTCCTGCCTTCTTAACTTATTCTCTAAGACCAAGTAGAGAAGATGGGCAATTACTTTTCATATTTAGCTGAATTGTGGCTGAGGCTTAAAAATAGTTATGAAATAAATATAAGGCATAAACTAGGTTTTTTAGTGTCCTCAAGTATTCAAAATGTATTTTGTAAAAAAAAAAAAAAAAAAAGTTTGAAATCTTGAAGAATTGGCTGGCAGCTGCAGAACATTCTTTAGCATTTCCCTAAGATTTTCCAGTGGATTTACTAATAAACATTTAACTGATAGAGAGCAAATCTAGACACCTATTTGTCCTTAGGAGAAATAGGTGGGGCCTGATTTATCCAGTTGGAAAACCTAATGGCAGGTTCTCTTTGTATTAATTGTATAACAAAGGCATGAATGAATAAAGCAATCAACTTGGAGCATGACAATTATGTGGAAGTCCAATCCTAGTCTCATCTCATCCTCTAATAAGTTCCTTTCTATTTCCCTTTACCAGTTTTCTACAAAGCTAAAAATTGATCCTGGTGCTTTCATTCTTGCTATGTAGGACTCTTAAACTTTCTGCTTCCCCTCTGATGTGACTCTCCTTTGAAATGGTAACAATACCTGCCATCACACAGACATAAACCACAGGAAGTAACAATTCTCTATGTACATGGGCACTCTCAGTTCATAGTAAGGCACCAGGGTTCTGCTAAGAGGAATATACATTAGTAAAGAGTGCAATAAATAAGAAGGAGATGACAGTGGGAGTATAAGAGAACAAAGAACAGTTTAAAGAGAAGCAAGGGACACACTGAGTCCTTTGACTTGTTTGGTAGTTGGATATCAAGGAGCTTCTTTTTCTATCTGGGTTAGAAAGGCTATGTCCCCAAGGAAGAATAAGACAATGGTTGGGCTCTAGGCAGTTATGTAGTTGCCTTTGACTCTACTTTTTAACCCTGTTTATAGGTAGGCCAAATATTCTGGTTCTATTTTATCTATGAGGAACCATAGGTCTAAACAGGTAAGACCGCTTTTCTCAAGTAGTTCTTGGGTATTTAGTGGTAGATTTTATATATAAACTCATTTTTGAGTTCCACATTATCGCTATTTCCATAAAGCCCTTGACTGAAAGAGATGGATGTGTGTGCAAATCATAAACTTCTTATCCCAAAAGATTCAAGGTGACTTAGAGATGCTAACTGGCTGATTAGCTAGCACTTATTTTTCTTAATAAAACATATAATGTGAGAATTCAATGTTGCCCACTAAAAAACTTGAGTGGGTTTCCCACATAAATGTACATTCTCCCAAAACCAATAAACCACGATCAGATATGTTTGGAAAGCATAAGTGTGTTTGCCATTCTCAATTAACAGGAAGTTGAGCTTCTGAGAAACACATAAGTACCCTATATCCAGGAGGCCAAGTTGGTAATTTAAAACTCTCACACATATCCCAGTAATATGATGCTATAGCATTTCCTGGCTCGGTAGTACAAGAATGCCAAAACTTTCTTTGTAATTTCACCCAATTCTAGAATCAAAATCTTTTCCCCATGGAAAGAATATAAGAGTAGGTTTGGGGAATACATTTAAAGTGTTTGATAAATCCAGAATTAGTCAAACAATTAGATTTTTCATACCTTACATTTTATAGCTTCTTGATCTACCAAAGTATGTTATTATTCAATACTACCTGTTTCATTTGGATAAGCTTTGTCTCCTGATACATTATAAATAAAACAGGAACCCACTACTAACTAGAAGAATCATAAAGCTGTTTATCAATACCATTCTAATATAACTAGAAATGTTTTCTGAATGTGACTATGTAAATGGAAAAAGTTATTTTAATGTCCCTGAGAGCATATTTATTAAGACACAAAAGGTTGAAAGTTTTTGAATACCAAAGAGTTGACTTCAGGGGAGAAAGGTAAGAAAAAGATATATTGATAAGAACAAGGATTCTGATTTTGGCTCACAGAATACTTTGATAGATCACCAAAATCTAAATCACCGTCTACTAGAAAAGAATTTTCTTTGCCTGATCTTATTCTAGAGCCAGAAAATTATTGGAGTCATAGAGACCATTTTTTAAAGGCAGTTTAAAAGCTTCAAGTAGAAAGCATCTTCACAGTCCTTCATGTATTTAAGTACTATGCCAGATATCTGAAAACTTTTAAGCTTGGAAACTTGTTGGTTTCCTTTCCACTATTATTCTTCAAATAGAAAAGGGTAGTCCTTATTTGGCCCATATATAATTGCAGTGTTTCTTAGAATCATAATGGGGGAAACACCAGTCCAAAATACCGTGTAGAAGGTGAGAAAAAGCACCTTGCTAAGGCCAATTTTAGGTAAAATTTGCTCTTTGTCCTACCATCTCCTTTGTTGCTACTCAGCTAGAGTGCTCTATGCTTTATGGATTTACTCAGTCCTTCATCTGCAGTCAACACTTACTTGTTCAAGTAACCATTTCTTCTAGGCCCTGGTTTCTGACAGATGCTAGTGTTCAAATATAATAATTGACTCTATGTGAATATGTGAAAAGGCATAAATATGTTGTCACTTCCAGGCAAGAACATTTCAGTGGTGGCCTTCTAAAGATAATAATACAACACAAAGGGATTAGTTTAAGGAAAAATAAGGGAAGGCTACTTGAGGGCAAATGAGGACTTTCAGTACTCACGCTGTATCTCCACCCCACAGACTTTTGATATTTATTCACTCTCACTCGCCTTCCTATTTCAGGTAAAGGGGTCTGCAAAACCAAGAAAATGTTATTAGAACCACTGGTACACTCTGAAAATAATTTATTTGTTAGTACTTTGTGCTCATTTAGCACTAAATAGAAGAGAAACATAATATTACATCTCTCATTTTTTTGCTAATAGTTTTAACTAAAAAATTGTAATCTTATATATGCAGAAATTTGGCACCAAATTAACAATAACAGATTTAACTGCCATATTAATGGGAAAATTACAATTTGGTGTTAATAAAGTGATATTTCCCCTTAAAAAACAAGGTAAATGACACTAGGAATGGATTGAATATGATTTTTAAATATTTCAAAATTTAGAGTACCTAAAAAGTAAATTAAATGTGGGTCAAGGTCTCTCAACTTAAAACAAGACAATAGGGAGTCTCACTCAAATAGTACTAGGGTGGTTATTGGAAAGTCAGGTTTGTTGGTCAAAATAAATCCACAAATCAAAATCCCTTGAAACTCACTTTGGTTTGCAACATTTGACATTTACTGGCAAAACAAAAAGCATGCAACTCTTTAAATAGCTTTAGCAATTCACTCCCTGAACAAATTATACAAGAACAGTTTATGACATAGACAACAGTTCAGTGAATATGTATATTTTTCAAACATAATATCTGAGAATTTTCTTTTAGGATATAGTAAAGTGAAAATTTTTTGACCTTTGCTATGTTCATGCTAATATTATCTTTAAAAAGTGAGGCACTCATGCTAAAGAAAGAGGACAGAAATCAGTGCTTATCAATTTCTATGACAACAATGTTATAAACCATGACTCAACTTTATGAATGTTAACAGGAACAATGTCAAACTGTATCTCTTGCTCATCTGTCAGAAAATATAAGAAAAACGTATATCTCAGACAAGTTCTTTCCTTCTACCTGTCATCGAAAATCTAAATGCCTCAATTCTTAAATGGAATAGTTGGAGAGAGAAAAGAATATGATAGAACACAGAAGGGTTAAGACAATATTAGAAGAAATCTCCTCTTTTCTATCCCTGGAAAGAGATAATCAACTAGAACTAGATATAACAACAGATAATTTCTTCATTCTTATAGAATACCAAACTAAAAGCATTTTTTTACCTGTAAATATAATAAATTAATAATAAAGATAATATACTAATGGGTAGAAAAATATTAAATGATAAATATAATAAATCCAGGTTAACTTAATTATAATTGTACATACTAATGATTTAAAAATAAAACAATATTTTTTGAGCCATTTATTCTTAGACCATAGTCCATTAAGGGAATAAAATATAGACAAGATATAATATTACCTTACGAGCATTCATCACTTTAACAGCTGTAAATGCACCAGTTTTTTCATGGAGTCCCTGAAATACAACATAGTAACAAACATTAAATGCTGTCAATATAATCAAGAAACCAAGCAACAAAGTGAAAAATTTTATGATAAAATAAGGTCAAAAACTATAGCCTATCACGAAATATAAAATACTATATAGGAAGTAAATATAAAGTATTATATAGAGAACAGAAACATTAAATTATGAACATTTTAAAGAAAAACAAAACATTTCACTCAAAAAAATCATGAAAGTTTATGTAGTTTTGTGTGTTTTTTTCCTTTTTATTGTAGTATTGTTGACATACAAAATTAAATTAGTTTCAGGTGTACAAAATAGTGATTTGACATTTATATACCTTATGAAGATCACCATGATAAGTCTAGTCACCATGTGTTACCACACAAAGTTCTTACAATATTATTGATTATATTCCCTATATTGTACATTATGTCCCAGTGACTTATTTCTTTTATAACTGGGAGTTTTTATCTCTTAATCCCCTTCATCTTTTTTTACCCAGTCCTACAAGCCCCTTCTACTCTGGCAGCCATCAATTTATTCTCTGTATCTATGAATCTGTTCCTATTTTGTTTTGTCTGTTTTGTTCTTTTATAGATTCCACATATAACTGAAATCATATGGTAAGTCTTTCCCTGTCTGACTTATTTCACTAGCATAATACCCTCTAGGTCCATCTGTGTTGTTGCAAATGGTAAGATTTCATTCTTTCTCTTGGCTGAGTAATATTT